>NC_056750.1:738165738-738485738 GCF_019279795.1 Protopterus annectens | reverse complement strand
GATTTTTTTATTAATGAATCTAATTCAGATAGAGCTACTTTTGGGTTAGATAATGTAAGCAGAACATCATCTGCAAATAACATCATTTTGAGTTATATTGGTTGTATATATCAATACTATTAATCTGGATTATTTCATTTTAGTATAGCAAACATTTCAATGGCAAGGGACAACCCTGTTTAGTACCTTTAGGTATAGGGATAAATTCTGATGTAAAAGGACCTAGTTTGATATAAGGTAAATTATGTTTATATATTTATATATATATATATATATATATATATATATATATATATATATATATATATACAATGTATATATTTAGCTTCCTATTGCCCTGATAAATGTAGTGTAGGGATCTCTGACTGCCTTCAGCAAGGTTTGCATTAAGATGAGATGTAGTTGATGAATATGCTGAAAGATACATCATTGTCAAGCCTGTCTGGCTAATTAAGAAATCATGAATTATTTTATTATGAAGTTCTGAAGTAATCTCACAAAAAGTACGTAACTGTTAAATTGTGGCATCATGCTATATTGATTTAATAATAAAGGCTAGTGGCTGTCTGGAATTGTAACATGCCTGTAATTCTTATTAATCATGTCTATTTTACATTAACAATGTGCATTTGTATTTAAATAACAACTAAATATAAAAACATGATAAACTAGTACAAATTGACCACATTTAAATGCTTGAACATAGATTGCATAAACAGAACCAGGATAGAGATGAAAACATATTTTTTATCAGGATAGTAATAAAAAAGCAAAATATAATTCTTTGTATGCTGTTGACATAACTAAGTTCAAATGCACATTTATTGGTATATATTTGTATTAGATGGTAATCTTACTCAGTTTATTTGAAGTACTGGTCTAAAATCCAATGGACTTTACAAGGTTACAGAGTGAAGTAATTTTATTTGTATAAGAACACTTTCATCAACCCAAGTAGAATATCAGCTAAGCAAATAAGATGCTTATGTATAATTTAGTTTAAGCTCACTTTCATGAACTGTAAATTTCTGCACCTGAACTTTTAGTCTAAAGTTTGTTGGAAGGTAACATGAAGTAAACAAAATATATTCTTTATCTTTTTTCCATAATATGTTTATTCATTCCAAATGAATGTAACTTGTTTAAACAGTCAGTGAAAATAATCAAACTAATTTTATAGTTAAGTTTTTACTAAGGTACTTAAGGATACTATTGGTTTATAACATTTACTAAGAAAAATATTTCAGATACTTAAATTACATGTTTCTAAATCAGTGCTGATAAACTCATCATTAGTTTATTTCAGAATGGATATTGGGGAAATACAAACATGTGCACACATGAACCTTTATTTGCTTAGACCACAAATAAAGCAATATTCATAATATACATGTCTCAGGATGGTTGTAACCCATTAGTCCTGATTAAAAGAAGTAACATAAGCAACATTAAAACTAAGATCATGCCATTTGGTTAGAGAGCAACAGAGTGCTGCAATAAATTCAAAACACTTAAATAATATTAAATATTCTGTAAAAGATTAAATATCCAGTAAGATTTTTACTTCCAAATTATTTATTAGATGGGAGGATTTAAAGTGTTATGTTACTAAACTGGGATCCGATCAACTATGCTGTAATTTGCAGAGCTGAAGCATCCAGTTTACAACTCCCTCAGTTTCCTGTAAGTGTCATTAACTAATTCTTATCAGTTAGGCTGCTTATAAGCAGGAAAACAAAATGATACATTGTGGAATCTATCATGGTGAAAAAAGCTTCTTGTTAACTCTCTCAAATTATTCCAGAAAGGAAAGAAAAAAATGTGCAACATACTGACCATTAGGCTCAAATGAGAATCACAGGTCATGCAGTCATCACCATTTCATTCTCGCTCAGGAAAGCACTACAAAAAAGCAACATGCCATAAATTAATTTCCTTAGAAAGAGACAGTGTCCAACATCAAGATTCAAGCAGGAATAAGATCATAAAGTAAACAAAAAACATTGTGGAATGTGCTTTAAACATAAGTATACTCGATCATATCCAAACATACCAATCTATATTTATTTATAGAACAACCAATCCATGCTGACAAAGAGCAAATGGTCTACTTGTGAAGAAATATGTTATCTATGAGAAACACAAATTAAATACCTGCATTTAATGTTTGAATTGTATGTTGTCACGTACACTTTCACTAAACTATGTAGATGCTTAATAATAAAAATGCATGCATTTTTTAAAGAATTTATATATGGAGAATTTTTTGACAAAAAGTGAGGACAGAACATTATAATTAGAGTAGAACACAAGTCATTGAGAGGTTGATGTCTTGAGAGATTTGGCAATAGTGGCAGTAAAAGTTTTTTTTTTTTTTTTTTTTTTTTAAGTCGGATCAAGAGTTTTTGTCCAAAGATCTTTTTAGTGAAGGAGATGATGGATGAGTCCATACCCTGTGAAATGGAAATTCTGTTTTTGTTTTTGATGAAGGAGGATTCCTCTTCTAGATAGTTAAAAGTTCTCACTTCATTAGGCAAGTGAATTCTAATTTTTTCTGGATATAGGATCTGAGCTTTGATATTATTCTGCTTTTTAACAAGGGACCAACATTTTTTCTTCATGTCCATTACTTTGGTGGAATAATCATTGTCAAATCTGATTTGATGTTGTCTGAATTTCAGTGGCACTTTCCTCCAAACAGTTTTAAGAGCAAGTTCTTTATCTGTGTATGATAAAACATTGTATTACTATAAATCTTGGTGGTAATGATGATGATTATGCTGGTGCTGAAACATGTTTCTGTGTAGCTCTATGAGCTCTTTCTATACAGCAGGGGAATCTAAGATCTTAGGTATCCAGGAGTCTAAAAAATAAATAATGTCTTCACCTTCACTTTTCTCAGGCAGCCCAAAAATTCTAATGTTGCATCTACTTTCCCTGTTTTCTAAGTCATCTACTGTGGTCAAAAGCCAAGTTTTTTTATAAAGCAAGTCAGTTTGTAATACTTCTTCTTTGAGTCTTCCATCAATGTCATTTAGATAACTTTTGAAATCTGTTATTCTGGTTTGATATTGCTGAAGCAAATCTTTTAAGACATCAATTTGGTTTTGATAGTTTTCCTTAAGATTTTCTAAGTTTCCTTGAAAACTATCCATTTTTAAAGATAGTTCTTGAAGATTAGAAGTCACCAGCTGCAGTTCTTTCTTCATGGATATATCAGAGTGAAAATTCATAGAACTGCTCATTTTTTGATGAAATAATCTCCAGATTAGTTTGAAAGGAAAATTGATGTGTCGATCCACCAAATATATAAATTCTAAACACTAGACTTGTATCACAAATATTTGATAAGTTTTGTTTCAGAAGCTTAAATATTTTCCTGTATTTAATACCAGATTTATAGAATTCAAAAAGGTTGCTGCTGTAAATTCCAGATCATGAGACCTAATGATAAGCATTCATTGTCAGTAGTAGAAAATAGCATAACACAGGCATTATCGGTGGCTTATAACATTGTTAAGTACTTCACTAAGAGTTCTTTTAAACTCATTTTCTCTCAATCCAGTATTCTTATGTCAGGGTGATACTAGTTTATCATAACTGGCACAGTGGCTTTATGTGGATAAATTATGTCATTGGACTCTTCCATATTATTGCACAAATTCATATCTTAGAGAATATGTATTCACTGGTGCAGTATTTTATTTGTAGTTATGGATCTTTGTTCATGTTACAGCTAATAATACGCAACTATTTTTGCAGCTGCCCACCCCAACCATGATTGTGTTTGCAATACTTACTGAATAGGACTGAAAATTGTGTATATCGGACTTCACTTTATTAAAAAAAAAAAAAAAAAACTGCCATGAGAACCACAGTCCGCAACTTTTTATAGTCTTAACCTCTTTTGTTCCACAATATAACTAACCGGGATAAGCCGAAAGACACAACAACAACATTAACAGAACTTTATCAGAACAATTAATTGTTTGATCCTACTGATACAACATAATTTCAACCAACATAAATAGAGTCAATTAAAAATGTTATTGACTAAGCCTTGTATTTGTATTCAATAAGACATGTTAGTAACAGCCACTCATACATAAATACATTTAATTAAATTTTTAAAATAGCAAAACATGTGAAAGGTATAAAAAAATAAGACTTCATTTTACATTAAATTAGATTGATGTAAACAAGAAGAAATAATTATTCTTTTTATACATTGTAGAAGAATCGTATTCAATACAAACACATAAGCATGATTTTTATTGTATTGATTTTTTTTTAAAAGTATTATTGTTACTATTACTCTACTGAGATTAGTCTGAATATCTTTCATGTACCATACCCTCTCGGTGTAAATGTAAAACTGATGAGGGGTTTTAACCATAGTGAGCTCTTAAAATGGTTTGACATTTGTTATCATTTAGTGTAGTATCCACCAAATAAATAAATTTAAAAAAGGGGAGGGCCTAAAGGTATAAGAAAAATCAAACTGAAGGCTCTGCTCTGATCCCTTGGGCATCTTGCTCAATGGATACAGTGTAACAGTTTTAGTCAGCACTCTAAAGCTTATCATTCTCATCTATTTTCTTCATCATCCTAATGTCCACGTTTCTCAAGATCATCCTCATTAATATAAGGGTGCTTGTATCCATTTATTTATTTATTATGAAGATCTATTTGCCCATTTCTTCCTCAAAGGGCAAGAAATGTAACTGTCCCATTTGTTCCATCATGAATTCAGAGCAAAGTGCAGTAATCCAACCAGACTTCACATTCCCCCCCACCCTACCACAGAAGTTAATAACATCCCCTGTCAGTGTTTACGGTATGAAAACACTGTCAGTCTGTGGGGAAGGAGCATATCTATTTCCCATGTGACTGCCTCCTGACCTATGCAGCTTCACCATGATAGTACATTGCTCTGGCTTCACCACCCAGAGCTGCCACTAGTTGTCAGCCTAGCCACCCTTACCCATGGATGACTGGGATGTGTGCCACTCATGTCATTCTCTTGCACCTCCCCTTCAAGCCCTGTAGTTAAGCACTGGTTAGCTGGGTCATGCATAAGGCTTTATTCCTCTGGGCCATCACAGGGGGATGATAGCTTAATTTAACTCATTACGTCCGACTGATGCCTCCAGGTGCATCTGCACTTAACTCCTACTGACACCTCTAGGCGTCAAATATTACTTGTTCATATTGGCATCAATAATTCCAAAACCATGTATGTACACAGTTTTAAAATATTTCATCTTAATGCTTACACAATGGCAAACTCAACTGTATTAATATTTGACCTCTGTCTAGTGCAGGCATAGATATTAACTGTTGTTTTAATGATATTAATTGATAGATATAATTTTCACATTTTTCTAAATATCTAAACAACCCAGTAACAAAGATATAACTCCTTAGCCTCATATGAAAGCTGTCAGCGAGATGAATAAAATGCTTCTGATAGTATTTGTGTAACTTGAGTCGTTGCTGAGATATTGTAAGTTCGCAAAATATTACATATGTAATTGTTACTGTGTTTACTGTGACTAATAAAATTCTGTTTATGACCTAGAACCTAAAGAATATTACCACTATAAAAATAGTTTGTGCTGAAGGGTTTGCCATTTGTGCATCTTCTATAATCCTTATGGTTCCAGAGATATAATCATTTGTTTAAAATGTGAGGACATAATTTGATCCTGTCAAAAGTCTTAGACTCTGCCCATTGGAGTTTACAGTGCAAACATCCTGAGCTCCATTGGAGTGAATGAGCCGGCTTTGGAAGCATGGATCTTTTTGTAACTTTCTGTTTTCCAAGTTGCTCCCCCTCATTTATTAAGAGACCAAAATTCCTAAGCAGGTTTTAAGTACAAACTGATCATCACTTTACTAAATCCAAGTCTTTAGTGTGAAAGCTATTTGTTTTCCTTTTCCAGTCAGAAGGAATTTTGATCAGTGCATTTGTCTGGTAAGTGTGTGCATATTTGCAGTATATTTAATTGAGATCATGCTTTTCTGACAGAGTATACTGCTGTCACTTTAAACTACATGTTATATTTATCACTATAGATGATCTCAAATGTCAGGTTGTCGAGTTTTCTTATGGTGTGTGAGCTTGTTTGTACATCACATGGGTATTGCCAGTTAGGGTTATAATAAGGGCTAGGTAAGAGGATTTATTGACCACTTTCTATGCTTTTTTTATGTATGTATGATACTTTTAGCATTTTGTGTGTAACTGTGTTTGTGCAGTGTGGGTGTGTCTGGGACTGTCTTGTGTATAGTAATGTTAGAAGTTTTTTGGTGAGGTAATTTATATTAGCTGGTTGTTGACAAGTTGTGAAAAGAAAGCATTTACATTTTTCGACTGATTAAGTTTCAAACTTTATCCCTAGTTGTTGTAGGTTTAGATATGCAGAAATCATATTAATGTGAATTAATGTTTCTGCACATTGATTATTGATAACATACTCTTGTATAGTTTCTATGTATGTGTGTGTTTATATATATATATATATATATATATATGTGTGTGTGTGTGTGTACATGTATATCTATATAGGAGTATATATATATATATATATATATATATATATATATATATACACACATATATATGTGTGTGTGTGTGTGTGTGTGTATTATAGATATATAGGTATGTGTGTGTGTGTATATATATATATATATATATATATATATATGTGTGTGTGTGTGTGTGTGTGTGTGTGTGTATAATTTGTTTATAGGTATATGCATGTATAATGTGCATGTATATACGTGTAATATATACATATAATCATCAGAGCGACTACTTGCTGCATGTGTTTTTAATGTTTAAATTTCTCACACACATTGAATAAGTGCATTTACGACCTGAATAATTTGTGCTAGCTATACTGGAATTGCTTTTACTGACTATTTTGCAGTTGTACAATGATGAACAGCTGATTAGTTTTGCTGGTATATCTGTAAAATCTGGCAAGTGTGTGTTATGTTGTTTACTGCATTGCTCTCTTGCTATGTTTTCTTAGCCATAAACCCTAGTCCACTCTGAAGTGTGCTACTTGTACCCCTGTAAACCTCACTGAATGTACTATTGTATAATAACTGCCTGTTGCTGCCTTAATTAGAATCTCTGCTTTTCTCTTTATCTAGTCAAACTCTGCATTTACCTACACTAGCGTACTGCAGCTCCTGCAGAACAGTGTCTACAGGATTGCAGTTGGCCACCACACACTCTAACAACAAAAATGTTTTCTCTCCCAACAATTGAACAGTGTAGGTTACAAGTATAAAAAATGTTTGTTTAAGCTCTCTTTTACCGTGCTGTGTAACAAAGTGAGTCACCATTTTGGTCAGCTATAGGGCTCTTCCTGCTTTATTTTGTGTCTCCTTCCCCTGTAACTAAAGTAAACCGACTCGTACATTTGTCTCTCTGACCCTAACTTTTACAGCTATACCTTGTACCTTTGTGGCTTTCTAACACTCAGACATAGATTTCTTTTTGAAAGTTTTACTTATTTGTCTGACATTTGAACAAGAAACCCTGAAAAAAAACCCTCAAAATTGTATACTGTTGATCTGTCTTTCCTGCTAAAAGTAAGTAAAATTGAAGTGCTGAGTGCAGTTTTTCAGCCCTTACATTAAACTTACCTGTCATATGGTGTGGTTCTGCCCACTCTGCTTGGGCTTGCTTCACTTCCCTCCCACCCCCAAATCCCATCGACCACAACTGTCCTCAAATTTATACTTTCACCTCATTGTCTGGTCACTCCCACAGCCCCCTCCCACCACTGTGACTTGTGCTGTCACCTTTTCACTCTTCCCACCTTGTCACCAATCTTCCCCTTTTGCCCGCCCAACTTTTGCTGCCTCCTTTGTGTCTTTCCTCTATTTTTCATTTATATGCTTTCCTCTGTCACACTTATCACTCCATAGCTCACCTGCTATCTCCTCACATACTATTTCCACCCCTCGATTCTGTTCCTTCCATCACACTGCTTATCTCTACCCACTACCCTCCCCTAATATATTTCTTTATATTTTCCCTATAACTCTTCCCCTCCTCCTTTTCCCATCACACAATTCTATCCTTACTGCTATTTCTCCCACTTCTAATCTCACTATCCCTAAGCACTTCCTACCACACCAAGTTCCATATCTTCCCCATCTTGCCCAGCTTTCCCTTTCACAGACCTCGTCCAATATATAACCAAGCTCCCCCTCTCTTTTCTGTCTCTCCCCCTTTCAGTGTCTTAAATTTAAACTTGTGGCCTACTCTGCTCTTACTCCTAAGCCCAAACTCAAGTACCCCATTCCTAGGTTCATAGGTAGGTACTTGGATATCGGCCCAAGGGCCTATATAAGCCTAGCCAACAAGGTTCCCTGGCTTACGCCACCCAAGAAAGTTATTTTCCTATGCCACTGTCGAGCAGAGACATAGAAGTGATCCCCGAGGTGTATTTCCTATTTCCCATCCACTCATCAAGATTTTTCTTGAAGAGTGCTAATGAAGAACTTTGCTTGACATAGATGGGTAGTAGAGTATGAGAAGTCTCTGGGACAGGAATCTATCCCTCCAGCATGTCCTGTTTATTGTGGTAACAAGGATTATGTCCCTAGAGGATGTAGCTCTGAGGGATTGGGATTTCTTTAGGTGTAGCATGTCAAACAGCTCTGGGTTTGACATAGCTTTATATGTTAGGCAGAGATCACCTCAGAGTAGGCAATATGCTACAGAGTAAAGCTGGAGTTTTTTGAGACGGTCAGTGTAGGGCATTTGTTTGAGGCCAGTAATCTTCTTTGTGAGGTTCTTCTGTGGCCTTTCCAGCTGCTGCTGCAGATGTCTTGTGAGGTACATTCCAAAAGGGGCATTGTACTCTATAATGGGTGTAATGAGTGTTGAGTAGAGGGGAACAATGACCTCTTTTTCCCTGGATGAGAACTCTTTTATGATGAGGTGTGCCACGTAGAAGGACTTCCTGACTACTGTGGCGATGTGACTATCAAAGGAGAGACTACTGTCCACCTGGGTCCCAAGGTCTCTTATCACACATTCGGTGTTAAGTAGATTGCTGCCTATGTGTTAGTTCATGGGTAAAGAGTTTTTACCATAGGGATGACACTGCACTTTTTGGCATTGAGCTTGAGGCCATGGCTCTGACACCAGGCATCTGTCTCAGTGAGGCCCTTCTGTAGGATGTCCACATCATTTGAGGACTTGACTATGGCTCCTAGTTTGCAGTCAGCTGTGAACTTCATTAGCCAGAGGCCTTCTGTGTTAGCCTGTACTTCGGAGAAGTAGATACCAAACAGGAGAAGTCCCAGGACTGAACCCTGTGTACTCCACTTGTCACTGGTTTGAGGTCAGATTTGGAGTCTGCAACGTTTACAGTGTGTGTTCTGTCAGTGAGCCAGTTGGCAACCCATCTTGTGATGTAGGGATTTATACTAAGTTTAGTGAGTTTAGCTATAATTCCAGAATAGGGGATGGTGTCGAAAGCCTTGGCAAGGTCAAGTAAAGCTGTGTGAACCACCTTACCCTCATCTACGGCTTTGGTTACTGCCTCAAAGAAGTTGATCAGGTTCAGGAGGCATGATCTGCCTTTCACAAACTCGAACTCAGTGGGATCCAGAGTTTGGAGGTTACCAATGTCTTTGTTTATGAGTTCCATGATGATGCGTTCCATGGCCTTGCAGACCAGGCTCATCAGGCTAATAGGGTGATAGTTCCCAGGATCAGTGGTGGCTCCCCTTTTATGGAGTGGGATTACTGTTGATGTGAGCCATTCAGTGGGCACAAAGCCTGATACGAGTCTATTATTGAACATGGTGCTTAGGTGGGGAGCCATTTTGTTCTGAAGTTCCTGTAAAATGCATCTTGGGATGTTGTCCGGTAGCATACATGCTGTGTTTTTGGCTTTAGAGAGTGCAGCTTTTACCTGCATAGTTGTGATTACAAGGACTCTGCATTCTTCCTGTATAGATATGGGCCCTTTAGGGGGTGAGGGGGGGGGGGGTAAAGTTAGCACTGAACCTATCTGCCAGGATGTTGACAATATCAGTTGGTTCAGTAATTTTCATGTCATTGTGCTGTAACTCAGAGCAGATCTGGGTGTTGCCATCGAGATTCTTGACATAGCTATAGAATGCTTTGTGGTTGTCCTTAGAATTAGTGGTGATTTTGTTTTCTTAGCTAGCTTTGGAGGATCTTATAAGGGATCTCAGCTTCTTACTGAGGCTGACCCAGGGAGCTCTTCCACTCATGGGATTTTCCTCTCTTTTGCAACAGTTTCTTCCTTCTGTTGTACAGTTTGTTTATGGCAGGGGACCACCATTCACCTTACTCACCACCCTCACCTTTTTCATCTTGTCTTTGCTCTTCTGGTTTCTGGTGACATCCATCCCAATCTTGGTCTCTCCCCTCTCTCCACTCCCCCTCCACCTTCATCTGCTGTTCCTCCAAAAACATTCTCAAATATCTATTGCCACAAACATCTCTCTGTTTTTGCAATGAACATGCAAAGCCTAAACAACAAAACGTCCGAACTTCATGCATGGCTGGCCCTACACAAGCCCCACATCCTGGCCCCATTGGAAACCTGGCTAAAACCTCATATCATTTCTTCTGAATTTCTCCCATCTCAGTACAGTATCTATAGGTCTAACAGGACACCCAAAAAAGGTGATGGAGTGGCTATCGTGTACTCTGTTTCACGAATGCTAACCTCTATAGACATTACCCTGCTTAGTTTCTCCCCTGCTGAAGTACTGCTCCTAGACTGCCACATCAATAACAATAGGAAGTTTGCTATTGCCTCTGTCTATATCCCCCCTGAGTAAAAACATCCCTATCCTTGAATATATACTCTCCTGGATGCCCTATGAAAACATCATTCTTGGAGATGTTAACATTGATTAGAACTCTCTTATTGGTGATTAGAACTCTCTTATTGGTGACTCACCCCAACATTTCATAAACCTGTATGGATTCTCACAATTGATCACCATCTCTACCCACTACAGTAAACATGCTACTGGTTCCACAATTGACTGGATCTTGACCAACTCTCCAGACAACTATTGGACCCTTCTACCTTCTCTGACTCTATTAGTGACCATTCTCCCATCTCTATCTTAAGGCACTCTCCTCATCTCTCTTTGCCCCATCTCTACAGAGACTGTAGAAACTGACTAACTTTTCCCCTGAATCCTTTAATTATAGACTTTCTGCCATCAGCTGATCTTTCCTAAAAACTCTCCCACTCATTGATGTTGTTACTAAATTCAACCACATTTTCCTTTTTGTACTAAACTCTCTTGCTCCAACTCGCAAAATCAGAACCAAATCTAATTTTGCACCCTGGCTCTCCAAAGCTACTCATGCTTTGATGTATGAAAGAGATGCTCTGTGGAAAAAATGACAAACCACTAGAACTCCCACCTTTCTCCAAGGTTATAAGCAACTCAGAAATCATGTAAAAAAATATTTTGGATAAATGCCAATAGTTCACTAAATTTCAAAGCTCTCACAGCAATGACCCCAAAAATGTCTGGAGTACTATTAACTCCCTGCTCTACACTGGTTCTCCTACCATCCCTAACCTTTTTCCTATCATACTCCCTCTGAAACTGCAGACTTACTTAACAAACACTTCATAGACAGCATCTCTAAACTCCTGCCCTCTGGTAACTCTGCTCATCCCAACTCATGTGTGTCACCCTCTCCGCACCCTAAACCTCTGTGGTCCTTTGTCTCTCAGCCTTTTACCTAGTGACCCGTTTCTACAAAATATATCAAATCCCTGCTTCTTAAACTAAAACCATTGCTCTTCATCTACTGATAAACTCCCCCCTCAATTTCTGAAAATTGCTGATAACTCTATTGTATATCCTGTATCTATTTTAATCAACCACTCCATTCAGGAATCTGCCATACCAGAACTGTGGAAATCATTCTTTACCACTCCTCTTCACAAAGGTGGCAACTGTTTTCAACCTTCTAACTATAGACCAGTCACTATTCTCTCACCGTTCTCTAAGATCCTTGAAAAATTTGTACATTCTCAACTACCGTCCTATCTCATTCATAAAAATCTCCTCACCCCCTCGCAACATGGTTTCCGCCCTAAACACAGTACCTCGACTGCCTTACTATCCTTTCCTCAAAAGGTTGCAGTAGCTAGGGATAACTACCTCCTCATCTCCTGTCTATTCCTTCATCTCTCTAAAGCCTTCGACATCCCGTCCTTGTTAACAAACTCTCAGACTTAAACCTCTCTCCTTCTACTCTTGGCTGGTTCCAAATACTACCTTACTGGCAGAAAACAAGCTGTTAGATGGCAGCAGGTGTTCTCACCCTTCCTTACATTTCAAACAGGAGTACTCCAAGGATCTATACTTGGACTTCTCCTTTTCAACATTTTTACCAACAACCTACAGTCATCCTGCAGTCTCTCATCTGTACTACAATATGCAGATGACTCTACTCTCTCATCTATCTCCAATACTATCTCTAAGCTGCGCACACTATGTTGGAAATAATCAACTAATCTTTAACCAAAAAAAAAATCAATTCCTTTTCTTTCTACCTCAGACACTTTCTCACCTCAAATCCAACTTTTCTCTTTCCTCCCTAGATGGCACCACTATCTCTGCTGCCTCACACACCAAACTCCTTGGCGTAATACTTGATGACCAACTAAAATTTGACTTGCACATACAATAGGCCATCAAAAAAAAAAACACCAAAAACTTGAACTACTTTATAGGAACAAAAAATCCCTCATTACTGCCACTAAATGCACACGTGTGCATGCATTTCTCTTACCTAGTCTTCTATACGCTTCCCCCATCCTTACCAATATCCAAACTACCTCAATGCAGAAACTGGTGCAAACATACAACAAAATTGCCAGATGTATTCTAAACCAACCACTCTTATCGCTTCACTACCTCTCAGTAAACAGACTTCATTGGCTGGAATTTCCGCACCTTCTCCTACAATCGCAACTCCACACTACCTTTTCCATACTCAACAACCCCTCTGCCTGCCCTGCTCTCTCCTCCCATGTTACTCTCTACTCTCCACCCTGGCCTTTCCGGAGTGCTGATTAGCATCCTCTCTCAGTTTATAAACCCAAAAGGAATATTGGCAAAGTACTTTACAAACACTCTGTCTCACTAAATTGGAACAAACTCCCTCTCCATATTAGATCCATCCTTTCCTTTCCCTGTTTTATAAAGGAGCTTAAATCCCACCTACTAAACTTGAAAGTACACCATTGCCTTGACCACACGTAGTCGTAGCCTGTCCTTCTGTATAACCTGTTGCATCTCCTAACTTTCTTTTTTTGTTAGTAACGTCTGCTTAAACTAACCTTCTAAACCTTCAGCTCTAGTACTATAGCCCTTTATAGCCACCTCTTTTCTTACATCCTCCCATTCTACACGCTTTTTGTCTTTTCTCCCTACTTCCTATCAGTGTCTGTACATTTTCCTTCTTTTGAACGATTATCTTTTTGTTTTTACTCTTATAAGTAGTAAATTTAGACCACTGCTGTCAGCACAACCCTTAATTTTCATAATTTTTTCTTTTGTTTTTCTCTTAATAATTAATTTCATATTTCCATTGTTATTTTTAATAGTTTTTGTCCTGTATGTTTATCTTTGCTTATGTTTGTTGTGGCTCTTTTCCCTTGGGTCTCCACTGAAAATAGGCTGCTTACTATCAGTGCAATGCAAATAGTTAATAACATTTTCTTTTTTACAATTATTTTGTACTGTGATTGTTGTTTAATATTTGTATATTGTCACTTTATCTTTACTTATGTTTGATGGGGCTTTTCCCCTCGGGTCTCCACTAAAAATGGGTTTGTTTGCAAACTCAGTTGGACTAACCCGGTTAACAAATATGAAATAAATAAATAAAGAGGTTCATACTGCAATCAAGTCTCATAATGGAGAACATTTAGGAGAATAGAACTGAAGTCTCTTTAAGTATGCATTGTATAGATTAAAACTTGCAAAGGTGAATTGCCAAAGTGCTAGTTCTGTGTTGCTTAATAAAGTTTATTATTATTTTTGTTATATAGTGCGGCCGCGGTGGTGCAGTGATTAGCATTGTCACCTCACAGCAAGAGGTTCTCCGGTTCGATCCTCGGCTGGGGTGCCTTCTGTGCGGAGTCTGCATGTCCTCCCCTGTGGTCGCGTGGGTTTCCTCCGGGTGCTCCGGTTTCCTCCCACATCCCAAAGACATGCTGCAGGTGGATTGGACACTATAAATTGACCCTAGGTGTGAGTGCATGTGTGTGTGTGTGTGCCTTCTGTGGAAGGTTGGGTGCCGGGCTGGCAACTTGACACTGTAAAAACTCCACTGCCAATCTTGAGCGGACAGGTAATCCGCTGTGGCGACCCATAACCGGGAAAAAGCCGAAAGAAGAAGAATTATTTTTGTTATATAAAAAGCTCTAGTTGCTAAGGTGTTACATAAAATAGATATGGATTGTACCTATTTCACCTTAAGACATTGGATTCAGTTTAACAGAATGTCACTGGTTCGTAATACAGAATGCATTATTTCATTATCATTGGATTACACCATACTAAAAACTGTCACATTCTTGACCTCCTGTAGTATACCTTTAAATGTCTGACTGTCAAGGACTGATTGCTTTGACCTCTTGAATGTGTATCTGTATTTGCTTTGACCTCTTGAATGTGTATCTGTATTTTGAGGTTTTACAGTGTAAAGTCTTACTGCTTTGAAAACGTTTCACATATTTTGTCATTTTTTTCAAAGAAAAGCAGTCATCTATCTTTCTTTTCTGTCTGATGTCCAGCAAGCTTCATGGTCTGAAATTATCCTAAATCCTTGGACACAAAACTAGAATCATATTGCCATTGTCATCCTTGCAACCTTTCATCTCATTGGCTTGTAGAATCTCCATTTGTGTCTTTTGTCATAGAGTAGATTTATTTTGTTTCTTCTATTTCTGCTTGATATTTCTTATGTCCTTTGAAATATTATTTGCACTTGCACAGCTGGCCTCCACTTATGTCCTTACTCATGCTCCTTCTGCATCTTGTTTCTTTTTCCAGTGATGGCTTCCTAATTGTATTAACCCAATATCAGCTGCTTACTACCTGACAAACAATTGTGGGGGGGGGGGGGGTGTGCAGATGTAGACTTCTCCTTCTGAAGAATGCAGCCTTAAAGATCACTGATTATGTTCTCCGGGTAGATTAGGGGTAACTGAAATACTGGCACTATTACTTCACTGTACAATTAACCATAATTAGTTCTTGTTCAGACAAAACAGAATTCTTGAAGCCTTTTTTTCTATTTTTACAAAATGTTATTGTACCACTATCGTTCCCTGGTCCATTCCATCTGAGTAAAACCTTCTATTACACCCAGCCTACCTGATATGCCACTAGGAGAGAATCTGAATTCTTGTCTCTTCTCTCAGAAAGATAAGTTATAATAAAAACCTAGATTATTCTCAATCAGCTAGTCTGCAAGCAAGCAGTGTTTACCACAAAGCCTTAGTCACTGTTGTCACAGGCAGGAACAGAACCTTTGTGACAGTGGGCAAAAGCTAATTTATTTTAAAAAAAAAGTCAAGTTATTCATCACATACCATTTTGTACCAAGATCTTGGCCTTAAGGTTAAATATTTAACATTTGGATAGCTTAGTGTAGCCAAAGAAATGGTAGATTTTGGAAGGAGAAAAGCGATGCAGACATCATCAAAGAAACTGGATGAAGGTGTGGGTTGAACCTTTGATTATGGAACTTTGTGGTTGAAACTAAGCATTATGATATAAATAAATCTCTAGTGTAGTTAGGGTAATGATGGCATCAGTTAATGAAGTGTATTCAGCTTTTGCATCATTTTCAATTATGCTGTATTATAATTGAATGAACTTTTCTCGACTGCCTTAACATGTCATCTGTTTTAAAGCTATCAGTTTTAGAACTAAGAATTTAAATTTCATTTATGTCCTAGAAGTTAGAGATGCTAGCCTTTGATGCTCAAGTACTACAGCTTTACTCGCTCATTTCTCTGGGGGTGTTTTGGTCTCGTCTCCATATAGCTGGCCTTAGGCATAGGCCAACGAGGTGGCTGCCTAGGACGCCACTCTAGTAGGGACTCTTTTTCAGTATTTATCTGGTGTAGGTAGACCAGGATGAGGGCACCAGGTGGTGTGGTGGGGGTGCCATGGAGTACTTTTTCCTAGGGCACCAGTTGACCTAAGGACGCTCCTGCATATGATTAATCCCAAGTCATTCTGCAGACCCTCCTGTATGAAATGCAACAAAAAAGGCCCTCAAATGCTGTATTCAGTTCCAGCTAATCAAAAGCATAATTTACTTCATCTGTCACTGCAGTACTATTTCCCCTGTATCCCTTGTGGGGACTCTACTTCCTTACTTAAACAAGCTAACTTCAGAGAGACAGGAAAATTTCCTCAGTACTCTATGCAGTGGACTCAAACAGAAATAACTCATTTTCTAAAGTACAACAAGACGACTTTTGTGCGAGTTTAAACTTTAAAATTTTGAAAAATGTGATCGGTTGGCTAGAATCAAACCAAGCAGCTTCTTCTCACTCAGTGGGAATACCTCTGGAAGACCACCGCAGAGAGTTTTTAGTGAAAACAGAGCTCAGACAACTAGTTGAGAGATGTATTCCTTTCCTCTCAGTTTAGTTTTTTCTCTTGTTTGTAAATTTGTTGCGGAATGTAATATATCTTTTTTTTTCTGTTTATACCTCTTACATCATACATAATTCTTCACGTGAAAAGCAAAGAGCTGTGCAGGTGTCTGGAATCCTCCGTCAGCTTTTCTGGACTGGGACAGCATCTCATCTACTAGTCTAGACATACTAATATCCTTGAATGTAATGTTGGTACAGGCTTCCTTCTGTATAGATGGATAAACTTCCTTATACTGTGAATTTCCTGGTTCAGTACTCCCTGCATAATTGAAAGAAATATGTGTACTGGTCCTTATTGCAAGCATTTACTGTATGACAGGCAATCTCTCTCTCTTTTTCATTTGACAAAGACTTTACACTATAAACAGATGATATATTAGTTTTTGAAGGTTTTCAAATTGAAGTAAGTGTCAAATTAGAAGGCAAATAGTTTATCGTATGATCAGAAGTGGTGCAATCAAATTCTGAGATATTCCCTCAGTCAATACCTATTCCTGAACTACCCCCTCAGTAATTATCCCAGTAATTACCTTTTCCTGAACTACCCCCAGTAATTGCTTATTCCTGAACTACACCCAGTAATTACCTGTTCCTGAACTACCCCAGTAATTACCAATTCCTGAACTATCCCCTGTAATTACCTTTTCCTGAACTACCCCCCAGTAATTACCTTTTCCTGAACTACCTCCCAGTAATTACCTATTCCTGAACTACATTACTATTATCACTTTTTGTTTTCATTATACTTTCTTGCCTCCTTGTTTAGCCTAAAGTGGTATATTTAAGGGCTTAGAAAGATATCTAACAGTGGACTTAGCTTTCACCTCATCTTACACATATACCAGAAGTTGTAAGATAATTTCTTCCTTTAAAATGTTATATACTTTTGCTTTTGGTTGGACTAAATATTTTTTATTATGTATTTTCTTTGTAATATATTTACCTAACATATAGAAGTATATGTACTTCTTAGAGATGGTGGGCATGGTTAAAGCTTATTTGCGTCCCATCTCTCCCTAAATTTTTGATGTTCTGTCCTTTCATTTCCTACCTAGCTGTTACTTAACTACAAATAAGAGGTTGTTGACAGTTATGCATTATTACAACATTCATTTTGATTACTTTGCTAGACTATAAGACAGTATACATGTATACCAAAAAATGTAACATGTATACTCTTAATGTTTATAAACTAACATTATTTCCCATAAGAAACAAGCTTAATTTCCCTTGGCTGCTGTGCGTCCCTCAGCTCCGGTCTACACACTTTGTTTGCCCTACCTGCTCGTACGGCACTAAAGCTGTGGAACTGCCCTGTCTTATTGGCCAACAACCTTAAACCATCTTATAATTGCCATCTTCACCCTAAACTAAGGAAATGAATCTTCTCCCACACTGAGCAACAGCCCCTCAAGGACAATACAAGTGAAGAAAGTACGTGTTATATAACATATGTCTGTGGAAGCAACACTGTATAAATAAGTAGGTCTTAAAGTACACTCCACTGCTAGAGCAGCCAGCAGCCATAACATTCATTTTTCTTCTTCTTAGACTACCTCCCCTCCTATACCCTTGTAAGTATATTATATCCTTCCCTCCTCAAATTCCAAGACCTGCTACCTCCCAAAAAGAAACTATAGTAGCTATACAGCTTTTGGACACTAGATGGCGGCCTTCTCCTAGATCTGTCATTCTGTCTTACAACATAACTTGCAAGAATACAGTATTTCTAGCTTGTAGAGTTATAGTCCCACTTTATCCCTCTACCTTCTTACTCTGTATCAGTTAGCTACCCTCCCTCTATCCCCACTATCAAGACTCTCACCTCCCATCTTCTCCACCTTCACTTACCTTAACAATCAGCTCTCCACTGATTGTTCTCCTTGGGCTCACTCCTACTGTGGCTCCACCCGCTCCGTTCGCCCTGTGGGCTCACTCTGCTCCCCTATCCTGCCCCCAATTCCCACCCACCCCAGCACATCTACATATATACACACTGGCCACACCCTCTATCCATATAACCAATTACATGATCCAACCCCTTAAAGTGCTACAACCCACTTTCCACTAGTTATCATTCTACTAGACTAACTGCTCTTCTCCCTGTAAACTAACCTACATGCATTACGTCTACAATGCCACCTAACACTACCCTTACACACTTGAAACCCTTACTCCTACTATCACTTCTACCTGTTTTAGCTATACTATACCTACTTACTTTCTATGAACACCTTAACTACCTACACTTTCATAACCCATTAAACAAACTTCCACACCAACACTTTTCACCCCTCATAGCCATAATTGCACATCCTGTCTACCGAAGTATTTACCAGCCAAATTTCATAGACTCACTCACATCACATACCTCAACCCTAAAGCTAGAAAACCCCAGAACTTAATATGTAAAGGCTTACTTCACAATCTGGTAATACAAGTCCACTCCCTAATTGATGGTGACATATACCCAAACCCCGGCCGAAATTCTACCACTACTACAAAGCCTAACACCCCAACCTCTATTAATGTACATCTGCTTAATAGGCCCACTAACTCTCTCCTGATAGCCCATCTAAATATTCAAAGAATAAATAATAAAGTTGCCCACCTACACGCCCTCATGGATGTACATTCATTTGACATCCTCTGTCTCTCTGAAACATGGCTCAAGCCAACAATACAAGATGCTACTGTTATTCCCCCGGGTTACAGTATCCTGCGACTTGACCGCAACTCTTAAAAAGGTGGAGGTGTAGCTATTTTATATAAATCTGAATTACAAGTCACCTCCATAGACTCTAAACCTCCTCTAACTAGCAATGCAGAAATGCTTATCTCCAAAATTCAACTCAACAAATGTAAATCCATCTATATAATCTTCCCCCAGGCAATAATATCAACACCTTAGAGGCCATCCTAAGTTGGCTATCCACCACCTACCCTCAACAAACCATAATTCTTGGTGACTTTAATATAAACTGGATGAGCTGTACATCTCAACAGCCTTCTACCCATATCAGTCTACATGGTTTTACGCAAACTATTACAGCTCCCACTAGAACCAATAAACATAATAACAATCACAGCACCCTAGATTGGATCCTCACAAATAGTCATCACCAATCTTACAAAGTAGGTACCCTCCCTGAAGATATAAGTGATCACTCACTCACCTTCTTAATCAGGTATAAGAGTGTCACCCCAAACCCAACCATTTATAAAAAACAATGTCTAACAAAAATTTTAACCCCGACAGCTTTCAAAAAGAACTCTTAGCCTGCAACTGGTCACTCCTGAAACACCTACCATTAGAAGACACCGTTAACTACTTTAATTCTAAATTTCTAACCATCCTAGACTACCATGCCCCAACACGAATAATAAGAAGCAGGTCTAAACCAGCCCCATGGCTCTCCAAAACTACCAAACAAAATATCCTCTATAGAAACAAACTCTGGGCTAGGTGGCGCAGAACCAAATGTCCAACAGATCAACTAAAGTTTAGACAATTAAGAAATTAAACTAAAAAAGCCATACTGACTGACAAAAAAACTTTTACTGTCATCTCCAACAAACCCACCAAAATAAACCTCAAAAATTCTGGTCTGGTATCAATAAACTTTTACATCCAGGTTGCTCTATTACAGCCACCCCCACAGGCTCTAATCTCAACAGCCCTATCCAAATTGCCAATTCTTTTAACACTTTTTTCACAGACACCATTCAATCTTTGGCCAATCAACTATCCTCTAACATTACATCTTCATCTACTGATATCCCTAACAGCCCCCCACTATTTCAATTTCAACCTGTTCCTACGTCCTTTGTCTGCACCCTTATTCAGTAACTTAAACCCACCACCCTCTCTGCAGATCAACTACCTGCAGAATACCTGCAAAAAGCCACTAAAGCTATAGCCTACCCCATATCCATCCTCATTAACAGAACTATTTTTGAAGGAACTATTCCATCAATCTGGAAAATCTCACATATCATCCCCCTGCATAAAGGTGGTAATTCCAAAGATTTTTCTAACTATAGGCCTATAGCCATATTATCCCCACTGGCAAAAATCATGGAAAAGTGCATTCATAAGCAACTATTAAACCACCTACTAGAAAACAACCTACTAGCTACCTGCCAACATGGTTTCAGACCATTTCATAGCACCACCTCTGCTCTCTTATCCTTTACCGACTGTATTAATAAAAATCGTAATAATGACACTCTATCCTCAGCCCTCTTCATTGATTTGTCAAAAGCCTTCGACATGGTCAATCACCTGCTACTCATAAACATACTTAGAAACTTCTCGCTGGATCCACTTGCTATACAATGGTTCCAATCCTATTTAAATAACAGACACCAGGCTGTATTATGGGAGAATAACTTGTCTTCCCACCTCCGAGTTGCCCTTGTTGTCCCTCAAGGGTCCATATTGGGTCCTCTCCTCTTTTCTGTTTTTACTAATGACCTACACTCTGTATTACCTCAAGCTACCTGTATCCAATACGCGGATGATTCCACGTTAATATGCTCAGCCTCTTCACCATCACAACTTCAGTCCCTAACCCAAGATTTGTTTAGCAGAGTAGAGAATTGGCTTCTTCACCGATGTCTCATCCTGAACCCAAACAAAACAAAAATGCTACTATTCACTCCCACCCGCAAAGCCTCCCCAATGCACCTCACTGTCACATCTAGCAATGGTACAATTATATCTCCCGATTCTACCACAAAACTACTTGGAGTACTAATTGACAACAACCTTACCTTTGTGCCACATATTAACAACATGATAAAAACAGTAAACAAGAAACTAGGCTCCCTCTACAGGATCAAACCCTTTCTGACTCCACTAGCTAGGACCACCATTGCCCGCACCCACTTAATCTCAACCCTACTATATACATCCCCTATCTATACTAAACTATGTAAAAGCAATCTCAACAAGCTGGCTATTTCCTACAATAATATTGCCAGATTTGCTACTGGGTCTACCTATAGAACCCATCACTGCAATAATCTTTATCAACTTGGATGGTTAGAGTTGTCAAATCTTATTCTATTGAACTAACTAACTATTGCCTATAAGATTCTGTATCAACCTACAAATACTGCAATACTCACTAACCTAATCACTCCCTACAATAACCTAAAGACCCTGCGGTCTTCAAATAAATTATTAGTAAAGATAAGTAAAACCAACAATCTAGCCGGAGACTCACTATTCTCTAACACAGTGGGTAAAACCTGGAACACCCTCCCTAACGACCTAACCTCCCTACCCACAATTACCCTATTTAAAACCAAACTCAAACCGTACCTTAAATCACACTGGCTATGCCCCTGTGCAAAGCCAGACTAACTACCTCCCTTGTCTACAGACACTAATCCTCTCACTCATCCAATATCATTAATATTTTACTAACAATAATGTGTGTGTAATCCTTTTAGTTTAAAAGTGCCTGATTTCACTTGCCTTTATGTATTTTCTGGCGTATATCCATACTTATGTAACTAGGAATGTATTTTTTTGTAACTAGGAATGTATTTTTTTTCCTTGCTCATAAACTAATATGTAATGTACTGTTATAATTTGTCTAAACTTGCTATTGTACCTGTGTTTATGTAATATTATTCTGATGTGCGGAGCTTTTCTCCCCGGGCCTCCACTGAAAATGGACATATATCCAGTTGGACCAGCCCGGTCAACAAATGTAAAATAAATGTAAAATAAAATAAAAACAAATAAATCAGAGTGATCATCTTGCTACTTGAGAAACATACACTTTTGATAAGCAAATCGTAGTCATTCAGTAAGATGTGGCAATTTCATAAAAGTAAAACACTGGCACAAAAATTTAGAACATACTTACATTGTGGCATAAAAGTATAAAGCTCATACTATGACCCAAGTGACTCAAATGCAAACAGCTGCTTTGTCATTGGAACAGATGAGCAAGGGCTGATGGGATTGAGATGCTCATGCCAGCTTACTGATCCTGTGGGGAGGGAAATGTGCTTCTCATCAGCTTATTGACTGCCATGCAAGTGGGGTCTTATATGACCCACTTTCAGGACTGGGGATGTGCTATTGATGATCTCACGTAATTTGTGTTTGTCCTCAGTAGGGGGTGGGTTGAAGAACACATGTGTAAAGTGAGGATATTGGAAGCTCCATGGAGATTTGAGTGCTTATGCGATCTCCAGGGTTATGGGTATGGATAATGCCTCACATATGTATAGCTGGGATGTTGGCTGAGGTAAAGAAAAACACATCCATGGCTACCTCTGTAACAGACCCTCTGGTAAGCTATTAACCTAATACTATGGACAGCCCAGGTGTTTGGTGATCGTGGTGGGAGGGGGGGGGGGGTTGAATGGATTGAAGACCAGCAGGAGAAAGGTAGATGACTGTCTGACATGGAAGCAAAATAGATATGGAAAAAAGTACGAATTGAAACCTTAATATGGAATACTCACTGCGTACATTGTTACAAGCTTATGCTTCAGTAATCTCTTGGCAGCAATGGAGGCCTCATTTTAGGGATCCTCTGCCTAAATATACTGCTGCATAGATGTCCTACCTTTGCAAAATGTATGTGAGGCTTTCATGCAGGTACAGCACTTGATGTATATGGTATTGTTATCTTAAACTATACTACTAACAATATAAATCCTGCAACAGACCTCCCCTTACTCTGTAATACTTAAGAATTATATTTATCTGAATCTAATTTTGTAGTCATTAGTGGGACAAAGACATGCAAAAGATGAATAGTCATTGTGTTATATTTGTCAGCACTGCTCACACCATTTACATTAAACTACGATAAGCTTTTTTTCCACCTTTAAGTTTCTGAAATCTTTTTTTTTGTGTTGGGCAGTTCATGTAATTGAATAGTTTATTATATTGTCATATAGACACTCATAAAATAGCATCTCCTGTTACAATGCTATCTCCAGAACAGATGTTTTAAGTATTTATATTTGTTCATCAGGGTAGTGCTTACTGTTAAGTGCACTTATCTCAATAGACCATTTACTGACACAGCCTAGCTGAATAGTACCACATAAGAAATGAACAAAACATACTTACTGATAGAATGAAAATGTTAGACATATCTTGTTATAATTCCTGAAGTTATTGCACTAATTTATTTTATCAGCCTTTAAATTGGTAGTTAGTGTAATGCATTAACCTTACTACAATTCTGAAAAGGAAGTTCTCAAAATTGTATTAAATGAGCCACAAAGAGACCGAGTTCTATTTATTTTTCTGTTAATTAAATGATATAGATTATTTTAAAATATTTATAAGTTAGTGCTGTAATAAAAATATATAGGATACTTCATATGGCTTAGTATTGATTTTCCTTCATTAAACTGTATATTTTTTTTCTCTAACTTGTTCTATCACTACTCTAGTTCTGTTTTCTGTGTATGACACCAATTAGGGCTAGATCATGGATGATTATCCTTACTGCGGCACGGAGAAAGCAGGTTCTGGAAGCTTACTGTTATGTCACATGTCTGATGTCCCCAGCAGTTGTCATTTGTGCTACTTAAACAGGAGTGCAACAAAAAAGCGCTCATTTATTTCTTCCTCTCCTTGCCAGTGCTTAAGAACAGCCTAGCGATTGCACTAATTACATTTAATTCAGTTCCACAGCTTAGAGATAATTAATACCAAGCTGCACGTGTGTCAAAGCATCAGTCAAACATAACTACAGCTCACTGCAGACACTGTGGTTGTCCTGTCAAATGAAGAGTGAACAACTTTGCTAGGCATCAATGCTTTCTGAAAACGAGGATTGGCTTGTTTAGAAATCATTGCATTCTAATACATAAACATCTCTCTGTTTTCTTTTGTCCATTTTTTTAAGTTCTTTAGTTTTCTTTTCCATGATTTGCTTTATTAATTCTATATTATCCACATTTTCTTGAGTGGATTAACACAGATATGGCCTTCCTCTTTCCTTATTATCATATTTTTATTTTGCTTTTTACCTTTCTTCATTCCTTTTATCTTGTTTTCTTATTTTTACTTTATTTTGTAAAATGAAAATAAATGAAGTAAGTCTGGTTTTAATATTTATCCAAAATGCATTTGAGAAGGTGCATATAGCCATTTCACTTATGTACATTTTTTTATTTATTTAAAGATTATAACTACACATGGGCTTATTTTGTAGCATTACAACCACTTCAAGCATGTAGAATATAGCAGGATCCATTGCATGTCCTTAGAGACTCTGGGATTATTTTCTTTTAAAGAGCTGCATTTTTCTACTAGCATTTCAGAACCGAAGGCTAGATGAAATAATGATTGCGATATGTTTTAAATTAGTTTTCAGCTTTTGTGCAATTCAGGCAACATAATTATGCCACTTCATTTTATTTATTTGGATCCTGCATTTGTAGTGCACTGAGAAGGAGTCTAATCTCTTGGTAAATGCACCAGTGCTATGCAGTAATTCTATCCACAAATGCTGGCAATCAATTTGTAGCAGTCCACCCCCCCCCCCCCCGTAAGGGGGGGGTCTCTTCTCATTTCATCAAGTTTGTGTGACCATAGTTTTATTGTACTTAGGTAACTGGAAATGGCAAAAATTGATTCATATTAGACTAAAGGTTTGACTACCTTTTTAGCTGGTTGAAATTGCATCTAGTTAAAACTTGGGGAAAAGGGAAATCAGTAACTGAAGCATAGCATGTTTTGACTTCAGTACAGCCTTTTGATTCAGTTTCTCAAAGGAGATTGATGACAGTTACATTGAAATGAATTATAGCAGGCGATACATTAAATACATGGGTACAGTCCTAGCTCAGTGTCAAGTGACAGAGTGGAAACAGCAGAATGCCCTCTGTAATAAAAAGTGAAGTGCTTAGCTGATTTTCTTAGGGACTAGTCCTGTGAACAGTGGTCAACCTGTGTTTGTAACAGACATCATGAAGAGCACTGATAAAAATAGTCACATAATTATAGCTCAAATCTTCAAAACGACATGGGATAGCTGATGTTTAATGCAATGTTAAATGCCTCACATAGGGTCTAATAATTGCATACTTGAATGCTAACAAGGAATAGTGACCCTAAAATGTCATGAAGTCAGAAGAACAGTAAGCCTAAAATGTGAAGATAAAGAAAAACTGTGATAAGACAGCAAAAGAATAAAAAAACCTTCACAAAAAAAAAAACTGAGAAAGCTACAGATATGACCAGTAAGATACTGTATATCAGGTTGTGTTTCAGTGTAACAGGCTACAAGAATATAGAGTTCATATTATCCATCTACAGATCACTGGTGAACCTCCATTTACAGAATGCTATTCCTTTCAGATTCCATAAGTGGAAATGGATATCAAACTAGTCATTAAGAACAATAGGGTGGGAGGATGGCATAATGGTTAAGGTGTTTACCTTGGAGACACAAGATGCAGGGTTTGATTCTCACACAAGGTAATTGGCTAAGCTTAAAATGTCCCACAAGGGCAGTTAGCCTAGTACTAATCTATGAACCTATAAGACATAGGTCACAGTTGCACAGGTAATAAAAGAAAAGTAAACAGTAGATGCAGACATTATGGAAGATAACTCTTTCTCACTTAGGGGAAGCTTGAGAAAGGAGAAACATAATATTAAACAATTAAAAGAAAGTGTGATGCCATGAAGGCCAGGAGGAATGACAGTGGTAGAATGAGTTTGTATGCCTGCAAGAGTAAAGATACAGAGGTCTGTACAGACATTACCAAATACGTTGTCATGGTAACATCAGTGAGTTAATACAGCAGTTTAAAAGATGGCAGAGTTCTACAAGAAGACCATACTGATCGTGACACAGAAAGTCCTACACTGCTAGCTCTTTAGGCATTGAAGAGCCAAGCCCTAACTCCAAACAAGGTGACCCATTTCTGATTAATAGCATTATCAGTTGCCGGAGCTGAGATGAATAGGCTTGTTATGCCTATTGACAGTGTGAACTGGGCAGCATTGAGCCATCCTTTTCTGCTGTCCCTCAGAGGATGCACAATCATATTTGAAGGGAGGGGTCCTGGAGTATGCTTTTCACTTGCCATGCACTAATTGTGGTTTGCTTCTTTAGCTGGTACATAAAGGTACACTGGAAGGTGTAATAGCTCCTGCAGTTGTGGGCTTCATATGTCCTGTGAAGGCAAGGGGCTAAAACTTGAAAAGAAAAATAATTTCTCTGCCAAATTGCTAGTGAGGAAACAAGCAACCTATATAGTTGCCTGGATGGCAATCCTTCTGGGGGTGGGGGAGACATGATGGTCAGCAGCCTTGAAGGGAAAAATACATACAAGAAAATCACTCAGTCCTGTGTGTGCTTTTGTGCAAGTACAGATTTTTCATAATTTTTGAACAATTGAGCTTTGATGTTGTCATACGTGATTTAATATTACAAACAGATCATGTGTGATATGTGGGATTACAATTGTGAATGCTTTTCAAACATCTGAAAAGGTACTAATATAGAGAGACATTTTAATGTGAACCAACGATGTTCACAAAAATATATTAAAAGTTGTAATGCATTTTATTTTAAACTGCTCTCTCAATTGATGGCACTCTGTTTAGTTGTTCTCTTCTTTTAGAGGCAGTTTGCAGCATAAAATTTGGTGTGAAATGTGATACCCCTGCACTGGTCCAGTAATCAAGGAGCCTCAATCCTCACCATTAGCAACAGTGAGGGATGTACACAGTGGGAGGATGACAAGTACACATACAGTAAAGTGCAATTTTTCATAAGAGCACAGAGATCACAGTCCGTCTAGGGCTAGTTTCTCCCTCTTTCTCCAGATCTCCAGTAAGACTCCCCACTGGCACAGCTATAAGGTTGAGATCTCAGCTGAGTAGTCAAGTGAAAACCTCCAGCCTCCTTTCTGTCCAACCAGTGCTTCGTGTCTCTGCCCAAGTAACTGACACACACACACACACACACACACACACACACACACACACACACACACACACACTTGGGAAAGGCTGGCCCCTTCTGCCCAGACTATAAGGTAGATATCACTGCCACCAACCACTCTTATCAACTACTATAAGTCCCTTACAAAGGGTGTCCAATCCTACTGTGTAATGTTACTATTAATCCAAGTGGTAGTTTTAACCAAGCTCCAGGCTATTAGGAGTGGCCTGTACACCAAATACATGTGCAAGTACTCTAAGAGCTTAAATATGTCTCACAAATATCTGTCACAAAGATATGTTTAAATATACTTAATAATAAATAATAAAAGAACAGGATAATACTCAGAAAACAAGCACAGTTACTTTAGAGTTCAAAATCACAGGAAATATTTAAAATAACACTGCAGGACAGTCAAATAAATACAGAACACATCTAAACTAATCTTTACTATATTCCTCTCTATATCTAAAATAGATGCTATGCCCTAAATCTTACTTACAGAGCAAGTGCAGATAGTGATGATGAGTGGATATTCTTGCTAGGTCCAAGACAAAATACAAAATGCACAGTCGATCTCTTAGAGTTCCCAAGTTAATATCAAACATTGCTGCTAGGCCAGCTTGGATGACATCACTCTTTGTCACTTGACTTCAGTTCCAAGGCTAAAAACAGAATTTAATGTTTCTGTGCGAAAAATACATATCTCTCAGATCTCTGCAGTTGCTAGAAGACATAAAACAATAAAACACTTAAAAAAAGAATGCAGAAGGCACCCTAGTTCTTGACATCCTGTCTCCTTGCTGCATTGAAACTAACTTTATAGCACAATCATAAAGCAATTTGATTTTGATTTATTTTCTTGAAGTTTTGCAAGTTAACTCTGTATGTTCCAGTTTCTACTATTAAAACATACATTTGCACAGGTATAGAGTTTATATACATTTCTGTTCTTTTCCAGTAGGGTACACTGTGGACACATACTTGAAGCTCAGTACTGTACAAAGCCTGTTCAACACACACTTCTGTACCAGTAGTTTAATATGCACATAACATATAGCTCTGTATAAATCATATCATTATTCACAAATGACATAAAATTATTTACAAAATTCCAGATAGCTGGCCTGGCAATATTTCCCTATATCACATGAAGCTTATCCCTGATCAGTTACTGTCAGGTAGTTCTGATGATTTTGTCTATTTACTCATATTTTGGTAATAGACGGTGAAACCACATGTTGTTCCTCAGTTTGTAACGTGTTACAGTTGAAAGTGATTAACATATGAAACTTTTCCCACCAAGTAAGCTTATTATAGCTTTCAAAAGCCAAGTAAGGTTTCTAACCATTACAGTTTGTCATTCTTAGGAATGCATGTTTAGTGGAGTTGAAAAACAGTTTGGGCCTTTTTCCTCAGAGTACACTAATCTGAAAATGGGCCACAATTTTCCCATTTTGTTAACTTATCTCCTGATCCAATTTATTTTAATTTGTCTATCAGTCTTATTTGAGCTACTGAATCAAAGGCGTTGCTAAAGTCAAAATCTGCTCTACTTCAGTAACTCAATCCCACATTTATTTCTTCAAGTTTCATCAAGATACAGGTTCAACTGGCTGAAAAAATGGTCAAACCTTCAGCTAGTCAAAATTGTAAAGAAAATCATTTTTGTAACCCACTGGATAGCAAAGTGGCTTACAAAAAGAACTCTAGAAGTTATAGTGGGCAGCTATATAGTCTCTAAAAGACCTGTCACTAGCTGTGTTCCCTAAGGTCCAATCCTAGGACCACTCCTCTGTGGCATTTTCAGCTTTGTGATCAAGATTTAATGTTAAGAGTTATGAGTGACCAATTTTGCAAATGGCTGTTAACTTGGTGCCTTCATAAACTCTGCAGAAGACAGTAAAATCCTCAAATATGACCATTTACAAACAAATAGCTGCTATCAAAGCCATGGCCTACAACTAAATGCCAAGAAATGTATAATAGTATCCTTTAACAAGCATAACATCCACTTTAACAGCCACAACAATAACACAAAGCTGAAAATTGATGCAGTAGTTAAAAACCTGGGAACCTATGCAAACAATGAACTGTCCTTTGATCACAACATAGCCATTAATGTAAGAAAATCCATCTTCCATGAGCGGTTATTAGTAGGATATGGCAATCTGGGTGGAGATGTGATAATTCTACTGCATTTGCCACTCATTTAGCTGATCATAGAGTGTAATGCCCCTGTCAGTATGTGCCTGTCTAAACACTTGACACATCTTGAATGACTGTATTGCTTTCTCTCCAAGAAACCTGTCGCCTAAAATGGTAAAAGCTGCACTGGCCATCATAAAATCCAGTCCCTCGTCTATGTATCCTACTGGTTACTGAGGGGTGACCTTGGCCTCACTTAAAGCCTAAGCAACACAGTCCTTTCAGATCTACAGCATATCCATAAGTCCAATGGTGGCAAAAACCCACCTGAGATCTTAGTTTCTTTTGCAATATGAATAGAACATGTTGGAGGGAGATTGGTATGTATGAGAGAAAACCATTTCACTGAAATAGTTTTCCTGTCCACATAAAGCAAAGTATGTCTTTCACTCTTAAGTGTAATCTGGATGAATGACTGGAAATATAAGTTCAAATCTGGTTTAGCACTTTTGTCCCTGATGGATTAGGTAAGTGGTTACTAACCTTGCAGGCAGGGACTTCTGAGAAGCCTTTCCCAAATTCCCAGTTGTCTGCAATCTCTGTGTGGTTGTGACTTGTTCAGGGTCATGCATTTGGGAAATGAGGCACTGTACTACATGAACTATAATTGACAGCCTTAACCCCTTGTGGCAAATGCCAGACAAGGGTAAAATGTAAATGTCTGTTTTACTTTGGGCTATTCACTTTTAAAATAAAAGATCACTGGGTTATTCATACTTACAGTACAAAGGCTACAAACTTCTTGAGAATGCATGTCTAGACTTGGATCAGTAACCTAGTAAGTACCTATGAAACTATGATTTTATATACACCCTATGCATTTTTCAGTTTTGAAATTCTAAGCCACAGGATTACAGTATGAGGTCTGGGCTGGATTTCTTTTCAGTGTTTTCATCACTTTGAGTTAAAACATTCTTGTGTTGACTGGTGAAGAGTGTACAATCAATATCTGATGCTTCTCTTTATATCAGTAGGTGACAATTATCTTTAAAAGACTGAAATGTTACAGTGGGGTATGTGTTCATTTTTATTAGCTAAATGAAATGGTGGTCAGGTGCTGGCATTAACTAAAGTTGACAATGGACAAGAGGGCTGGATGAAGAAATATTGGGGGAAATCAGTTAGAACAATGATCAGCATGACTTAAGAGATAAGGCATTTGACTGCTCTGTTTAAAAATATCTTGGAAGATGGATTATATTAGAAGTGGAATATTCAGTATAATAGTTTTTGTATTGTCTTAAATGGAAGTGAAATCTCCCATGATAATCATACTATTGATTGATTGATTGCCATAAGAGCAAGTTTCTTAACCAAATTTATGGTCCTGAACTAGCACATTGGTGGTGGATCATGGTCAGACCTACCTCTCAGTGTGTGACAGATTGGAACTACAGTTGCGCAGACCAGCACTGCTACGCAACAGTTTGCTGGAGACTAGTAGAATGACTACTCTTCCTCATCTCCTCAGACAGGGTCTTTGGATTTGGAAATGGCAACACATACTACTGACAGTTTGTAGAATATCATTTTTTTGTTTCTTTCAAGACTCTGTTATGCTGTGTCAGATCTGTGCAGCACAGCTGAGCCTTACAGAACTCTGTATGTATTTAATTGCTGCAGACTTTAAACATAATGCTTCTCATGCCATTAAAAATGTCAAATGCCTCAGGGAGAGGGTCAACATTAAGTTCTATGTCACCTGGTGGCACTAAGGTGGAAGGGACTGACATGAATATCATGATGGATGTGACAAATCCAACCATATTCATGCGCCTTTAGTGTAAAACTAAAGTGGCGTTTTTCTCTTGTTAGGTACAAGACAGAATTCATAATCAATATGCATAACTCACAGTTCCACTTTGCATGATCAGCTATGGCCAGACATGGGATGTAGGCAGTTGAAAGATAGAAATTGTGTAATAGATTGCAAGCTGACCTTTATGCATTATGCAGTATTTATAAATGACTGCGTAAGGAGATGTAAATGAAGCCATGTGACCAAATGAGTCAAGGATGACATGGAAAAGTAGGCAAGAAACACGTGGTGATGTGCAGCTCTCCAAAGACACATACGTGACGCACAGAAAAATATAGTATTGCACATGGAAAATGCTAAAAATCAAAGTATAGTATTTCACATGAAAAATGCAAAATATCTAACATGTTCTTATTCAGCATAACTTATTTGTATTTGTGTGTGACTGCCCTCAGCCCATTGTTGTGTTTTGTAGACTTCTGTAGTGACAAAGTTATAGACAGTGGTTTATGTTCCATAATTTGAATGACAAACAGGTAATTGATGTCTTCTGTAGAGGTTGTGACATTGTAAGGAAGATGAATATGTTTGCTTACATGCCTAATTCTGTAGAAATGTGTGGCCTTCTGATCCATGGAGACCAAGGTATTTATATCACTCAATATTACACAGTAGGTGTATTGCAGGCATCTGCCTCACAGATAATTCACACATTTCTCAGTGTTATGCTTCAGTATATGTAGGAACATTATTCTACTGGAGAACCAGAAGATGAGAGAGAGCACTGTGCATGGTTTCTATGACCCTTCATGCTTCCCTGATATACCAGGTAAAATACGATTGCACACATGGTAATTATAGATCTTGTGTGTCAGTGATACTTTTAAATAAATGAGCAGGAAAGCTGTGTCTCATTGAGCTGCCAAGTCATGTGCAGTGCAGATGAGGTTACCATCATTCATTGAATGGGCTGTACTTTGGCAGTAACCATTATTCCTGTGTTTTACACACTTGCCACTTTTATCCTAATTTCAAGTAAAGTAACTTCCCCTGGTGCTAGATAATTATTAAGTACAGGATTATTTTCAAGTTATGACTTCTGATAAATAATGTATGCATTTCATTACTACCCACACACTCACACAAAATGCTTATTTTGTGTTGCTGGTGATGCTAGATACACCTATGTCCCATGCCTCTTATCTGCAGTCCTGAAAATGTAACTGAAATACTGTGACATCACACATGCCAAGATACATAATGTGTCCTGCATGTGCTTTAGGCATGTGTCCCCTGAAAGGATGCACATGGGCCATGGCAGTATTGTCTAGACATAGTCATCAGGCTTCTTGATTGTGTAATGCTGTACTACATGAGAAAAAGAAAACAAGGTGAGAGTCCCAGTGGTAGGGCTTTGATAGGACCTGCCCTAAACATCAAAGCATGTAAAGCTGCAGTAGCAACTTAGAATGGACAGCATACCTCTCAGCCTGGAAACATCAAAAATCTGGACAAGGCCCATGAAAAATAGGTACAAATCTGTATGCTGATTAACATCTAATTTGCATACATACTTACATAATCCTACCAACTACCATGGAATTGTGGAATACCAAATTTAAAACGCAAACTGAAGAACAGACAACCAATATATGGCACCAGAGTCCCTCTGCTGCCATTGCAATGTCCCATTACCTGGCTATTTCGCCCCGTTTACCATAAACACTAATGTGTGCATACTGCTTTACTTCTACAATGATTATTTGGATTTTATTTTTACCTTTTAGAGCACACCAATGCACAAACACTAATAGACATCTGGTAAACAAAGCAATATTGTCTCACAATGAAAATAGACTTGGCGTTAAAACCTCTCTGCCCTTGAAACTCACAATCATTGAAACAGCATTGAAACCCACACCACATCTAAATAAAATGCATCTGGTCAGTGGTGGATAAAGATTCCCTTTGGGCTGTTTTCAAATCATTAGCCCCTTGCACATAAAACAAGAAACATACATGTGTTATTTTCTTTGATATAGCTTCCTGACTTTATTAAATTATATTCCTTGTATAATACAGCACACTTGTTAGACAGAGTGCATTTTAGATTTGTTTGAACATTTTTCCAGTAGACTGTACTGTAGGCAATGAAACAAAATGCATGAACCAATAATGACAAAACTGCCCAATTCAGAACATTTCCACACCCACACTATAAATAGAATGACAGTAGTGTAAACCATAGGCATCTTGCACAGCTTCTCGCACTTATTTTCAATTTCATTTTTTTTGGGGGGGGAGGACAAAAGGTCAAACACCAGGGACACTTTTTAAACATTGCTTGTATAATTTTGTAAAGTTGATAGAATTAAATGTGTTACCACCATGCATTTCACTGGCAAGTCTTGAACCCAGGACCCTATGCACTACAGTCAGAGCAACATACTACTATGCCAAATCAGCAGCTTCCTGAAAAATAGGAAGACTGAAATGTAATGGCTATCATTTAGTGAATTAATTTCTCATTTCTCACCATAGCTCTCAACTCTTAGCACAAAAAACCTGGGCAAAGCTCACAAGTGTTGGTGGCTAGGGACTTTAGGCTCTTTTCACCCTGTACTCAAGGTACAGAGTTTGAGCCTGAGTACCTCTAGCCACCAGGTGTATTAAATAGGGGGCGCGCACACACACACACACACACACACACACACACACACACACACACACACACACACACACACACACACACACACCCTCCCTTACCCTTACATGGTTAGTCTGTTCTGAAAGTTAAAGGAGTCTTCATTCTAATTTCCAAAATGTAGCAGTTAGTGCTGTAACAGTTGGTACAAAATGCTTGAGCTCCTGGAGCTCTATTCTGACAGGTTGGTAGCCCTGAGGGAGCTGAGTGAGCTTCTTGAGCTCAGTTATGACAGACTGGTAGCCCTGAGGGGGCTGACATCATCATGAACGTGATGACGTCAGGGGAAGGGGTGCCACTCGGGAATCATGGCACCCCTTCATCTGAACCCAAAAACTCAGTAAAAAACAAGTAATTAGGCACGGTTGGGAGGTATGATGGACAGTGAGGTTTGTTTAACAGCTATATGCCATGTTGATGAAATAGTGAAAGTGCAGTGTTTCAGTCAACACATGATGCAAACTATGTTAGTTTGTGTCTGTATGTGGATATAGCAGTAATGAACAAGTGCCATGCAGAAAATATGCCAAAATGAGGCATACTTAATAAACAGATTCACATATCGAAAAAATAGCTAGACAGGCAGGTAGAGACATACACACACAACACACACACACACACATACTCTCAAAGGTAGAAAGACACCGACATAGGGAATAGAGACGGGTCATGATAGCTAGACAGACACAACGACTAGTAAACCAATTGACAGATCTGTAGACAGGTGCATCTAATATGCATAGATGTTAGCAAAGCCTTCAAAATTTTCCCTCTTTCATTTATATGTTATAAACATCCCTTTTAATTATATATCACTGGCAGGGGGAAGAGTTTCATTTTGAGCTGCTGCACAGCCGTTTGACACTAGTCATGAAAATAGCTTGTTTATATTATATGGCTGTTTTACATGTAATACTATTAAGCTGGCCTTGCCACATATTCTCTGTTGTTCTGTTCATATTTCAGGAAAGTCGGGTGCTAAATGTACTACTTAGTCACAGTCTATAGCCCAGGATACAATAGATTTAGTATGACTACTATTGTGTGCATTGCATTTAAGACATAACTGTAACATTCTGTTTAGGTATCGCAGTTGTTTTTCATTAATTACAACCACCCTTGTCACTATCATATGTTCATTTATCAGTTAACTCTGTTACCTAATTGTTTCCAGCCCCCTCATAAGAGCAACTAACAGGGTCTCTACCCGCTTCGCTCCCCTCCCTGACCCCTATTCCCTCCTGCCCCCAGTGGTCCCACCTTTATCACACTCACAAACCCCTCCCATCTTTCCAATAGCCAACCACAGCACTAACCCAACACTACCTCCTCCATCTTCCCATACTATCACACCTCCTCAACTAACATGTACAAGCATACCTTACCTATGCTCACTGCATGCACTCTCCTTGCATATCTTACATCCTACCAAAGCTCCATCATTCCCCCACTCAACCACTACCACTGTACTACTACTCACACCACCACTCATGTCTCACCCTCACTCAGCTCCCCTCCCACCAACTCGAGAACCATCCCTATGCACCCCCCACATATTCTACCAACTATGTTACTCAAACATAAAGCATCCCTACAACTTAACATAGTAACCCTCCCACCATACCTATTACCCGCAGAGCACAATCATAAAGTTTCCCTTATAAACAAACACATTCAAAAACTGAGACAACTAATAACTTCATGCATATCAAAACTATCCCTAAGTGGAGACATCCACTCCAACCCTGGCCCTACCATCTCCAACCCCAATCCTCTTAATCAGACTAGAAACCACAACTTCTCCCATATTACAGCCAATAGAAAGCCAAGTGACTTCCTTCTACTAAGCCTAAATATTAGAAGTATATCCAACAAAGTCCATGAACTCCATGCCACCATAGACGTGTACTCCCCAGATATAGTCATCCTGACAGAAACCTGGCTAAAACCTCACATTACCAGTGAGCAAATACTCCCTACAGGTTACGGCATACTAAGAGTAGACTGGCGAAACAAGAAAGGAGTCGGTGTAACTATAATATTTAAACAGCATCTAAACATCCAGATCTTCTTAAAATCATCAGCTCCACAAATAGGCAATGAAGAAATAATATATACGAACCTCAAAATAAACCAAAACAAAACCATCAACATAATTGGATGCTACTTCCCACCTGGCCAAAACATCCCTGCACTAGAAAACCTCCTCAGCTGGTCTACCCACCATCTCCCCCAAGAAACTATCATTTTAGGTGATTTCAATATTGACTGGCAATCCTGTTCTGGCAACCATCCAACCCATCATGTAAACCTTCATGGCTCCACCCAACTAGTCCAGTCGCCAACCAGGATAAATAAAAACTCCATCAAGCACACTACCCTGGATTGGATCTAGTCAGTAAGAGCCCCCAGTCATGTATAACAGGCTGCTTAGCAGATAGCCTCAGTGATCACTTCCAACATTCATACTCAAAAAAATACCTATACCAAGCTAAACCTGTCATCTACCGTCAAATACATAAAAACTAAACTTTAACCCACTCACATTCATCTCATCCCTCAAAGAATGTAACTGGCATCCTCTAAAGTACCTCAGTCTTGATGACGCAGATGAATTTTTTAATACTACCTTCCTGAGCATCCTTAATTACCATGCCCCCATAAGACTTTCCAGAACCAAAGCACAACCCTCCCCATGGCCACAGAAAACCACTAAGTCAGAAATGAAAAACAGGGATAAAGCCTGGGAGCACTGTCGCAAAACCAAAACCCCCCTCAACTAGACAGAAAATCCTAGAACTACGCAATAGAGTCAAAAAGCTAATAAAACAGGACAAATTCCAATACTACCAGTCTGCTCTAGAATCCTCACAATACAGCCCCAAACAATTCTGGTCCTCCATAAACTCCATCCTCCACCCAGGTAAAGTCAGTACCCCTCCTCCTAACATCCCTCACTCCTCAGAAAATATTGCTACCTCATTCAGTACACACTTCACACAAACCATACTATCACTAGCTAAACAACACAACACCCCTCCCCTCCAACCCACACCTTCAACTAGTAATCTCCCCACTGCCTTCTCTTTTTCTCCTGTACCTACCTCCAACATAAAAAAACTCTTAACTAAACTTAAGCCCACCAAATTAGCAGCAGACAACCTCCCAAGTGAATACCTACAAATCACATCTGATGCTCTGGCCTACCCAGTATCCATCTTGATTAACCGATCTCTGTCAGAAAGTTACGTTCCCACACTGTGGAAAGTATCACTTATAATTCCTGCCCACAAAGGTGGACCCTCCACAGAACTAACCAGTTACCGCCCCATAGCTATTCTCTCTCCACTCTCCAAAATACTAGAGAGATGCATATACTCTCAGGTCTCAGACTACCTCCTTATTAACAACCTTCTTTCCAATACTCAGCATGGTTTCCGACAAACCATAGCACCGCCACTGCCTTACTCTCCTTTACTAACACTATCCTTCAGCATAAAAATAATGGCCATCTCTCCTCTGCTACTTTCCTAGACCTATCTAAAGCATTTGACATGGTCCCACACAAACAACTTATCTCTGTCCTCAATAACCTATCCTTCTCTCAATCAGTCACCAACTGGTTTCAGAGTTACCTGTCTGACCGCCAACAATCCGTTGTATGGCAGAATGACATATCTCCCCAACTACCTGTCACCATAGGGGTTCCCCAAGGATCCATCCTTGGATCCCTACTCTTATCTGTTTTTCATCAATAATCTAGCCTCTGCCACCAAACATGGCACACACATACAATAAGCAGATGACTCAACCATCATCTGCTCAGTCCAGTCCCTACCCAAACTGCAAAAAGTCACACAGGAAGCCATTTCCTCTGTTGAAACTTGGTTATCCGATGCCCAATTAATACTCAACCCAAACAAAACTAAACTACTCATCTTCCAACCCACCAAACATACTCAACGCAACTCTTAACATCACAGCAAAAGACAACACCACTATATACCCAACTGAACACACCAAATTGCTAGGAGTGGAAATAGACAATAAACTAAAATTTGACATTCACATATCCATGACCATAAAAAAGTCCACAAAAAACTAGGAGCATTATACAGAAATAAACAACTTCACACCAAAGCAGCAAAGATTTCAATAGCAAATTCCCACCTTATCTCCACCCTACTTTATGCCTCTCCAATATATACCAACCTAAGCCAATGCGATCTAAACAAGCTAGAGAACTGCTACAACAAAATTGCCAAATTCGCCACAGGGGCATCCTACCGTAGTCACCACTGTCTCTCACTTGCTGAACTCCCTCACGTCCTTCAATGGTATCAACTCTCACTCACCCACAAACTAGTAAACCATCCACTAAATGTCCCATCCCTCCAGAATCTACTCCAACCCTATCGCACCAACAGACCACTAAGATCCAGCAACAAAAATCACTTGCAGATCACTAAAGCCAATAACTCTGCTAGTGAAGCACTGTTCTCTTGCACCATAGCCAAATTATGGAACTCCCTCCCACCCACAATTACCGCCATACCATCATGCACCACTTCAAAACTTTACTAAAAGCGCACCTAAAAACATGCTGGCTATGCCCTTGCAACTCCCACTCTTAATATCACCCACCCCATCCAACCACTACCTTTCTTTCCACTCCACTAACTACCTTGATTATAGCAAGCTCAGATGCTCATAAGCCTAGTACTTATTATACAGCAGGAACTTCTTATTGTAACACTTGTTAATGTCTGTTATGTACTTCACAGATAAAGATTCTAGTTGTCTACTGATGTACTGTGTTCTTCATCTGTAAATATGTTGTAAGTATTTGCTATGTTAAATTGTTAATCGCTATGTAACCCAATGTAACTACTGTCTGTTTATTTTAACTGTGGAGCTTTTCTCCCTGGGCCTCCGCTGAAAATGGGCCTATGTCCAGTCGGACACTCCCGGTCAACAAATGTAAATAAATAAAAAATAAATGAATTAATTAATATTTCTATGTGTGACAAATATGGCATTAATTTCCTGTAGATGCATTTTTCCACTTTTCTGCTAACTCTTGAAGTCTGCATGTAGTGTGATGCCCAATTCCTAAATAAGACTGTAATATAGCTTTAATACATATGTGGAAAGCAACATAAAAGGGAGTTGTCAAAGTAATTAAAATATTTAAAGCGATTAAAGGGTAACCATTTGAAAGGTCAGGACTTGCAGTGCTGAGTCACAGAATGCAACGACTGAATGAATGAAAATATGGATTTAGAGCCAAGATTGCCATTTCTCAGAATATTCCCTTTTCACTGAGGTAAGGTGATCTGGAGTTGGTACATGTAATTTGGGGGGGGGGGGTGTATTTGAGAGACTTGTTTGTGACATCATAGAATATATGAGGCTTGCACTCATGCAGTAAACAAGTTTAATGGAGAAGAGCTATGTTCTGTAGTCACTCTGTTCCTGCATTTTGGTCTTTTTTTTGTCATTTCATCACTCAGCATTGTGAGTCCTGACATTCCAGAAGGGAGCCAATACAAGTCCCTGTTATGTATAGTACTTCTGTTTTTTTTTTATGTTCTGAACTACCTAGGCCATTGCCGTAGCCTGCATTAGTCTTGCAATCGTACATACACCAATGAACTTCCCCAGGGGTGCAGTAAACCTCAGATTATTGGCTGAAAAGTACTATAGTGATCAGTACTGTGGAATTCATGGGAGGAGGGATGAAGAGCAATTTGTCAGCATACAGGCAGTGCACAGACCTCTGCATAATATGGTGACCAAGAATCTAAAGTAAGACAGATTTCATTTACTGGCATTGGACATTCAAAGTAATCTCTAACTTTTCAGGGGAATGGATGTGTGGAAATACTGCAGACTGTGCTGAATGATGCACATGGGCAAGTTTTATTAAATCCAGGAAAAAAACGTCTACCTGCAGGACTGCTGTTTGGAAACATGAATAGTTTTAAACTAACATGCTGTTTAATAGCAATGAATAGACCTGTAGGATACAAACTTCAAAAGTCATGAAACTCAGTAAAAATGATGAAAACAATGTTCACTTTGGGCTACCTCCTGTTCTCATCCTTCGTTAGTCATTATTTACTGCATTTCAGTGCAAATTATAGCTGAATAGTTTTACAATGCATGATACAGTTTTACCACCTGCAACTTCATTTCAGTCAGAAAATAAAAACTGTTTCTATATGTGCATTGATAAATGGCATAAATAACTTAAAATACATTCAATGCACATGAAAAAGTCTTTTTATGTGAATGGTTTATATGAAATGCAAAACCTTTTAAGATTATAAATGTAATATATTTTCATTCAAATAAGGTACAATAAAAATGTTGTCAAGTCCAATTCCAACTTTCCTTAAGTATCACACAAATGAGATGTTGAAGTATTTCTCTGAACAAATGTTAAATATCTGTTTCTAGAAACCATCTGTATTTATTCTAAGCAGAAATTTAGCAGTTGAACAAGCATGTATAAAAGTTTGCATTAGTGTCTAACAAGTTATTACAAATTCATTGGTTTTGAGTAAAAAAGAGCTGTTTTATTGCCTTGTTTAGTACTGTAGGCTGTATATTCTAGCCACTTTTAAAATTTTGAGCTAAAAAATTATATCACACAGCATTTAAAGGACAAACTGAATCAAAGAAACCCTTCTTAAAAAAGCATTTTTTGTTTTTACTTTGCTTGCTCTAGGCTATGTTTTGATATTCTATTTTCATGTTGATCCATCAGAAGTGGTTTCAACAAACACAAATAAACTTAAACTAGTTTTTCTAAACCACCTTCAGCGAACATTGAAACAGATTTTTTTGCAGGGGAGCAAACATCTCTGCACAACTGATGTTGGGGCGACACCCCCCATAATTATATATGTATCATCTCCAATGTTGCACAACAGTGCAGAAACAAGCAATCTCCAGTTTTGTCGAAGGAGGTTTCAGCAAACTAACTTCAGTTTCTTTACATTTGCTAAAATTGCCTTTGACAGCTTTACATGCTCCTAATTTTTTTTAGTCCATCCACCCAAAACCCAGTTTTTCCGTATTGCACATGGGAATGGGATGTCACGTAAACAGTGACCGTCATCTAGTGTCAGTGCTTGAATTGTCGAGTGGCTAGCCCTGCTGCAGTTCTTGCATAGCACACACAAGGCCAGTTTAGTGTGTCCAATACACCTACTGCAAGTCTTTTGAATGTGGGAGGAAACTACAGAACCTGGAGACAACCAACATGAACACAGGGAGGATATGTAGACTTCATGCAGAAGGTGCCCCAGCTGAGAATCAAACCAGAGAACCTTTTGCACTGTACCACCACTATTTTTAGTGCAACAGGTAAATTAATCACACTTCAGCCACTGGAATATTAGTTGATTCTGCAAGCATTCCATTATAAAATGAGACAGAAAGGAAAGCTATGGCTGCTTTCAACCCTGAATATATTCAGCAGAGATGCAACCATAACTAGACTGTGGAAAATGAATATTCATGGACCAGAAGGCTTCAGTGCATTTGTTAATTATTCTCTGCTGTCCTGTCATATCCACAATATTGCTTGATTAGAATGTTCAAAAGCATTAGCATAGTGACTGCATTGTCTTACATTTACCTCCTGTACTACCTTTAACCATACACTGTATCCGCGGTGGTGCAGCAGTAGCGTTGTTGCCTCACAGCAAGAGGTTCTCCTGTTCGATTCTCGGCTGGAGTGCGGGGAGTGTCTTCTGTGTGTAGTCTTCATGTCCTCCCAATGGTTGGCTGGGCATTTGAAAGACATGCATAAATGGGCATGCCTTCGTTGAAGGTAGAACGTCAAGCTGGCACCTCGGCATTCGTTAAAATCTACTGCCAATCATTAGCGGACTGGAGTTCCGCTGTGGCGACCCCTAACCGGGAAAAGCCAAAAGACAAACAACAACAACTACCTTTAACCATACAATGTGATAAATACATCTTTATTCTGTGCATGATTATTTGTATTCATCTTGTCTTTTACCTTTCTCAAATCCTGGTCCATAGGACAATAACATATTTTGAAAAGCTGATTTCTACTACTACTGCTAGTTTAACATACTGTTCAGCAGCACATGTTGCAAGGGCTTTCATGGATTGTCAGATTCAGGATGCCATGCAAAAATGTAGTTCCTTTTGAACTAACTTCTATATTACATAAATATTCAGTGTTATTGAATAATATTCTTATGTGTTTTCCATTAGATGCTGCTATAAGCGATAATTGTGTGACTGGCCCTCATTTGCTAATTTCAGATCTGTAATTATCACGGTCTTACTCTGGCATTACTACGTGGCAGTCTAACCCTATCAGATGGAGTGCTAGCACCTCAAATTAAATCATGGTTAGCATTCATCCGCCCCACTCATTTCAACCAATTAAACCTGACCTTCCACTTTAGGCTGAGACTCGTGACTACCTAAGAATAATAGTGCTGTTATAGCAAATAGTACTTACATGCATTATACATTTGTTTTGCCTTATGTTATTTAGGGAGCGAAAGATCAGTCACACAATAAATGGCACACACACAAACATACTGTACTTTTGTCTGACATTTAATACATGACTTCAAGCTATGCAGTGCTGAATCTGTATTGTTTTAGATTTAATATAAATTATATACATAGTCTAATAAAAAGTATAAATATTGCATGGCGTAACAGTTTAATGAAAGATGAATTCAGTAAACCTATTATTACATTGCTTCATACTAATATTTAGTCATAAAATGGAAGAAAGGAAGGGCTCTACTTTACAGCTAAACCCAGACACACCTTACCTCTGGTAAGTCTTCAAGAAGTACAATACAAATTCTTCTGTTGTGATCTCTCAAATAATCCATGCAATATACAGAGTTCTGTGTGTAAAATTCCTCTGGGTTAATTTTACTACATTGACATCCTTACAGTAAGACATGCCAAAGGAAATGCAAAGATAAACTGGCTGCCAGTGTTTGAAGAGAGCAGCAATCACCAAGTTGGCCTCCTTACTTTATACTGGCAGGCCAGCTCAGACTCTCACCATGCTCCTTTGACCCTGGTGTGTATGTGCAAACTCATTCTGCTCCCTGACCCTGATTTCTTATAGATAGCAGCCAACTACATAGCAGTAGGTGGCCCAGACCACAAATATCATCAGACTTATTATATGGCTGGTGGTGGTTCATGGCTGCACTAGGAACACCTGAAAAAGTTTGAAATCTAAAGTACTTAACGAAAAGAAAATATTATTTTATTTATTTTGACTCTAGGCATACCACTCAACTGTCTAGATTTTCACAGAATGTCCAGAATTTTGCCTCTTATTTTTGGTATATTTCTCATAAAATTGTGGTTTTCTGGCAAATCATTTGCAAATCATCGGGGACTGAAGTTAGAAAATAATGACAGACATTTAAGTTTCAGACTTCAGACCCTTCATGAAATTTGTACTAATGCAAAACATCTTCTCTCAACTTTCCAGGTTTATAAGAGCAATATCTAAAATTTGTGCCTATTTTTGGATCTTTGCCTCACCGTTGTTTATGGCTTTGTCCAGATTTCTTGCTCTACAAGTTTGAGAGGCATGACTGTAGGGACCACACTGCACAATTTCAGAGAGGGTGCATATGCTTTATGTACCCAGTTGTAGAGTCTGAAATGATGATATAATCTATTTTAGTAGGCCTGCAAATAAAGGAACACTGGCCTTGGCTGCAACACCCTTTTCTGAAGTAACAAATTTGAAACATTTAGGGATTTCTAGTAGTAGTGATTTGATATTCACAGGCCATTTATCTTAGCTACATAATAAAGCCTTGATACTGGTGGGTTCATTTAATGACTGGAAAAACCTGTATCATATAATCTGTACATGTCCTGCAAATTAAACCACAATAATAGGAGACCTACATATAGACTGCTAACTTATTAACATGTACCTGACCTGATAGTTAACTAACTTTTATAATTTCACTCAGATGATTAATACTCCAATGAGGACTGACAAAAATGGTAGTATGCAGTCTGTGCTAGACTGGATTCTAACCTCCAAACCTAACTACGTAACCACTTGTGGCTGCTTATATGATATCATAAGTGATCATATCTCTACATTTTTCTAAGACTTTATGAAATCTCCATGCTTTAAATAAAGACTTCATCACAAACATGAATAACTGTTACTGGAATGAACTACAAACCATACCACTGGATGAAGCAGCATCAGAATTCAAGAATCCCTTTCTTACCATCCTAAGCAATCATGCTTATCTCTTCTCAGAACAAAACATGTACCATAAAACCCAGCCCAACTGTCAACAAAAGAAACAAAACAGCTCATCTTACAAAGAGACAAAATCTGGATAAACTGGTATAAATGAAATGAACCAACAAAACTTTAGGTATCTCCCAACAACAGTAACATAATAATATCCCAAGAACAAACAGTGACAGGATCCAATTCTTGTATTAAACCACACATTTATTGTATCAGATAATAAAAACTGGTTGAGCACTTTCTTCTACAAACTGTAGATTTCCTCAGAACATTCAACATTCATTATAAAACCTTTATATACTCTAAATTCCCACCCATAACTTCAATTATTTACTTAATCATTTCAATTAAGACTTAAAAAACCTTTAGTGTTTAAAAACAATGTAAAAATCTATTATGTATAATGAATATAAAAACATTTTATATGAATATAACTACAATGACTAACACATAATACACGTACATTCATCCTATTCCTGAAAGGAACTGTTGTCCATCTATGAATAAGCAATAAAATATTATAATCCACAATGTGTATAGAATGTACACTTATATATTAATATTCACAACACTTCCAGAGATTCTTAGGGGTATGAGTGTATATTGCACTTATTCAGCAAATAAATGGGGTTTTGTGTTGACTGCATTGTTGACTAGTGTATATCTTAAATCCTGATGACAGGTTTAGTGGGAATATATTCATTAATACCTGGAGCACAGGCAGCATTTAACCTTATCTGCCATTTGATTTCTTTTTCCCCTAGTATTGCCTTAACATCTCCACCCCTTGGGTTGCTCCTAACCACCTCCAATATAGCGAACCTGAATGAGTCACATCCAGTGCTTCCTTCTAAATGCCTGCACAATGCAGTGCTCTTATCTTTCTTTTTAATACAATAAAGGTGATCATAAATCCTGTTATGCAACCTTCTATCTGTTTTTCCCACATAAAAACTAGAACATGATGTACACTTCCCCATATAAACAACATGTTGTGTCTGAAAATTCCCCTTACAGAAATATATTCTACTTTTGATATTGTTATCCAAACATATCTGCTCGTCTTCCAAAATGTATGAGCATTGATTACAATGTCCACATCTTTTAGTTCCTTCTCTATTCATATTAGCTAGCTTGTTCTTATTAGTTGTTCTAATTTCTTTCATCCTTTTGATATTCATCCCAGTTTTGTATACAAAGGATGGTTTCTCTCCAATTGTATCACCCATCATATCATCCCTGGTTAGAATATTCCAATTTTCTTCTGTGATATTCTTTATATCTCCTGCATACTGACTAAATTCTAAAATGTAAGCCCTTTGATATCCATCATCCATTCCACTTTTATTTGTGTTGTTCTGCAACATAATGTCATTACCCAAAAGAGGGGTATATTTTCTCCCCCATTCACTTATCACATATTCTGTGATGCCCTTACCTAAATCCTCCAGGTATCCCTGTCTTCAAAATAATTTACCTATAAATCTAATTTCCTTGATCACATCTTCTTTACGGGTAGTCATTCTAGCAGCCCTTATACATTGCCCTTTCAGAATGCTTTTTTCTGGGTGTATGGGTGATTGCTAGAACTTTAGGTATCTCAGAAATGTACCCAACTAAAAAATTATATCAGACAAGAGATCAAATAATAACACACCGCAACAAACTCATCAAAATAATCCAAAATGTTTGAGGTCCACAATAAACAAGTCCCTGCACCATGAATACACTACCGCACCCTAACAATGCAAAAAAATATATATATATATATAAATATATATATATATATATATATATATATATATATATATATATACCATCACTTCACAATTTAACACCCATTTTATACAAAATGTATGCTAATTACTCAAAAGTAATCCCTCAACACTCCACTCAATCAGAAAGCTCAGTACCATCAGAAAATGAGCCATTACTGTTCAACTGTCAGTCTTTTTCTACCTCAACCATAACACATGCTCTTCAACCTAAAACCAGAAGAATTAGCTGCAGATAACTTATCAGCTAAATACGCCCTTTCTCCACACTTATAAACCACAAATAAAGAAAGCTATGTTCTCACTCTGTGGAAAGTCTTTTGTTCCATCTCTACACAAAGGAGGATCTTCTACTGAGTTTATATATATCAGTTGTATCCACACTTAAAATTCTGGAAACTTCTACAGAGTTTATAGATATCAGTTTTATCCACACTATCAAAATTCTGGAAAGATGTATCCACTCTCTACTTATAAACTATCTCAGAGAAAAAAATATATTCTTTCTAACATTAAGCATGGCTTTGAGCAAAAGATAGTAATACAATTGCCCTAGCTTCTACAATATTAATCTCAACAGAAACGCAGGCAACTTAGTTTTAGCCATATAAATGTGACTATAGCATATGACAATGTATCTCGACAAAAATTAGTTGTCCCAGTCCCCTTCAGTAAATACACATCACACCGAATGACATTTGGCGACCTTTATTAAACTTCCATAACATAGCTTTGATAACCAAAATTTATTAATTACAACTGAACATAGCATATTTTATTTAATGACAGTACAAACATCCATGTAATGTTGATCAGGACAGCGTACCTGCTCATCCTGCCCGGTAAGCAGCGTACATACCTTTGCTCACTTACTTTACTTATAAACCTCCTTGTAATGTTAATCAGGACAGCGTACCTACTCATCCTGCCCCAGTAAGCAGCGTCCATACCGCTGCTTGTTTACTTTACTTATGAAGCAGCATCCAACAGCTCACTTCATATCCCATTTATTGAATTACCCATCTAACCAAATAATTCAGGAAGAATTGACCTTCCTGACTCTGTAAGCAGCGTCCATACCTCTACTCGCTTACTTTATTTATGAAGCAAGTCCCAAACTCACTTTATACATCATTTATTGAATTACACTTCCATCCAAATAAGCAGCGTCCTTACCTCTGCTTGCTTATTTATTTAACAAGCAGCCACCAGCTCCTCACTTTCCTTTCCCTTGAAATGAATGTCCAGACATCAGGGTGGAACAGAAGAGGGCAGGCCTATCCCTCTTCTCCGCCCACCGGCCTGATCCCCCTCTTCCGGCCAGAATTTCAACAACCTAACCACCCATCCCACAAGAAAGAGGTGGTTCCGCCAAACATCTTTCGGTGTACCCATCTTCTCTAAACCAAAGTGTATCCTTATCAGCAACCCAAACCTGTCATATGATCACAAAACCTCCACTTGACTAAGTTAACCAATGATCCCTTTCCCCATATCTTGTATCATTAACTTCTCACTCATTCAAACCCCCAATATTAACCTTGTAATGAGCCCTGATACATTACCTGCCCTAAGCAACAGCAAAACTGAAACCCAATGCCATGTGAAACCATACAAGGACAATTGCCTACCATCATCCTAACAGCCCTATATCATGAAGTCCAAAATTAATTCCGCCTTCCTTCCAACATCCAGTACAAGCATAGAACCTAATGAGCACTCTAGCCTTTGATGACCCTCAAAATCCTTTAAATTGAGTAAATACGGTCATAACAAATGGCACAGAAATTGTAATCCCTTGACTCCATATCCAACACCAGTACCCGCAATCCCACCATCCTTCCAACATCCAGTACAAGCATAGAATCTAATAACCACCCTAGCCTTTTCTTGAACTCCATATCCCACTCCATATCCCAACACCCCAAAAAAAAGAAAAAAAAATGTTTACAATAGGCAGGGCTGTCCGTCTTCCCCACTACCCTCCTCATTATCTTGTGACTGTAGAAAAGAAAACTCCACAAACCAAAAACCTCATATTCAGCTGCACTGCTGGCAACCTGTGACTCCTTCCATACTGCTCCATTAATTGATACCCTCAGCTTCCGCTCTCACCTGTCAATTCCAATTCTTCAGTCCCCCAAATAATACACACTTTGTATGTCCCTGTCTGTACTCAGCGTGATCTATAAAATAAAAGACTGCAAGTACTCCAAATACACATAATCCATTTAATTAATGATTATCATGCACTACCCAGGCATATCTCATTCATCAACAGCATAAAAGCCAGCAACTATCAAATGAAAAAACACCCTGATAATTAATATGTCCTAACAAAGATCTCCATAAGATTTCCTCCCCCCTCACATAGTAATGATAGTGCAGATACCCCTGCAAAACAAAACAAACATTGCATTAAAATCTTAACTATAATTAGAATTAACACTCTTCTACCAACGCATGAGTTCTCAACCACATTAACAACTAGGCAAAGAAAATTAAAACCATCCCAAATCTTGCTATACAGACCATTACCAAAATCAGAGATGCAAATTCCCCTTATGGCTCCACCTATGTACCCTTCAGACAATGACAAAATCCACTGTTGTCCGTCTCAACTAAGCAAGATGCACTGCACTCTGGATTGTGGAATCTCGCTTACCTGAACCTATCTAGGTTATGAAAACCTTAGGACCATTAACCTAAAATCAGCCCAAGTACAGAATACAGTAAACTTGTTACTGCACTATTTACCACAGCTCCTCTGAGCATCCCCCAACAGCAACCCCTATCTTCCAAGTCCTATACCTATGATTGCAATATATCCACCCCACCTGCAAGAACCCCAGACTCCTCATAAAATTCCCGAACCATGCTTAATACAGCCCCAAAGATGCACCCTTTCCACTTGTTGACACAGTCCCAAACCACCGCTGAACCCAACATACCTTAATGAACAGTGAGTAAAATAAGATTCCCTGCGACCTCATTGTGCACAACTCCAACCAGCGACACATCCAGCCCTCATCTTCCAACAGGCCAGCCACTGATACTCACTTTGCACTCCCCCACTTGAATACCTTTGCGCACCATTCTCTCGATGGAGACAGCCACCGGTACCTGCACTTCCACATATGACTCACTTCCTTCATGTCACTGACTGATGTCCACTCTGCTCTTCCCCACCTCAGATCATCCCAGTAATCTTCCAGAAACGCATGCTGTTTTCACGGAAAAGAATGAAATTATGAAGTTACGTCTGGACATGCTGCAAAAATCTGGACAGTTGAGAGGTATGCTTAGGACACTTTATCAAAGAAAAAACCCACACACTCCTCTTGGCTGACAACCAGCATCGCACTGCGCATGGGTGGCAGCAGCCATTACTCTCTGTTATTGACTCCACCACACCTGAGGACAACCCCCCAAGTCATTATAAACAAACCCCAAACCTGCTTCACTCTGCCCCTCACATAGCTCATCCTTCCTTGTCCCCATGCTACTCCCCAGCCATACTGACTCTGGCATGCCATAATGAGCCCCTAATAAGGTATCATTAGCTATGATCTCATCATGCAACCTTCTGACTGCAGGACCATCCACCCAAGCAGAATCATCATATTGCCAATCCACTTCCTTCAGGCCATTGACTGATACCCGATCTGCACTTCTCCATCTGTGACTTCATTGCACACAACTCCAGTGGCCAGGACATCCACCGCAGCTGCAGTCCATCACCTTCCAGGTCAACTACCTCCAGGCCTCTGACTGATAACCAATCTGCCACCTGCAAAAGAGAAGAAAACAATAAATCCTATGCACACACATAAATTAAAACTTCTTAATGACAACCTCTGCATCCACCAAGGACCTACTATGTTCCAACAGCACAGCGGTTATCCTGCCCCACATACCCTATAATCAATAGCCAGGAACTGCTGTCTTCCTCCAGCAAAACCTGGCAACCTGGGAAGGAATGTACCACCGACAAACACATTTATGACAAAGCAGCCATAACTGAAGCTATGCTTCCAATAACCCTATCAAATTCCTAATGTAAATGTAAACTAAACCCCACACATGAAGGGACATTTCAATATCAACACACCAGGGTAACCTTGTGATACCATACCACGTCAGTTAGCACACTGAATAGGCCGACATAACTTATATTGTAAAACCATCTGTCTAGCTCTTAATCTTCCATCTCCAAATGAGGAACACTAGCCACCATAATGTAGAACAAAAGGGACAAAATGCAGAAAACCTACTAATAGCTTACTAACAGTTTAACTAGGTAGATAACTTTACCCAGCCCTGATCTAATTCTCTTGCTGTGTCGCCCCAAGGGACACATGGGTCACCCAGTTGATAATGCCTATCCAGACTTCTGCAGGTTATTCGGCCTATACCATACCAGATGATCACAGGAAAGTTAAGATGAAGGCAGAGAGTTGATGAGTCTCAAATGGTATTAAAATTACAAAACTTCGTAAATATTTACCGATTTGCTGGAATTTGGAGTTAGTTGTCTGGGGAAAATATGGCCAACACATGCTATCAAGTGTCTTCATAAATGATTCAACTGATTTTCTTCTTCTCCTAAGTAAGCTTATACAGCCCTATTTACTTAAGCCAAATTATACCAAAATTTAAACTAATGCAAATGCTAGACCTCAAAAGTATATTTAAGCACTTTCAGTTTACTTGTAATACCTCCTCAGAACATCATTTTAGCAAAACATCTAAAATATAAAATTGCCTTTGTTTCACCCAGCCCTAACCTACACAGTGCATGTGTGGTTATCTCTTTCAGCCAAGGGTGCATCATGGCTGCAGACCACCTGAAAAGCCTACCAAAAGGCCTCCAAGCAATAGAGAGACTAAGGTATGGCTACCCCCCCCCCCCGCTGAGACTACCATGCCTCGCCATGAGGACCACCACACAACTGAGCTGCAAAGTTGACATCATCACTATGAGAACTCCACTAAAGCCCACACTCCCTCAACCCTGAACTCCATACTCCAGCCCTGTAGCCTGCAAATCAAGTACACGACATGCCTCTGGCCCATACCTCTCGACCTTTTAAGGGCTATAAATCTGAACAAAAGCCATGGCTAGCATGGCAGAAAAGTCCAAATCAGGACAATTGCCTATAATGTTCTTACAAACCTAATAAGTTGCCGAAATAACAAACCTCGCAATATCCAAAAATTCCTGTAGAGTACCATTTAAAACTGAAATACTTAGTATGCAAGTCCAAAAACCCAATAGCATAATGACCGACTAAGATTATGAGGCCAAATCTGGACCTTAAGCAGACGTTTGTATAATCAGCATAAAGGCAGGACAAAGGTTCTCCCATATTCCATCCAAAATCATTCCATTGTTTTTTTTTTTTTCTCCAAGACCTGCTGCTCTGACAGTGGGAGGCCATCACAGTCTGTGAAAACCCTGAGCCCAACAGCCAAGCCGACCGCAGTCTGGCACTGCAATCACACCTCTCAGGCAAGAACTCAGACAAAGGGCAACCAAAAGCAGGACAAAAAAGCCAACCACCATTTTTCTCTTTAACCTTTCCTCCCTGAAACCCAGAAAGTGGATGGAACACTTGGTCATCCATAGCATGAATTCGCAAAGGACTTGAAGTCTGCACTTAAAGTCTCCATGTGAATGGGATGTACCACCTATGAGGCAAACTGGACATTCTGCATCCTCCCCCACCCCCTGACCAATTGTACCAGAAATGGCAAAACCACGGAGAAAACAGTGATCACACCAACCTATGAAAGAAGAATCACACCAGAGTACCCTTAGCACACAGTTGCACTTCCCAGCCCAAACAACCATAGACACTGCTTATTCCAACTGCACCACCAATGAACCAAGGAGGACGATGTCAGAGCAGTGCAAAAAAAAAAGGTTTTATAGTCCCCCCCTGCCATTGTGCCTGGGCCTATTCCTGTCCCCCCACAGCTGGTAGCAAACATCAACACCACCAAACCCGCAAAACACTAATCATCAACGGGGCCCACCAAAGAAGTTAACATGAAAATCAAAGCCTGCGACACACTAATCCACCAACAAACCAACCAAAGAGGACACCACGAAAGTCCCAGCCTCACACAAACATTTTGGGCGTTTCTGAAGCGCGCAAAAGCTCCAGGAATGCAAGCATAACAACAAAAGTGGTGGTGATGCCATTTTACCCACACAGAGATTACAATAAATGGAATCACTGCCTCAATGGCCCACCACCTGAGGCCACCACGGTCAAATTATCAAAATATATCCTACCTCACTTAAACCTTCAGCCATGAACAGGCAATGTACACCACCTCTCATGCAGCGCATAACACCTGCCACAAAGAAACTGCCCAAACAACAACTTCTCTTAAACTAAGCCTCACCCACACACAACTACTCTGACAACGCAATAACATTCTGTATATTAACCTCAATAACCTTTTAATCTTAGAATAAGTAGCAATCGTACCATCCGATCTACCTCACCAAAATCCTTGCTGTTTACCCACCTTACGCTGCTCCTCCAAGGCCTACCTGCCCAATGGTACCTCCTGGTCGTCGGGGACGTATCTTCCAGTAGCAAGTTCATGCCAAAATATGATTAGTTACCCAGCTGCAGTTCTCTAAACCCCTTAAGCCCCTCCCCACTTACCTCATTTCTTCCCAATCATCCCTTCCTATATTTAACCCTTTCATCACCCCAACCCTTTTAACTCTCACTATTATATTTATCTAACCCCTCCTTATGAGGATTTCCCTGGACAAATTGGTTTATTGTCAAACCTTATTTATTCAACTCTATTCTCTTTTCCTGCTCTTACTGGTTTCCAAAATTGTCTATCACTAAGACAACATGCAAGAAAATATTACTAAGAATTCTTAATCTTCCAAATGCTACTATCGTTGTTCTACAAAAATCATTCCTAGGCCCTCTACTCTTCAGTATATTCATAAATAAACCTCACACTGCTACTTTTCAGGTCAATTCAGTATGATGTGCAAATGATTCCACTATTAGCAGTTCTGCCGAGCCTTACCAAACTACAAAAAAATTGCATAGGAATCATTCTTATCCATTGAAAGTTGACTAGGAAACTCCCACTTGCTTTTGTAATGCAAAGGGAAAAAAAACAAGTAAAGGCTTTTTATACCTAAAGAATACTTGGGCTATATTATTCTTACTACCACAGCAAATAACACAACACTCAAAATAATGTCTCAGACCAAATTACTGGATGTTGTAATAGATGACAAACTAAAATTTGACTACCGTGTGTTATATATAATGTAGAAATTTTACACAAAAAGAACTCTGTTCATTATGTAGTAGTAAACTGCACCTCACTAGCCATGCTAAAGAAACTGTAGCATCAATCTATTTCTCACCCTCCCTCATTTATGAATCCCGAGTTCTCACAAATATGCACTGAGAACAATAAACAAAACTAGACATATGGTGTAACACTACACAAAAATTCGATGCCATCCTTCCATCTAAAGCACAACACTGTTCAACCTTAAAAGTGCTGAAATGACTACAGTTACCACTCCATTTAGCATATACACAATTACTGCTCACAACGTGATACACAAAGCAGAAAATTGTCCACACTTAAAACCAACCTTAGAACAATATTCACTCTTTTTTATTTCTCCAGATCTTTTGGGTTTCTAATACTATGATGGGAATGGCCGCCATTCCTAAGTCAAAGTACGATTAAAGTTCATGAAATTAGTATTGATTAAATCTTTGATCCCATCCCTCCTTCAGAACAGGGAATATATTGTCTTGGTATATGGTGATTTTTATACATCATTTGGTGAGCATGAAGCATTCTACTTGTTTTCCTGTCTAATCTATCCAACACGTTTTGGAGCCAGTCAGTCACTCCAAAACTGTAAGTTAAGACAGGAAGAGCAAATTGGCTTATAGCTTGGATTTTGTTTGTAGATGTCAATGCTGTATTCAGAATTAATTTAAGTCTTCTAAAGTATTTCTTACTAAGTTTTATTTGCATTTGTTCATGTTTTATTATTGATCCTTCATCAATTGCCATATATTTATACACTGCCTCTTCCTCAAGTTCTTTTATATCACATTCTTGTCCCAAACTGATGTTTTCCTGGTGCTGCAGTTTTCCTGCTTTAAAGGTTGCTTTTGCTCACTTATCAAGACCAAATGACATTCATATATCACCTGAAAAAAGGTTTGACAACCTGCAGCTGTTCTTTCAGTTCCTCATCTAATGAACTATACAGTTTTAAATCATCAACAAAGAGAAGATGAGAAGTCTTTATACTTTGTTGTTTTCTAGGAGCCAAATTGTAGCCATGGCCTAAGCTGCTAAGTAAACAGCTTAATGGATTAATGGCAAGGCAGAATAGCAATGGTGACAGAGTGTCACCCTAGAATATCCCCATTTGAATTTTTATCCCTGGGATAATGATCTGTCCTTTCTCATGGTTTAATTGCAAAGTGGTCTGCCTCTGCTTCATGGTCAGTGTAATGTAGTCAATCGGTGTAGTGTGTATCTTATACATTTTTAAGCACTCTTTTATCCATGAATGTGGGATATTATCAAATGTTTTTTATAGTCAATACATGCCATACTTAAATTATTCCCTTTTTACAGTTCTCCACTATAACTTTATTTAACAGCATATGATCCTTTGTTCCATAGGACTTTCTTGTCCTTTTGTTCTACTGCCATAATTGAGTTTTCTTCTAAATGACTATCAATTCTGGTTTATAGTTTATATGTCATTGGAAGGCAAGTCATTGGCCTATAATTTTTAGGTTAGCTTGCAGGTTCACTGTTAAGTAGGAAGATTGTTTTCCTGTTGTTAGCCAGGTTGGTATCTGTTCAAGGTGTGCATATAAATAGTTCTTACTCATGGCTAACTCTTCATGCAAAGATGTTAATACTTTTAACCAAAAGTTAGGTACTGCATCTGGGCCTGAGGTTTTCCAATTAGTGGCTTTTCTTAACTTTGTTTCAATCTCTCTGGCTGTTACTTCATCCCATTTCATATCCTGTACCTTTAAACTTCTTATTCTTTCTTTTATTTTTTTCTATCCATTTGGCATCTTTGTTAAGTTCAACACGATCTTCATAGATTCTTCTCCAAAATGCATCTGTTTCCACTTTTTTTGGAGGCCTTTCAATTCCTTTTACCTTATTTCCAATTATTCTATAAAACATTTTTGGATCATCAGTAAATTGTTTATTTTGTACTTTTCCTTTATATTTATCATGTATCTTCTAAGATTTTCTGCCTGTGGTGAAATTTTTATTTTGTTGTTTGCAATAGATCCTGGTCTGTTCTAATACTGCACATTGCGTTTATCACGTCTATCTTTCTTATTATTTTTGTTGATCTATTCCCTCTTCTATAGTCATCTAATAGTGACACTTATTGTCTTAATTGCTGTATAGTTTTCTCTGTTCAAAACTTCCATGATGGTATTCGATTTCTTTTCTTCCATTCCCTCACTACCCTGTGTTTTTGTGACAGAACTTTATCAATTATTAATTTAGCAGCACAGTAATATATTCTGTTTACTTCTGTTGTATCACATGAATCTCTATGGACAGTGCTAATTACTGCATTCATTTGTTTTATCAGGCTTCTGACTTTTTGGGTTTTATTAACCTTCTGTAGTCTATTTCTTTCTTTGATCTTGATATATTTGTCTGTCTATTAAATCAAGCAACTCTTCTCTTAGCTCATTTTCTTCCAAATTGAGTGTGCATCCCTTGTTTTCCACTTCCTGTGGACATTGTATAGAAAGTTCTGTAACATTTTCCTGTGGCACCTTCTCTTCAATTTCATCCTGTGCCATCCATTGCTCTGTCATATGGGAACTCACTGGCCTATCACTCCTCAACACTGACTGCATCAGAGTTTCTCCAGTTTCCTATTCCTTTCCTTGCTGTCTAGTTTCATAGGTTCATAGGTTCATACTAGGCTATCTGCCCTAGGGCATTTATAAGCCTAGCCAGAGTGTGTGTGGCTTTCACCACCCCTTAGGATGAGAATACTATACCCATTAGTTTGCTGTGCCTCTGTCCAGCAGTGATACAGAGATGATACAGTGCAAGTGAATGTTTATAGTGGTTTCCTGTGGAAGATTCCAAAATATCTTGATAAGGTACCTGACCAACTGCTTCCTGTTCCACTTGTTTCCCCTTAATTTGAATATCCATTGCTCTATCCTGTTGTGGTGCTTTCTGAATTAGATCTAAATCTTTCATTTTGCAGGTACTCCATATCCTCAGTTTCTGTTTCTTTAACCAGTCAGGATTCTAAAATCGAGACTACTAAATCACTACTCAAAAATCTGGAATTCCATTCGTCTCCATCTGAAAAAAAAAAAATAGCAAATTTTAAGCATAGATACTTTTACCAACTTATTGTTATATCATTCACCCTAGAGGATATTTTATCAGTACAACTGTCATACGATGCTTTCAACATCCCATCTTACATGCCTTTCCTGTTTATGACTCTTCATAACTCTCACATTTAATGACTTGTACACTGGCCAAGCTATTGTTTTAAAGTCTGTAAAGTCATAATTGTAGTGCATTTTCCTACATAGCTTTACTCTTTTTCAACTTATCCTACTCTTCTGTCTCCACTGAATCTCTCCTGTACTAAGCTATTATACTCTTTTATTTACAGTATTATCTTTTGTCTTTACTCTCAGTGTATGTGTTGCTGATACAACTCTCTTGCTTAACTATTTCTATCCAAAAATTTTCAAATTTTTCAAAATTGTTTCTTATCAATGTGTGTGACATTTTATGTACCAGTATGAAAATGTTTTTTCTAAGTATCTGTCATATTGCTATTTTTCACTTTCTTAGGATCTATGCACCACATTGTTTTAATATGTACTATATTGTTTTATTATGGAGCTTTTCTCTTTTGGGCCCACATTGAAAAGGATTCTCTTTATGGCCAAGAAGGACTTTCCCAGTCAAATAATTGAGACATGAATAGCTAGACTTAAGAAGGCTCTAGGGACATTAGCCTGGTGACATCTTATGATCATAAAATAAAAAAAAAATTAAAAAAAAAGAACTAGTCATATTTCCACCTTTATTCTTTTCTAAGGCTGTGCCACAACTTACTGTGCTTTCATGCCTTGCAGGCACATGAAGCCGAATAACTCTGTCAGTAATATTCCTTGTCTGCCTCACATGACAATCTATAGGCCTATATTATGTTCAGTGATCTTTCTGCGAAAGACCCACCCACTGTACCATTAATTTGAAGCTCAAAGTCAAATCTGTTTTTATCTTCCAGTATATCACCAACCCTCAAGTTATGCATTTTTTTATAGCTTCTAAAGTTATCATCTTCTCTTAATTGTACTGATTTAATTGCTTAATGCCATAAATTTCATACATCATCTACTCTTTGGAGACATAAACTCTTCAAGTTGCCTCTCTAACAAGGCAAAAAACAGGACTTTCATATGTTGCTGTGTAGCTTACAAGTCACTATATATGTTAATTTCCAAAGTTGCATAACACATCGGTAGTTGTTCTCTCCACTTAATGGTGTGTCCCCATCACAATACCTCTCCTCTACAGCATTTAGCTGAAGTGCTGTGTTGTCTAATTGTATTTCATTTCCGATTGGACTCATTCACGTTTTACATATTAGCATTATTTATTTTATGTTTACTCCTCTTTTACAGTTTGTTTTATTTTAATTTTTTTATTTTGTGTAGCCTAGAAGTTTTTTATTTTCTTCTTGGAGTTTTAAAAGTTCTTGTATAGGGTCATTCAGAAAATAAGTTTGAAAGGGACTCCAATCTAACTAATTTGTGGGAGGAGCTAAGAAATAGCATTTCTTATTTAGCTGCAAGAATTTAGCTGTATTATCATGAAGATGAAATTATCATGAAGTTGAAAGGCCACGGTGGTGCAGCGGTTAGCGTTGTCGCCTCACAGCAAAGCTTCTCCCATTCGATTCTCGGCTGGAGCGCCTTCTGTGTGGAGTCTGCATGTCCTCCCCTTGGTCGAGTAACATTAAAGACATGCAGGTAAGTGCAAGTGTGAATGGGTGTGCCTTTTTTGAAGGTTGGGCTTCGGGCTGGCAACTCGGCACCATAAAAATTAATTGCCAATCATTAGCGGACCGGAGTTCCGCTGTGGTGACCCCTAACCAGGAAAAGCCAAAAGACATTACTTATCATGAAGTTGAAGTGCTGTGTGCATCTGCAGTTGTTTTACTGCATTTTATTTTTCCACATACCCACCCCATTTACACTGTGCTTTTAAACTAAGTGGCTTTTCAGCTGCCAGCCACTACTACAAGTTTGATTTTGAGTACTCCTTCCAGTCTCATCTCATTTGCTTATTCTGCTGAACACAGAGATCAACTTGTTTTAACCTCCGCTCATACCTCAGTGCTAGAAGCCTGGACAAAGTAAAAAAAAATGGGGAGACAAAGGCACAGAAATGGGGTCAGATTTTAAATATTGCTCCTATAAAAATGGAAAATTCCTAGAATTGCAGGTTTTGCATTACTATGTATTTTCTGAAGGATATGAATTCTGAAACTCAAATATGTGTCTTTATTTAGTATTATTTAATGACTTCAATTTTTAATGATTTGCCAGAAAATTGCAAATTTTGAGGAACACACCAAAAATATGAGACAAAAATGGTGACATTCTGCAAAAATATGGCATGTCTCCCCTTGCACTTTTAAAGCTTGAGTTATCTTCTGTTTCATACCATCCCACTCATTTAGTACAGACTGCAAATTTCATATTATTAATAATGTCTGCAGGACTAAAACAAACTTGGCAGCCACACCACAGAGTACAGAGAATCTTTAAAGAATCAGGTGCCATCCTTCACTGGATAAGTGTCTTGTATTACTAAATTGTACTTTTTACAAGCAAGTTTTAACTACCACTGTTATTGTATATTATTTTTGTGCATTGATTAATTTTTATACTCTAAATCATTTTAGAGTACTTTATTTTTACCACCACATTTCAAACTGCTTTTTTTCTGCACTCCTGCTTTCTCACTGTGTCTGCTCGCTGGATTACTATTTAGTTAGAAACATTGTAACACTCTAGGTTGGGTCATTGTTTAAGATTGTTATTTTATTGCACTTCAAGCTCAGTTTGTCATTAGGAGCCTCTAAGGATTAATACTACTGCCTAGGAGCAACTGATGGTAGCCTTGTTGACTCATTCGCTATAAAACACATAGAGAACCTTTGATAATGCTACTGTTATTGGTCAGGGACCATTTTACAATCTTACCTGTTGTTTTGACCCTATACAAAGATGTCATATTTACCCTAAGCTTAACTCAGTTTAGCTTGTGTTAGCAGTGCCCTGGCACAAAAACATGGAATTTACATTTTTCCTCCTCAACTACTTGTTTAATTTCCTGAATCTCTAACAGAGCATTGAGCAGATAATTTGCATTCTTACCCCACCCCCCAAGCGTAGCCTTAGGCAACTTTAGGCAGTCTTGATAGTATTTTTACTCCTATAACAACCAAGCAAATGACCTGTGAACCTCCCTTATACTATCTGCCTGTAGAATAAGCAACAAGGATCCAAAGCCATAGACATGCAATTCCCTGCTATCTCTGCAGCCAGCCTGATAGACATGGGCATCCTAAGCAATGCATCAATGGCCTCATGTTCATTGACAGACACCTAATCCTCAAAGACATGAATGAGGTATGCAACAGATATAGCTACACAATTTTAATGAAGGCAAGGCTCTTGACTAAAAACACTTAGACTAGCAAACAGATTGTCAGTAGTGCAAGATTATTACCCACTTCACATAAATACAAACCAGTCACATAGAACCACATATGAAGAGGCTCTTAAATTTAATTTCCCTAAACCAGAAAGATGTCCCAGACACTGTGCATTCATGTGCATGCACACACACACAAATCCTCATCAACCTCATGAGCACTCCACAAAAACAGTGCTCAGAAACACATATATTACTACAGTCCATGGTGTTGCATCATCTAAGCCCATAAGGTATACCATTACAAAACCCAGCACTCATGTCATAGTAGACTCCATAGACAGGCACACAGATGTCTCAGTCACCAGGCTATGCAAGGAAAAAGCCATGGTCAGTTGACTATCAGGGTCTAGGATCCTTCATATCGCTCACACACTCAAGTTACTTAATCCCAAGTACAAGTAACCACAAACAAGCATTCCAAAGGGTCAGCCTGAAAAAATGGAAATCCAACACCATTTGTCACAGCAACCTTTTATTCACAAGAAATGTTCATACTGGAATAGTTTAAAAAGTTAAGCACAACATACAAACCATGTGCTTTCGGCCCTACAAAAAAGCTGGACTTCACTGGAACTACTCAACTTCAAAAATGCTCCCAGTGTTAAAGGCTGACACTTTGGAGTCCTTCTTTTTGGTTACTTATGATTTCGGAATACTTTTTGGCCGATTTTTTTTTTTTTGTATGGAATCCCAATACAAGCACGAGTCTGTCATTGTCCACATGGGTGTTTATCTGAGATGTACCTTCATGAACTATATGAAGAAAGACATCGTGGAGCTCATAAATTGAGTTCCAGGCTGGAATGAGTCTAGCATTGAGCAGCATTCTACCTTTGTCAAGGATGATGCCACAATACAAATAGAAGATGATAGACTTCAATAATTGTCTTAGTTGATAGTGCCATTCCAAGTGGGTGCAATATTTGTCAACATGGGAGGGAGGAAGGACATGGTTAACAGACCAAGTTGCTTTGCAGATAATTAATAGATAATATTTTTTTATAGTTATAACATAATATTTTAAGTGATAATTTAAAGCAAATTATTGGAAATTATTGGAATATTTTGTCTAGAGTTCATGAATTAGAAGGACTGACACAACAGACTCCTGTTTTTTCATATAAAAAAGGAAAAAGTCTGAGGGATATGTTAGTACATACTTACATACTAAATTTAAGAAACCTGATGAGACGCTGCTGCAACAGATTCAAATGAAGGGAACAAAGCCATGTGAGGGTTGTACAGGATGTGAATATATAGTGCAAACGTTTTCGAAAATTAATAATATTAAATTTCAGACAGTAGGTGAATATCAATGTACAACTGAAAAGGTGGTTTATGAAATTAAGTGTAGTTGTGACAAATACTACATAGGTCAGACTAAACGAATGTCTAAAAAGAGATTATTAGAGCATTTGAGAGATATAAGGTTAGGCAGAATGGAAAGTCCATTAGCTCAACATTTTAAAAAGTACCGCAATGGTAACTTTGTAAGCTTAAAAGTCACTATTTTAGAACAAATACAGGGCGAGAAAGATTGTGACTATGTTAGAAATGTGTTATCGTATAAAGAAACACTTTTCATTTTAAAGTATGGTACTTTAATTCCACAGGGTCTGAATACAGACTGCTGCTGGAAATGTGTTATTTAATTAATTCGGAAAATGTATCTTTAAGAGTTTAAACTTTTGTATATTAATTGTTTAATTGGCAACTGGTGGTATATAAGATAACTGTTTTTTGTAATGAATATACTCCTTGAAGGTTTATGTGAAGCCGAGGTGCTAGAGTGCTTTCCTGTTTTTGTGCCACTGTGAGAATTTTGCTGTTTTAAATTAAAATTTTGACCATACCTTGACGTTCGTTGTGTTTGAGACTTCAATAATTGTCTTAGTTGCTGGTGTCATTCCAAGTGGGTCCAATATTTCTCAACATGGGAGGGAGGAAGGACATGGTTAACAGACCAAGTTGCTTTGCCAGGGATTGTCTTTACTTGGCCCCATCTAGACTTTCAAATGTCAGCTAAAACATTAATCTCTGCCATCTTGCCTTTTTTAGGCAATGCCAAACTGACAAACCAGCAAAACCAGTCAAAGGGAATCTAAAGGTGTTCCTGCTCAGTGCATGAGTCTTAACAGTAAACTCCATTCTCTCAATCCTGTCCTCATCCTGGAAAATGGAAGCATCTGTGCAGTTACTGAAACATTTTTTAAAGCCATGAAGTCATTCTTGGATGCTGCTCTGATGACACTTTTGCATATCCACAAAAAAAAAATTGCATCAGAACTACCCAGTTGAGAGACTTAAATCTAGCCTCTGACATAAGTAGGACTTGTTGGAGGAACACATATGTGTCTCAGAGAATAGACATTCTCTGGAACACATGTCCCATCCAGTTGAAGCAGAGCCTTTCCCTAACCCTAGTTGAGCATAAACTGGAAAAGTGGGTTGGAAATTGAAAAGGCATGCCTGGACTGGTATCTGCATCTCTAATGGACAGAAGCAGCCTGTAAATACCTGAACAACCATGCTTTAGCTTACATATAACCACTGAAATTGTCTAGGACTGTAAATGCCCTTGTAATCATTAGCTGAGTATATACCTATGAAAAGACATCTTGTATCCGCATTTTTCGGTTGCAGTGAGTGTATCAGGCATACAACCAGTAACTGTATCACCTTAAGTAGTATTGTGGCATACAACCAGTAACTGTATCACCTTAAGTAGTATTGTGGCATACAACCAGTAACTGTATCACCTTAAGTAGTATTGTGGCATACAACCAGTAACTGTATCACCTTAAGTAGTATTGTGGCATACAACCAGTAACTGTATCACCTTAAGTAGTATTGTGGCATACAACCAGTAACTGTATCACCTTAAGTAGTATTGTGGCATACAACCAGTAACTGTATCACCTTAAGTAGTATTGTGGCATACAACCAGTAACTGTATCACCTTAAGTAGTATTGTGGCATACAACCAGTAACTGTATCACCTTAAGTAGTATTGTGGCATACAACCAGTAACTGTATCACCTTAAGTAGTATTGTGGCATACAACCAGTAACTGTATCACCTTAAGTAGTATTGTGGCATACAACCAGTAACTGTATCACCTTAAGTAGTATTGTGGCATACAACCAGTAACTGTATCACCTTAAGTAGTATTGTGGCATACAACCAGTAACTGTATCACCTTAAGTAGTATTGTGGCATACAACCAGTAACTGTATCACCTTAAGTAGTATTGTGGCATACAACCAGTAACTGTATCACCTTAAGTAGTATTGTGGCATACAACCAGTAACTGTATCACCTTAAGTAGTATTGTGGCATACAACCAGTAACTGTATCACCTTAAGTAGTATTGTGGCATACAACCAGTAACTGTATCACCTTAAGTAGTATTGTGGCATACAACCAGTAACTGTATCACCTTAAGTAGTATTGTGGCATACAACCAGTAACTGTATCACCTTAAGTAGTATTGTGGCATACAACCAGTAACTGTATCACCTTAAGTAGTATTGTGGCATACAACCAGTAACTGTATCACCTTAAGTAGTATTCTGCTGCTTGGTGTGATTTTTAACACACACGTATGCGCGCACACAAACACAAAATGTATCATCTTTAACCTATTGGACAGCCAAATGGTGAGCATCATCATTTAGCAGTGTCTTGTGATAAGTGCTGAAGACGTGGGCTCATATGGAGAAGGAATGGGGGGCCTTTGCAGTGTAAGTGAAGTAGTAGGAAACCATAATCTGAAGGCCCCTACTAGAGAACATGTAAACTGTAGACGTGGCATGATAGAATCAAGTGAATGAACATCATGACAATGCTTTGATACTCACTGCAATAATAGCTAAGAGTATGGGGAGTTTTAAGGCTACTATTCATGGTTGACAACAGACAGGTTCCTTTCTCTTCAAGATATTGTCCTCAGTTGATCACAGCACTTTTCTCAGTTGACTGAGATCAGTACAGACAGCATCACACCGTCCTTTATTTAATCACTAGATAGTTTGCCAGAGCTCCTTTGATGGCATTCAATGTCATTTTGTATACACTCTTCAAACTCCTGTCTTATCCAGGCCTTCACTTCTTTGGTGACTGCAGGTTATGCCTTTTTAACTAGATGACATATGTCCTTGCAGAACTGCACAGCTGGCATCCATAGCTGCTAGTGTCATCCATTGGGTCCAGGGGTTACTAACATGGTAAGCAACATTCACCTTTTTTTTTTGCTGTCCACTCTGTGCTGCTGCCTGAGCTACTGTGGTGTCATATTGTGTCTCTCTTCACTTTACAACATCAACCTCCTTAGTATACTCCAAAAGCTGTTCTGGATGTGAGACTTTAACTCACACAACCCAGTGGCATCAGTTAGTCATTCGTATTACATCCTGAATTATCTCTGAGTTTCCAATCTCTGCCCAACTGTCTTTGACTACCTGACCAATCAGTTCACTAAAAGGTAATCAGGTTAAAACCTGGCACCTCTCTTGGCTCAGGCTTCCAGAATGTGCAATCTGTGATCTTTTGTCATTACTGCAAGTTAATTAATCAACTTCACCTAAGGTGCTGTCAAACCAAGGTCACTTAAAAGCATTTTGCTGTTAAAACATATTTGTTGTGGCCAATCCATGTCTATTACAGAAGTATAAAAAAATTCACCAGTAATATTCAAGTCATATTCCCCATTTCTAATGCCGTGTGATAAAAAAAAAAAAACAGTCTCGTGAATATTAAATTTGAGGTAATTACTTGAGTGCACAATAAAAGCAGCTATTCCACAGCATTGCAATAGGTTCTTAATTGAACTGTCTGTAATTTCATGGTTTGATTTTGCCAAATCTCCTTCCTTGCTTAAAGGGCATTCTCTAGAACCAATACTAATTCATGCCCCAACAATAAAGATATGATTTAGGCCTAGAATTTTACAACACAAGTAGCTTAATATAAGGAAATATTCATATTTATGTCACTGTTGCAGTGCCATATAGCTATATAGTACTTGACCTTTCATGGATTGGACAGCTGTCCACTATGCAAAACTTTTGAGCAGCTTACCCATGCACTGTATGCCTGAGGAAACTTGAAGGAATGCATGCTGATATAAAATCAGAGATAAGGGTACCGAAATGCAAAACTAGCTTACCATTAAAAATTTCATTCAGACATGCTTTGTGGTCTTTTGGACAGATAAATACCTTTTCATTGCCCTTCTTGCCATGTTTCTTTTTCAGAAAGCTGCTGTTGCTTTTCTTATGTCTAGCAGACAAGGAAAGTGTCAGTGTGGTAGGCAGATTCCCTATAACGATTCTCACACTTTCTTTGTTTTGTTGAGGGGAATTGCACAATGTTAGGCCATGTAGTATCTATCTATCTTTCATGCTGAGAATCATTAGAAGAAGGCTGAGCTCCCTTGGCATTTATCTTGAAAACCAGTGCATAAGGCCCTAATAAAATTGGGTATTGGCTCAGGTCATCCCCCCACTTCCTAAGAAAAGAAAGAGCAAATAAGAGTGGTGACTGAAGCTGCTTCTCCTTCACCCTGTCTGCCCTGACCCTCCCTGGATGACTCGGCTCGAGGTAATTTTTTTCTCTGATGGTCTGTATCTACCTTCCAACTCCCACTACCCCTTGTGCTACTGCGAGAGATGCCATTAATGGCTGTGAATCTTTCCCATCCTCTAAGGCCACATATATCCCTGTTTCTGAGAAGAGAGAACAATGCATTGTAATATCCAAAGGGTCTGATGGCATCCCTCACATGCTGGTGAGAGAAGAGGTACTGGGCTTCTGTACTCTAGTCTGATGAAGTCCGTATTATGGCTTTAACTTTGGTGAATCCTAAAAAGAAAAGCCAAGAAGCAAAGCATGTTTCTCCTTATGGGCTTCCATCTTTTAGGTCAAAAGAACAACGGTAGTCTGGCATTTCCTTTGGTGTCTTTTAAAGCTTTTCAGTCTTCCCAGAAAAGAAAGAGGTCTCTGTTTTCTTCAGCTAAAGAATGTCAGTCTGGCATTGACAAGATTGGTCTGGACTTCCACTGACTCTCTTGAGTCACGGTGTGAAGAACATATTTCCTAATATTCCCATGCAGAGGAAATATTATTTTCAGACACAATTGGTAGAGTAAAGGATCTCTTCCAGTGTGTGTGTGTGTGTGTGTGGGGGGGGGGGGAGGGGGGGTGAGACGAAAAAAGGTATTTTGATCTTTTACAGGTAGCGACCCATAAGGCTTTGGAGGTCTTGAATACAGCATGTACTTCACCTGACAGTCAACCCCCTGCACCCAAGAAGCTTGCCAGGCTTTACAAAGTGCTACAAACCCTTTTTTATAGTACTACCACTGACCATCTGTCATTTCCTAAGCCAAGAATACCGACTACAAATAATCCTATACCTTCAGATGAGAATGGAAGAACGTTTGGTAGGTTTGGGAAGAAAATTTATTCCTCTTCTACCTTTGCTTTTAGAACTGTTACTGCTAGGCTAACGTGGCAATATACTAGCTTGCATTCTTTGCTGTTATTAGCAAGGTATTGGCAAATTCACCTTCATAGGTTAGTAAATCCTCTGTGCTTAGTATGAACTTCTTTGTAACTTAGACCAATAAATTTTCTTTAAATTGTTCCTGTAGTGGTGCTGATACAATATCACAAGCGATTACAGCAGAATTCTTTTTGGATAGGTATTCATGGCTTTAATCCCAGGATATGCATAAGACTATTGTGATACAAATTCTTAATGCTCCACTAGACAAGGAAGTACTGTTTGCACTTTTCTGCTGAGGTGATGAATTTTAAGTGGGCAAAACTCATCTGAGGGTAAACAAATTTTTCAGTCTCCCATTCTTTACTGTAATAAAATTATTGCTGAAGTGCAGAGCCCTTCTAGATAAAACCTGTTACATAATCCCAGCAAAAGTCTGAGAAGCCAAAGCAGAAGCAATGGTAGGGCAATTAAAAAAAAAAGGGAGGGTGGTCGTCTGACCAAGGGCCATCCAAGAAAGGAAAATGCCCTACTGTTTTTCCTTATCTTTTTCACTCTGGGCATTCTCTAAATCTTTCTATACATCTTCCCATGTGGAATTGCATCACAGCAGACACCTAGGTGTTAGATATTTAGCAGAATAGTACATCTTCCCATGTGGAATCGCATCACAGCAGACACCTAGGTGTTAGATATTTAGCAGAATAGTACATCTTCCCATGTGGAATTGCATCACAGCAGACACCTAGGTGTTAGATATTTAGCAGAATAGTACATCTTCCCATGTGGAATCGCATCACAGCAGACACCTAGGTGTTAGATATTTAGCAGAATAGTACATCTTCCCATGTGGAATCGCATCACAGCAGACACCTAGGTGTTAGATATTTAGCAGAATAGTACATCTTCCCATGTGGAATCGCATCACAGCAGACACCTAGGTGTTAGATATTTAGCAGAATAGTACATCTTCCCATGTGGAATCGCATCACAGCAGACACCTAGGTGTTAGATATTTAGCAGAATAGTACATCTTCCCATGTGGAATCGCATCACAGCAGACACCTAGGTGTTAGATATTTAGCAGAATAGTACATCTTCCCATGTGGAATCGCATCACAGCATACACCTAGGTGTTAGATATTTAGCAGAATAGTTACAAGTGCCAGTGGCACTTTGTTGCTCCAAATCTAAAGTTTCCTTCACACCTAGAGAATCACTTATTACTTTCATCATTTTTCAAATGCTGATACAAGCAGTGAATAGAATCTATTCCAGCCTCTCAGAAAGAACAATGGTTTTATTCAAGAAAATTACTAGTACCCAAAAAAGGAGGGAACTTGGAGATGTGTACTGGACCTGTATTTACATAAAAGTTCAAAAATTCTAAATGTTCACCATCTAATCTCAGTTTTCCCTGATTCGTCCTCTGTATTTTTGGTGACTCTAAACCTAAACGACATCTATCAGTATATACCCATTCACCCAAATTTTAGGCACTTTTTAAGATTTTTTTTTTCTAGTTCACGTTTTCAGCTATCTTCTTTACCCATTGGTTTTCCTGTGGATCCAAAGATATTCACTAAGTGTTTATCACCATTAACTACTTTTTGCACACATCAGGGCATGCATATTTTTCCATAATTAAACAATTGCTTTATTTTTGTAGATTTTTTTTTCATTTCTGTCAAAAATCTGTGCTATTTTCCAACAATTTCCTTCAAAACCTTGGTTTTCTCCTCAGCTTTGAGAAGTCATCTCTTGTTCCTTCCCACAGAAACATATTTCTAGATTGCCTGCCAGACACATCTTTAAAGATGGTTTATCTTCATCCAGAATAGACACATTTGTTATCAGAGCCAGTTTTTGCAGTTTTCTCAACAAACAGTGACTACAACAAGGGAGCATCTCCTGATTTTTGGATACAGGGCATCCTCTGTCTTGATGAATCCTCCAGCCATATGAGACTTGAGGAAAATAAAATGGTTCCGCAAGTCATTATGTGCTGAGCATCACTTCCCTCTATCTTTCTAAATTTTTTTGTTCCACTTTGTCAGAAAAAGAACTACTGTGGTATAAAGACCAAATTTTTCTGTATCCAGGTGGTCCAATTGCCCCCTCCCCCCCCCCACCGGTCTAGTCTGTAACCATGGATGCTTCAAAATTTGCCTGAGGATCTTATCCATGACAATCAATGTACAGGTACTTTGGACCATTATGTCAAGAAAAACTCAGAAATATCAAAAAAAATTATAGCCCTAATAAATACAATAAAGATAGTATATTGTTTGAGGACTCCAGGGCCACTTCAGGTAATCACAGGTAAAACTGCAGAGATGTGGCTTATAAACAAGTGGACACCAGGTCCTACCCGTATGCAATCTAGCCATAATAACCTGGGAAATTGCAACTCTGCCTAATGTATCCTTTCAGGCTACTTGCATTCCATCAGAAAAGAACACTGCCTGATACACTGTACAAACAAAATACAGACTCCTACAATTTGGATGTTACATCCTGATGTCTTCTAGGTGACAACTCACCTGTGGGGAATCTCAAGAAACATCCATCTGTCTCAAAGACGTATAAAGAAATTCTGTAGCAGAACACCTTGCAGAAAGGCCTGAAGAGAAGTGGCTTTTCTTTCGTGGACAAGAACCTGTGTGCTTTCATCCTGTTTCAGCTGATGACATGAATTATTTTAAAGACACAGGAAGAGTCCCCAAAAATGATTTTAGTAACTCCCTTTTGTCCAAAACCACATTATTTCTCCCTTCTCATGAAAATGGCAAAGGGAGATTATTACAGTTTTTCCCACAGAATAGATCTTTTCACATAGGGAAGGGATCACTGCTTCACCCCTTCTGTAGAATCTTCAGTTGATTGTTCCCTCTTAGGCACCTTTTTCTGAGGATGTGCAGTAAATATTAGAGCAGGATAAAAAAAAAAAACTGTTACTTGAAAATCTTTTGCAGCCAAATGGAAGATCTTGTTGCCACAGAAAGAATGAGACCCACATGAGGCAGACGTACCTCTGGTTCTCCATTATGTAATGCAAGGAGGTTGAGCACGTTAAGGCCATGAGCTGTAGTAGTTCCTGCAGTACTGGGTTTGATTCCATCAGACCTCATTTACCTACTGACCTTGAGTAACTCACTTAAGCAGACATTGCTGGTGGGTTGCCCCTGAAAAGAGGTTGTGTAAGTAGTTAGCCTACCTGGTTAACAAATGGACTGTTGTGTTGGCATAATGGCTAAGGTCTTATCTTCACAGATAGAAGGTGATAGTTTTGATTCTGACCTCTGGTTACTGACTGGGCTTTTAATAGTCTGCATGCTTGATGGCCTACTATTTATCTATCAACACCTTTAACTATGAACTGTCAGTGAATTGTTCAATTTTGACTTTTCTTATACAAAAAAAAAAAAAAAAAAAAACTTTGAGATATTGTTGCATATCTGCTTTAGGTTTCATTCTTTCTTATTGCAGGTTAAACAGTTTCTGAAAAGGAATTTGCATATCTGTTCACTAAAAACTGGTGGCTCGTCCCTTGGGATTTGAACTATAGTTTAGAAAAGCTCACTTTACCACCCTTTAAACCAACTGATGAGGCTAATTTGAAATTCTTGAGATGAAAATCTGTTTTATTTAATATTCTGACTTCATCTAAGACAGCATCTGAGTTGCAGGCTTTTATGGTAAATCAGCCCTTTTTCATATTTCACAGAGAGAGGAAAGTTTAAGAATTAATCCACCCTTTATGCAAAATGTTGTCACAAAATTAAACTTGCACTAGTGCATTCATTTCCCTGTGCTCTTTCTTGAGCCTAAAAATCATGAAGACAGACTCCTGTGAACTCTGGATTTCCGCAAACATCTCAGATACTACACCGGCAGAAAAAAAGACTATAAAGCTTTTGAACAGTTCTTCAATTATACTGAGGTAAAGAAAAAGGGACAATTAGTTCCAAAACAGACAATTTCAAAATATCTGTTCTATTGCATTAATTTACAGTATGTTACTTCCATCATAGTAAGGTCCTACCTCAGAGCACAAAAGCACACTCTGTCAGACCTATGTCTACTTTTAAGCCGTTTTGGAAAGGGGTGGATTCTAGAGCTCATCTAGAGGCAGCTGTTTGGATATATGTACATACCTTTACCAAACACTGCAAGACTGACACATTTTCTACTGTGAAAGCAGGACCTGGTAGATCAGTCTTAGACTCTGACCCTCAATACTCCTTTCAGGCTACCTATCATTAGGCAGTCATTTCATATGGCTATATGAACCAGTGATCTAATGATGAACATAGTACAACTGTATAAGTAAACGTGCCATAATAGTACATGTTTGAGTAGCTCGGTGTTGCAGTAATACAACCCTTCCTCTTTTTTTTTCCTCCTGGATAAAACTTTGGCCTGGCTGGAGTTCCCTTTTGTTCTGGTCCACATCTCTAACACATAAATAACCAAATTCCCAACATTATCTGATTGTTTATGTATTTCAGCCTTCCTTTTCAAAGAGGCAAGAAAGCACTAAATGTTGTTGTCTGTATGCTGATTTCATGTTGGGTCGTCCTGAGTTTCCTTGGATGTACAGTGCTTGTGGAAGCTGCCTAAAAGCTTTCTTATACTATCCTGAAGATCAAGTCATTGGCAGTATATGTAACATAAAGCTATATACTACTACAACATTGATCTATTTAAGCATCTGCTGTTACAGTAATTTTACTTACACAAATGTACTTACTTCTTTTTCATGTGTCACCCAGGGGGTTGACTGTTGTGATACGTGCCATAGTAGCCAGGAGGTTATTAATTATCTTCTACTGAATGACCCTTGCTCCCCTGCAGAGAGACTGTTAAGGGGACAGCTAGAAACCCAGCAGCTGATGGCATGGCAGGAGGATGGTGAGTTGCCTGCTACGTCATATCCACAGCCATGGAGGAGTCGGCATTAACCATGAAATTAACTGGCCAGAAATGAAGCGATAAATGACAAAACATGACAGGAAGACAGCAGTAGAATGAACATAATGAAACACAAAAGCAGTTATCATAAATATGTAGTATCCAGTTGCAAATAAAACAGAATTTGTTGGCCTGACAATGTTGCAGAGCAACGTGTGTGTGCGTGTGTGTGTGTGTGTGTGTACACCACAATGGTCAGGATTAACTGCCACCTAACAAGCCTCCTGTGTGTATTACATGCAAAGAGTACATGAGTTGTGATTAGGGATCACAAGAACTGGGGAAGCTCTGTTAACTAACATTTGGATCTTGCTCTGTCCAAAATTGATACCATCAGAAGCCAGATATGTTCTACAAGACATTTAGCTACATGGCGGTAGTATTCATAGGACATTTTTCTATATCTTCCTGCTAATGGCAGGAGGAGTGAGATGGAACTCTAGTGATAAAGCGACAGATTTCAAAATGTAATGCACATAGGCTTTACAGACACCTGCTGGTGATAATTGATAATGCGTCATGACAGCAGGACAACTAGCATTAAATATCAGCATGGCTCATGCATGTCCATGGTGTGACATGTGTCCCTGGCACTGGCAGAAGTCTGTGAACCAACATTAAGGCTGGACAAGACAAACAGAAAGAAACAGGGGCATCCTAAGTGATAGACCAGCGCTGGTAGAATATTTAGTAGATTCTAGAACAAAAGCTGCTGGTAAAAAGGAATAATTGGTACAGCATATAAAATATAGTATGATAACTTTAAGAATCAATCACAGGAGGTTAGAAAGGATTGGGAAGAGAGATTTGCTAAGCAATTCACAAAGGAACAATGGGTGGGTATATATATGCCCCCAAATATGCAACAAAGTGTAGAAGATTTAGGAGCTTTGCTTGGAAGTGTTTATGTAGGTATTTTTATACCCCAAGTAAATTCTAAAGAATTTCTCCTCAGGTAGCTAGCCAAATGTTGCAGCTGTGATGGTGACACACCTCTCAACCTCTTAGCACATAAAAATTCAGGACAAATCCTAAAATTATGGGAGGAGAAAGGCCCAAAAATAGGGACCGATTATAAATATTGGTGTTATAAATTTAGAAAGTTGTTAGAATAATAGACTATGTGTTAGCACGCATTTACTGAAGGATATGAAGTCTGAAACTCACATGTATGTCATAATTTAATTACTTCAGTACTCAGTGATTTGCCAGAAAACCACAGATTCTATGAGGAATGGGCCAAAAATATGAATCAAAAATCTGGATAGTTGTGAGGCATGGATGGGGAAGAAAGAGATAATTGAGAACATATTTTGGGGAATGTAATGAGTTGGCAGACTTTAAAAAATCCCTGCAGACTACTCTATCAGAAATACTGGGTAAACAAATTGGTTTGACTAAGGAAATTATTTATTTGAGTTATGATACAGAATTGGAATTGCCTAGACATAGTAAGGCATTGCTGAGTCTAATTATGGTGGCTGCCATAAATGCAATTAGGAAATGGAAATGAAAGTCTAAACCCACTGTAGTAGATGTAGTGACTATAATAACAGAGATAAAACAACTAGAAATGGGATCTTTCAAAACTGGTAGGAGCAAATTACTTAGGAAAAAATGACAATTGTGGGAACAATACATGCAGATGAGGAATGTTTAAAAGAAGGCAGGATTTGAATGACCTATGTAATGTCTGACTGACAGTGACTGGAGAGAATATATATGATGTGTAATGTTTGCAACTAAAATTATGTAAATATGATTTGTTTTCATTTATATAAATCTATGACTATCTATGTCCTAAGTGGTAATTTAATAAAGGCATTTCTTGTTAAAAGAAAACCCTAAGGCTGGGCAGACTAAACGGGTGACCATGTATGAATGCCATGGGTATGGCCATGGGCATGGCACTGTACAAAGGCAATAAATCTAGTCTGAAGTAAACAATGAATCTAGAGATGGTGGTGGAACTCCCACTGTCAGCCCAGTCACAATCTCCGTTCCACTATGGGAATCCCTGGATGTGGGTGGATGGTACAAAAGGTTAGCTGGTATTTACAAGTAATGTAATACATAAACCATACACAGCTGTATGTAGTGATTGAACTTAGCAGCAACAATACAAAAATGTAAAGTAAAGCTGGTCTCTGACAAGTATCCAGCTGTATTTACTTATTTATTTATTATTAAAAATTTGTTATCCAGGATAGTCTGACTGGACAGCAAGTGTCCATTTTGATCGGAGTCCTGGGGAGAAAAACTCCATAACAAAGTATAAGAAAAAACATACAAATTAAATTAACATGAAATTACAAAGTTGCAAAAATGCAATAGAGATGAGAAAAATATTACACTACAGCTGAAAGTTACAAAAGAAAAAAATATCAGCAGCATAGTCTATTCCTGTGTTAGATGAAAGATAACATTTTTGTACAAAATAGTGTGCAACTTAAAAAATATCAGTTTACAGCATTGTCTATTCGTGGGATGGTTGAACAGACAACATTTTGTACAGTATTTTCAATATTTACAGTGAGCAACTTAAAGGCGGTCAGACAGGTGTTACACAGCATGAACAGGTATATAATATTTTTATATGGCAACCATGAGAGAGCATTATATCGATTGTATGTATAAACATATATATATATATATATATATATATATATATATATATATATATATATATATATATATATATATATACTGGACAGTCTTTTAAGGAAGGCACCTTTGAAAAATATTTTTTCCATCTTAACTATTACTAAAAATGAATAGAAAAAGAGTGATGTCCATGGCTCATATATTCTCATATGGCTTAACATGTAATACCTACAGTATATCCTGCAAATTCTTAGTTTAGGACTTTCGCACATTGTCTTTAATCACCTCTTCTTAATTGCTGTAAAAGTCTAGAGTGCTACTTGTTCATGTCATTGTAGCAGTGCCAGCTTTACTTGCCAGAGTGGCTGGTGGCAGTGGCACCACTCATTACTCCATTACAGCAGTACAAGTTTTCCAGTTTGTACTGGGGAGCGTCTTAGGAGTCCCCAGGAGGAGGAAGAGAAAGATATCCGTTTCCTTCCTGTGTCATGTGGAATCCCTTTCACACCCAGAACCTAGTGCAATCTAAATGAAAACTGAAGCTGATTTGCATCATTGCATACTGTGAATCTCATGACAGACCCTAGTGTTCTCTTATCATGTATTCCTGAATATCATGCCAGGATGGTATTGACGAGGACAAAGCACATTGGCATAAATGTATATATATCCTGTGCAACTCACAATCCAGTCTTTGCTTGAAACATAGTGCCCTATAGGATCCACAAGGCAAGTTAATAATCCCCCAGGTCTGTAGGCATCACAGAACTGCCTGCACATAAGCAGTAACTCTGCAGTCATTTGTGTGTGTACATGGGCAGGCAAGCGTCTAACTGCACAGCCCAAAAGGTTACACGCAGTGAATTAAAGGTGCGATTCCAAGACATTTACCCTAAATAGCCTCATTATTATAATTTCTGTATTGTGAGCCTTGAAATTGCATAACAAAAATGTATTTATTTGATGTTTGTTTACCAGGAAAGTCCGTCTGGGACAAAAATGCCCATTTTCAGTAGAGGCTGGCAAGAAAAGCAGTTGGGGGTTATAGTATTGCTCAAGATGCTATACATTTTTATGGAATAGCAGGTGGTACTAGTCTTGGATATTGCATTTGCTCTACACAGGACTGAACAAATCTACAGCTGCTTTGGTAAGGATGCATGGAGCATTTGTAAAAGGGAAGAATGACTGGATTATAGTTCTCTCTCTTTTTTTTTTTTTTTTGTCAAGGGAAGGAAACTGTCAACATCAACCTGCTAAATTAGAAGTGTATGTGTGTTGAGCTCTACTATAATAAGCACATGGTTGGACTTCAAGAGGGTGTAACATGTGATGGGGTAGGCAAAGTGACTGGATATATGCAAATGTTTGGTAAGGGAACTCCATAGCTACCTGCAAGCAGGAGTATATGGAGGGAAGGGGGCATTGCAATGATAGGTGCTAGAAATCATGGTCAGGTGCAGACAGAAGTAGCCCACCAGAGGTTTGACTATAGGATGATGTTAGATTCCCTTTGATAGCAGTTGTGCAATAAAAACAGAGAGAACCTTGTGATGCACATTACCTGTATATGTTTATCACACTTTTAATATAGTCACAATGCAAGGTGGGACTCAAACACAAGTTATCTGTTGTTGTGCATAAAGTTTGTCTACTCACTGACCATAAATTTTTGTCCACACTTACAGAGTGAGTTATGGTTCCTAAGGAGAAAAAATGCCTAGAGAGTTTCCCAAGATATGGATTTGCTACTGCAGGCCATATATAAGCAATCATGTCAATGCACTTCTGTGACCTTTTGTGGCATGGACTTATGCTGGACATGGATGCTGCAAGTGGGCACAATAGTGCCATCCTTGTGATCCATCTCAGGGTCACCAACATGATGCTGCATACTGCCAAAAGACCCACACTAATACACAGGAGAATATGACTGTGGGTAGGGTCTATCCATACCCACCACTGTGACTGCCACAGATGAGTTTCTTTTGTACTTGTCTTCAGGGGCAGAAAGGATCTTTCTACTTAATATCTTGGATGTGGGACAAAACTGGTTGCACCATCCAACATCCATGCTGAGGAGGCACCATGTTGGTATTACCTTAAGTCAGTAACACAACTGTACCATAACATCAGAGATACACAGCACCACTGCAATCCCTCTACAAGAACATCTGGGAAGCAAGCTTAAAGGAATACCTTACAACACAGCTGTTATCAGTACTGTTGCTGCATTGCAGGGTGGTGGGACTGAGACACTTAAATAATGTTAACACTGTCAGCAGCTCTGTTGAGGGCTCAGAAAATTGGTGCTTTGGAAAGATATATGGGTTCCATAACTGCCATTCTAGGTCATTCTGCCCCCAATTTCTGGGGTTGGCATCATTCCTATCTCCTCCACTGTGGGTGCTTCCCACTATGTAGACTGGTCATGCTTATGTACTACTACTTCTTTCAAATATCCCAATGATAGTGAGCCTGATGAGGCATGGTGCAGCTTTCCACTCAGAGATGAACATGTTTGTCAGACACATGCCGTGGACAGGTAGTCAGCATCTTGTGTTTTCTTCACTGATTGTGGCTATTAGTGCCCGTGGCATTCCTCAGAGATAATGCACCTGTGGCAGAGGATAGCCAAAATTCACATCCTTCTCACCTGTGTTATCACCACACTTGTCACACACAGACTTGCATACTCAGTGCAGACACATTTGCACAAGCTGTGCTCTTTTGTCATTATGAATTCACATGCAATAATGTTGGGTATCTAGTATGCTTAAGAACTTCTGCCCACCTTACACGTTAGATTCATCTCCATCATATTCCCTAGTCATAGTACTCATTCCAGTCCACATCTTTGTTTAAACCCCCAGCATTGTGCCCATTGCTGACCCTTGTCACTGTGCCTCTCCTCATTTGTGCATATGATGACTGTTGTGCCCTGCCCTCACAGCTGTGTTACATGGAAATGTGACATCTGATAAACACCATGGCCATCAATTCATTTTAATTATACTCTGGATATAGTATCATATGCTCAGTTCTAAGCTTTACCAACCTAGCCCATAGTTGTTGCGATGCCACCTGTTTGCATAATCCACATGATAATATGCTCACCTCTGGATGCATGCTTTTCCCATACCACTCAACCTGTTAGAGCAAGAAATTTGGATAAAACCATAAATAAAAGTGGGACAAAGGCCCAAAAATATGGACACAGTTTAAATGATGCTCTTACAAACTTAGAAAGTTGATAGAATAACAGGTTTTATATTAGCATGAATTCCACGAAGGATATGGAGTCTGAAACTCAAATGGCTGTCATTATTTTCTAACTTCAGTCTTTAATGATTTACCACTTATTTGCCAGAAAAACATAATTTTATGAAAAACGGACCAAAAAGTTGAGGCCAGAATCTAGACATTCTGTGAAAATCTGTACAGTTGAGTTGTGTGGCCCATGCAGCCATTTCATCCAATAACTCCACAGCCATTGGCTCTGGACTGTTCAGTCCTTGTGATAATCACTGCTTTAGGTATGTGCATTTACTCACATTGTGCAGAACTGAACAAACAGCAAATATCTTGCAGCAGGTCTTACGATTGTACTGTAGCCCACAACTGCAGGAATCTAGGCACAGGAGGTTGGCCTTAATCATTTCAAGCACAGTATTAACAGTATTTTGTTGTATTAGAGTGCAATGCTGTATTGCATATCTGCCATGCTCTGTGGGTTGAATATCATTGTCATTGACCATGACAACAGAATGTAATTGCCATCACCTCCAGTTAGATTTCCTTGAGGGAAGACACAACACACAGATCACTGGTATATGTCAGATTGTTTTCTATGCATGAATTGTGGTAACTGCTTGGGTGGTGCAAAGGCACATTGTATATGATGCTTTTCGTGCTGCACACCACATGGTACTTGTAGTAAACACTCTTACGGTTGGTGAGCCATTGCTGATTTGGACCACCCTGGGCCTAGATAGCAGTGTATGTGCAGTTAATGGCCCCTAAACTGCAGAGAAAAAAGGCTGTTTCACAGAACAGCCACATAGTGCTGTATCTCTTCTCTGTAGTCATTGAGAACTACATATGCTCCTCCACGTCAAGGCAGAGGCATATTACTCATGAGGCAGATAGCTTTGTATGTTCATAGCTATATACTAGGCTAATGACCACCAGGGCCTTTGTAGGCCTAGCTGTTCAGTCCATCCAAATTGTATCCCTCTGCATTGTGGGCATTTATTAGGAGGGGGTATGTTAGGAAGTTTCTAGAGGTTATGTGGGTGGTATGGTAGTTTGGGCATTACTGCCTGCCTCTTTGTATTAGAGACATGGGGCAGGACCTGGTTCAATTTCTGATTACCTCCCCTTTGGACAGGTTTACGCTTAAATAGTGTTAGGGATGGACTATGCTTTTCATAGATGGGGATTGTCTTGCAGGGTATGGGATCCTATGAGACACATATCTATCTTGACATCATGTCTTATTTATGTCACAAACAAAATTTAAGTCCTTGGATGTAGTGTTTCTGATACTGCTCAATTTGCTGATGTGCAAAAGATACATCAAAGCTGGATCTGATGATGGCTTGTATGCCAGGCATAGACTAACTCTCAGTTACTTGCAGGAGACAATCTGTATAGGACAATATGTTCATATCCTGGACTCTCCTGGAAAGAAAACTTTGTGGATATTGTAGCTGTTGGATATGTATTGTCAGGTACATGCTGAAATTGGTATAGTGCTCAATGATGGGTCTGATAAAGGTGGACGAAATTGGCACTCTGATTTTCTTGGACCTGGATGCTATGCCCTTAGTTATAAGTTGGATGACACAGAATGATTTTCATGTTACCTTGGCCACATGTTGCTAAAAGGTCAGATATCTATCTACATATATTCCCAGATCTCTGACTACCAGGTCACCTTTTACAGATGTCTTATTGATGGAGTAATTAGCCTGGGTGGCAGTTTTCCAAAAATGCACTATAATGCAATTCCTGGCATTGTGTTGTAGCCTGTGACTTTGGCACCAGCCATTTATCTGTGTTAACCCTGTTATAAGATGCTTTCTGATTGGAACATTCTGTGATAACTCCCAATTTGCAGTCCTCTACATGGTCAATCAAAGGCCCTTAACATTAGTCTTTACCTCCTAGAAGTCAGTGCCAAATAGAAGTGGTCACAGCATGGAGCCCTAAGGTACCCCACTGGTAACCCATCTCTTAGTGGAGGTGATATCACCAATCCTAACTTCCAGGGTCCTGTCTATGAGCTAGCTGGCAATCTATTCATAGGTGCTTATTAGGCTAACCACCACAAAGGCCTACTGGGGTATGTAGGAGTTTGTCTAATTTGGTGAGTTTTCAACTACACCTGAGAGGGATATTGTAATGAGTGCATTAGTCTGATTAGGGGAGGTGGTACTCACTGTTTGTTTTTTCCCCCTCATCCATTGCCTTGTTGACCTTCTCAAAAAAGTCTGCCAGGTTTGGTAGGCATGACCTTCCCTTGACAAAGCCAAACTGGGCTGGGTCCAGTGTCTCACGGATGTCTTTGTCTATCATTTACAAGATAATCCATTCATTGGCTTTAAGTATTAGACTAGTCACATTAATAGGTTTGTAGTTTTTGGGGTCAGTTGATGGTCCACCCTTGTAAAGTGGGATAACCATTACATTGCACCTCCATTCTTGTGGTACAAAGCCTCTTGTGAGGCATTAGTTGAAAAGTGACTCAAGTGGTTCTGATAGGTCATGTTTAAAGGTATATAGGAGGCATCGCAGAATATTGTTGGAGCCTGTTGAGGCTACCATTTTGGGCTTAGTAAGCACCACCAGGACCTGCTTCCTGTTAATATTTGGGATATGAGAGTTATTCTAGTAGGTATTTCTATGGGGGAGTAGAGAGTGATGTTTGAGGTGAATTTGTCAGCCAGCAAATTTACTTTGTTGCTCTGCTCAGTGAAGGTGACCATTGGTTTGACACATTGATGTCTGCTGCCTTTGAGGTTTCAGACATAGCTGTAGAAGACCTTGTGGTTGTCTTTAGACTGTGAGGATATCTTGACCTTGTAATTCACCTAGCTGGACTTAATTAGTCCTCTTGGTTTCATGTTTAATTACAGAGCTGCTGTCAGTGTAGGAGTTCCTCTTCCTGATTTTAGCCATGTCTTTTTTCCTTTTGTTACATAACCTGTTGAGGCTGGGAAGGTATGTAAAGTAGGAATATTCAAAGCTACATGTACCTAATTACCAACAGGGATTGGTAGTCTATGCATTTCACATGATTCCATATGAAAATGTTAATGCCTGTCAGGTACCATATAATATTTCTGTCCAAAGAACAGCAATTGGTTGTGTTCTTGTCATGGAGGCAATGGTATGTTAGACAGAGTCAGATCCTTTTGTGATGTGATAGGCGCTCACTATACCCCTTTACTGATGCTGGCTTTTAGAGCAGTCTCTAAAATGTACTGATCAGCTATGACTGTTCAACCAAGAAAAATAAAACAGCTTGTGGCCAGAATCCGAGAACAATAAAAAACACTTTATTAAAACAAATACGAATTGAGTGCTTTCATCCCCTAAACCTGGGACTTCATTAGAATCAATCCATTTTGGAACACTTATCTATTTATACCCTCCCAATAAATGACATCATTCAATTAAACAAACCCTAAACCATTTAAATAAGTAAATGTCATGTTATAAAATGTTAAAAGTATTTACACTAAAAGCTCTTGTGTTTAATTAATTCTACAAAAATTCTAAACACAAAAAGAAAATGACCCACCCCCCTATAAAACATGCAAAATTATCCTAAAACTGCCTTCTTATTAAGAATGGGTTTAATAGAAATCATTTTGTTTAACCCGGGATGGAAGCTTGCCTGTAACTTAATTTGCCATTTGACCTCTCTCTCTTCTGTATAATTTCTATAGTTGCCCCCTCCTGGGGTTGGGTATAACCCATTCTATAATACCAAAAGAAAACCCTACATAATCTATACAGCTGGTGGAATGTTTATAAAGTGCATTATATTAATATTGTGAGTTGAAATTTGGTAATGGTGTTCTTTCTCTTAACCTTCTCTCGGTTTTACCTACATAAAAACCAGAACATAAGTTACACATGGCTAAATATATCACACCTGTTGTTTGACAATTCCCTCGAACAAATCGTACCTTGTTTTTAAACTTTACAGTGTAAAAATATTCATCTACATATATACATTTACACTGTGAACATGCCCCACATCTTGATGTCCCATGTTTTATATCGTTGTTACTATTCAAAAATCTTCAGTGTTTTGAAGTAACTTTCCACCAGTGATTTCTATTTAACACATTCTTAATAATAGGGCAGTTTTAGGATAATTTTATATGTTTTATAGGGGAGAGTCATGTTCTTTTTGTGTTTATAATTTTTGTAGAATTAATTAAACACAAGAGCTTTTAGTGTAAATATTTTTAACATTTTATAACATGACATTTACTTATTTAAATGGTTTAAGGTTTCTTTAATTGAATGATGTAATTTATTGGGAGGGTATAAATAGATAAGTGTTCCAAAATGGATTGAGTCCAATGAAGTCCCCGGTTTAGGGGATGAAAGCACTCAATTCATATTTGTTTTAATAAAGTGTTTTTTATTGTTCTTGGATTCTGGCTACGAGCTGTGTTATTTTTCTTGGTTGGATCGTTTTTACACAGTGTGGTGCTCCATTTTCGTTGTTTTCAGCTATGACTGTTGCTATAGCTAGAAATAAAAGTACAGTCTCTCCCCTGTTAATAGAGAATAAACGTGGTATACACATTCATTTGTGGTTGTTAATGATCACACAATTTTTGCATGCTTCAGAATTGCTCTCTAGTGTTGTTTACCCTTATCTGCGTTATAAACACAACTCTTTACCATTATGTTGCCGATTTCTATTTTTTTACATATTATTGTCATAAGATACTGACTGTACAATTTCTTCTGCTTGCATAATGGTGCTTCCATTGTCCCACAATTATCCCCAAACTACACATGCCTGTTCTTTGCACAGCTTTGTCTAACACACTGTGATGATTGTTTCTGAATCCTAGGACGTTAAACTTTTGTAAACGTAATTCCAAGCCCTTAATTTTGTGACTATCTTTTCGGTTCCCATTGAAGCACATCTGCTTCAGTCTTACGTTTCAGAGTTACGTATGTTCTGTGAAATGGTACTCATCACATTTCCTTGTCTAACATGGCTGGTTTGACTTCATTGAACACTACTATTGCATGTGTGATTTCAGAATGCAGGAACAAAAAGACATGTCTGAGTTTGTTCTTCTGTAAAAGTCTCCATTATATAGCTCGATTGGAAACACAATCGTAGCTATCTTTTATCACATTTTTCTTTTTTTCCCCATTATGACCAGCAAATTAATGAGGCTTGGCACAAGCCAGTTGTCCTGGGACATCTTCAAGGGGTTGTTGGGTTGATATTAATGGAAGTTCAGTTGGATGGAGAGGTGAAAGGGTTAAACGGTGTGAGGGTTTATTGGAAGGAAATGAGATACGGGTGGGAAGTGCTTAAGGGATTTAGTTGAGTGTAGCTGGCTAAGTAATCACATTTTGGCATGAACTTGCTAGAGCAGGCTCTCGTCCATGGCGACCTGAAGGGAAGAGTGGTCTGGTAGGCCTTAGAGTGGTGGGGTATGGAGGAGGTGAGTGAGGCTCAATTCCAGAGGTTGGTGGTTGTTCAGTTCAGTCCAGTCCAGTGCAGTCCAGTCATGGGAGGGTAGAGGTTTTGCTGAGTCTTCAGTTGTGCAGTATAGTTAAAAAAAAAAAAAAAAAAAAATGTTATTTCGGTATTTGCTTGTGAATGGTGTTCTCAGCTCACTGGGGTGGCATTCTATGGGTTTTCAGGACTGTTGTGGCTGCATTGGGCTCATGGGAGTTGTGGGTGATGGGCAGTGCTGTTTTGCGGGCTTCTGATATGAGGGACTCACTCAGCATGCAGGTAGGCTTTTCTGCCCCGGTTGTGCTGGTGGAGCAGGGGTTTTATTGCCGTTAGTAGGGTTGCCTCCTCTAGTTGGGGGGAGCTCCATTAAAAAAAAAAAAAAGAGAGAAACTTTAATTATGGGAGGGTGGGATTGTGGTTATTTTATTTTGGTAGGCAGCTTTGTCAGGACAGAGTGAAGCAAGTGTAAATGAGCCTTTCCTGCAAGAGCAAAATGACCAAATTAAAGCAATTCAAGGATCAGAACAATTTCTATGGTGTAGGAACAAGTGCTTATGAATATGTTACTGGTATGTGACAGTCTAGAAGGAGAGATGTGAGATTGCTTTACTCCCATTGACAATAGTGCATGAATTCAGGTGATCCTAGGGCAAAACTGTTTTTAGCAGCTGGTCATTTCTGCATCTGTAGCACAAGTGACTACCTAGTGTTCAAGTATTTTAAGAAAGAGTGGAGTAAGTATCATGGGGATTTTATACTTCAAAGAACATTCTGAATAATGTGAAGGTGGGGAGAGATAGAAAGGCTGAAGGTCACAAGGCAATAGTGGTCAGTTTCCTTAGTGTGATTATTCATGATGGCAGAAGGGAGGCAATTTATGAGACCACAGGTAAGAAGACGTCAAGATAACAGACAGACTACATCTGAACATAACTCTCAACCTCTTAGAGCAAGAACTCTGGACAAAGCAATAAATAAAAATGGGACAAAAGCCCAAAAATAGGGACAATTTTTAAATATTGCTGCTATAAACTTAGAAAGTTGATAGAAGAACAGGTTTTGCATTAGCAGGAATTTTCTGAAGGTTATGAAGTCTGAAACTCAAGTGTCTGTCATTACTTTCTAACTTCAGTCTTTATTTGCTACATATTTGCCAGAAAATCATAATTTTATGAAAAACGGACCAGAAATATGAGACAAAAATTTGAACATTCTGTGAAAATCTCTTCAGTTGAGAGGTATGCGTCTGCATTTTGATCAAAGTAATGGCTCCTCCCAAAGATAAATGATATCTGGTTTCCTGGGCATTTCAAAAAGGTTGGTATTAATGAGCTAGAAAGGATCTTGAGTGTATTTTTTATTTTCTGTACTGCATTCCCATAATTGATCCTCAGTGACCAAGGGAATGAAGAAATGTTTTAACTCAGATTGGGTTTAAGGAAAGTAAAATGTATTCTTGGACCTTGTAAATGGGTTGGTAATGTAACTTTTTGTTGAGCTTTCAGAAATGATATTTTATTCTTCCTTGTTGAGCCCATTTTCTGAGGAACAACGATAACTCTGAGGGAACTGTCTATCAGCTCATTATGGGGCCTCTGTAAATACTAGCATACTGGAGTCAAATCAAAGCCAATTGTGCCTCTCGAAATGATGTGGTAGGTGTTACATGGAAGAAACATGTGGGGAAAATAGACATTTATTATGAATTCATACTACTGTGACTAGGAAAGAACACTGGGCCATGCAGAGCCTTATAAATAGGGTTTTGCTGATCACTTTGCAGCACCACATTCACATTTTTAACCTCCTCCATACCATTTGTCAGTCTGAGCCCACCCCCATTGCTCTATATGTGCCTCTATATTTCCTGGGTACCCCAGATGCTCATTTTTAGTCAGTGTTTGTCTTCCTCACTTTCTTGAAAATCACGACCATAATACTTATAAATGTATGGATCTGCAGAGTAAGGACGCAACTCAGTAAGGTGTGTGATAGCAGGGATCCACCATTCTATTGAGTAGGCAAATTCGCTAACTAGTGGTATTCCTCCCTCTAAAACATGTTCACATGTAAGACTTCTCATCTCCACCATAGGCATTTCAAGACAAGACTATTGTGTGAGTAGTTTTAGGCATCATAGTCAGAGAACATGAGAGTTCTATGTCAAGAAGAAGAGGCAAAAAAAGTGGAAACCTGGTGCCATTCATTCTTGAAAGGGAACTTAAGTATGGAATGCCTGATTTTCTTATTATATATGTGAAGGAGAATGATACAGAAAGACTGAGAGTAGTTAAAATAGAATACTAGATTAAGATCTTAATTGCTTTTTGGTGAGAACTTAAGGAGATGAAGATGAAGAAATCTAGAGACGCTAATAAAAGCTTGGCATATGGAGGTTTAGCAATATGTCATGATTAGCCATATGATACACAGCTTGAATTCTACTGAAGTGGTATGAATCTTAGTAACGAAAGAGATATGTGATAATTAACAGGGGCAAAAGCTTAAATAGTTTAAATAAAATATAAATTAAAGTTACGTATGAGAAATGATCATACAGGTCAAGCAGGCTTTGTTAAACAGTAATATTTAAGAGTAGGAAAATAATCTATGAGTCTCCAGTTAGCAGACTCGGGGCTTGGTGCGTGTCATTTTCATGGCTGGCTATGTATAGGGTCTGTCCATAAGTTTTTTTTTTTTTCCTATATGGAGCAAGCCACCAATGACATAGCTAGTGTATGACAGACTGTATCCAGAAGTAGGACTGATGCAGTTAGTGAACTTTTTCAAACAGGAACACACAACCTGAAGGTCATTGTCTTTGCCAAAGCTTAAGCAGAAGGGAGGCAGGACCAAACTCTGTTATGTCATCAGCTGCTTGGCAAGATGAGGAAGGAGAAAATGCAGGGACTCAAACCAAAGTGAATGAGCATTTAAAAAGAATATTTATAAGTTAATAAAAGGAGACGCAATGTACTGGGTTTCTGTAAATGGAACAATACGTTTATGGAAATTTGCAGATGTACTTAGTAAATTGCTGAAAAGGAATTTATGTATTATGCAAAACATAATTTAATGCCAGTTACAGGTACCAACTACATTCAAGATTCTAAAACACACTCATATTGTTGTCATTCTGCCACACTGACTGCATTTCAAGAAAATCGGTTTACTTATATATCAGTATTCTGAGTACCTCTAGGTGTGACATCAAACAGGGAAGGGGAAGGAAGAAACGATGATGTCATAATTTCAGATGCCAGAAATCCACCCATGCACTACCACCCCCAAAAGAAGCAAAAAAAAATGGGTTGGAAGTACGACGGATATAGGTTATGCTATCAGGATACTGTGGATATAGGGGTACTGAGGTGGATGAGAAATAACAGGACATCGACTTCTTTTTTGAAGGAGGGGTGCTTAGAGTGACAAGGCACAGGAAACGCTAAGGAGCAGACACGATGAAACACATATTTGTAAGTAGTCTGGCCATGAATAGCTTTCACCAGAAATTCAGTTATGCATTTGAATATCATCTAGAAGGCCATAGACTAGATATGGGACTGGACAGGAAGAAAAAAAATGATAGTATAAACTGTTAAACATTATTCAGGACTGGTGGGGTCATGATAAGTTGCTTGTAATAGTAACTGCTTGTTTTTTATCATGACTTGCAAGCATTATGAACATTTCAGCTTCTTCTCTGAGGGAGTTCAGTGGGAAAAGAATTTCAAAAAATGTGACCTGCTCAGAGCATGTGTAAAAACTATGCAGTTCCTGTTACTTATATTCTTACAATGCCAATATCAGTTTCTTCCAAAACCGCCACAATCTGAAAAGTATATTAATTTTACAGCAAAAATTAAATTGAAAATATAGTTTTATAAAAATGTTAGTAAAACAGTATTCATGCAGTATAAGTGATTTACTAATAAGTATAATTGTGTTTCTTGTATTTGGAATTATTACCTGAAAAACTGTGAACATTTATTTTTAATTAAAAAAAATGCTAAAAGAATAGTACATTTCTTATAATGTTTAAAAAAGGTGGAGACTGCAAATGTAATTTATACTAAAGCTTTGAGGACAATATACTTCACCTTTTCTTCTGAAAGTGCCTACAACATAACAGAAGTTATTCAGGAGGTGACCTTGCATAGTGAGTATAGATAGCACTTCTTAAAACATGCTTAAACTGTATACCATGAACAAAATCTGATGCATATGACACGTCTGCTAAATACTGATTTTCATGAAGCAAATTACCATGAATCCCCATCCATGTAAAGCAATGCTTATTCCTTTCCTTATTCAATCACAAGTTGGATCTATGGATTGGAAACAAAAAATAAATACCCCAGGACTGCTTTCTATACTACTGATGGACAGAGGCAGCTCCTAAATGCTTTAGCCCATACATGGGTCCCCTCGAAGTATGTGTGGCATGATCCTAGTTTCTCTCATTAGTAAAATATAATTAATGACCATGGGACTGGTAAAGCTAATCTCCAACCAAATGGGATGAGTTAATTCAAGCACCAAAAGAGAAATTGCTAGGCTTAAAATGTCCCACAAGGGCAGCCAGCCTTGTACTTGCCTATGAAGTCTGAATTGATGAGGCTCTCTGTGCATATTATGGTAAAAGGATACTTCATTCAGTGATTAAAACATAATATTTCCTGTGTTTTAAACACTGTTAGAAACAGGAGACTTGCATGAAAAACAGCCAAGAATGAAAGTACAGCACATTGCTCAGTCTTTGGATTCAAATATTAATATTAATCACAGTTCACAACTATTAAATCAGTAACCATCGTAAGAGTCATTTACCACCTAATAAACATCACAGAGCTTTTTGATATAATTTTCCGTTTGGCTAATGGAAAAAGTGAGTTGCTTGGAACAGCCATTCTTAATAGTTATAAAAACAGCTAAAGAAAAGTATGTTATGTTCTCTGCCATTACGCAACTGCAGGTTTCATTAAGCAACAATGATAATGAAGATATACATGTAGCAGTGTCGGTACACAAAATTTGCTGGATATATAGACATTATACAACAATAACTTGTTAGTATTCAAAAAGATACAATCTGATTGGTTAGCCCGACCAGTATGTCCATTGTAAATTGAGCATATGTACCAAGAGAAGAAAAGTCCAGCCACTTAAAATACCATTCAACAGCCAGACTTTTCTATTGGAACATGCTATGGAGGAATGGTACAAAAAAAGAAGAAAAATCAGGTACATTCTGAAAAAAAAGGGGGGGGGTAGAAACGTACCCGGTTTTCTTTATTTTTTGTGCTGTCCCTCTGCCAATTTTTTGTCTCATAACAACAAAGAAGATTCTCTTTCTCCATTGCTAATCTTAAAAATAAAAAAAAAGCAACAGAGATTCTCTTTTCTACATTATATATATTTAACAGCACTGATCTACTGTGTAAACGTGGGAGCATAACTCCTATATGTATGCCATACCTTTCAACCTCTTAGTACAAAAAAATCAGACAAAGCCTGACAGAATTGGGGGACAAAGGCTCAAAAATAGGGACAGATTTTAAATATTGCTGTTATAAACTTAGAAAATTGCTACAATAACAGGATTTATCTTAGCATGCATTTTTCTGAAGGATATGAAGTCTGAACAACAAATGTATATCATTACTTAGTGACTTCAGTTGTTAGAGTATCCCAGTGATTTACCAGAAAATCACACATTTTTATGAGGAATAGACCAAAAATATGAGGCAAAAATCTGGACAGTTGAGAGGTATGATGCACACACAGTACATCAAAAATCCCAGAAGTATGGCAAACATGGAAGAATGCTATGGCACCATTATTTAAGAAATGTAAGTGATTTCTTTCTTACATAATGTCATTTTATAATAGCAGTAATCCACTCGTGTGTGGGTATATCAAACCATGCCAATTGTGTGTAAATCCTGATATACCCACACCCACTTGTAAGTTATTGCTTAAATATATATTCCAGTTTTATTCCATAATCTCCTCATTCGTATTCCATTCTGATCTCATTGTCCTATGCCAGGCATGTAACGACATAAATACATCAGCTTCATTTGATTTTAGTAAGTTGCATAATAGCACAATGACATAAGAATGTGTTTCAGGGAATATAAACTCATCACCAGAAACACTGAAAATGATACAATGCATGCACTATTTATCTTTTGTTCTTCTTATGATTAGTTAGATTTGACTTAAGTACCGGTCTTGAGAATTCCTATGCTTTGAAGTGCACATTGTCTATTTACTATATCTAGTTCATACAATGATATGCTAAATGATTCTGTATATTAAGCAGATACCAGTTTACATATCACACCCCGCTTAAAGAGCAACCCTTTGTTGCAGTCCAATTTCACTTATGACTTTTATTTTGGAAAAAATCTTAGATCCAGGTAATCATGAAAGATGCCACTGTATGCTGACTGACTTAAATATGACATTTATTTCACAAAGAGTATAATAACTGCATAAAGAGGAAGCATATGCTGCACAAGAATTACATCAAAGAGCTGATGGGTAATTGGACTCTGAAATATCTTGGCTAGCTTGTAACTGTAGTTGTTGCTTCATGAAAATATTATATAAAACAATCTTATTTTAAAATGTGTTTATCTCTAGAAGGCTAGTAGCAAAAATCTGAAAAAAAATGGTGCCATCATGCATAGAGAAGAGCCTGCTGTGTTAGCAATGAAAGACTGAACTGTTAATCATGCTCTTGTTAGCAGAATGAACAAATCAAACTGTAAAAATGTGCTGAGCTATGCTACACACAGAGAAAAGTAGTTGATTGCTTCCATTTTAAGTTGAAGTGCGTTGAAAAAGCATTAGCGAAACCAGATTGGATCCATGTAAAGTCAGGCTATGACTGAATGATAACAGCCATTTAATCAAATGCTTGTTTCAGTTTACTGGCTCTAGTAATGTTCCATCTTAAACCCATTCCAGAAATAAAGCATCAGTCTGTGCTGTTTGGTATGGTAATTGACATTTTGCTTCTCTCACTGTTTGTTTTTGTGAAGGTTACTTCAACCTGGGTAAGCAATTCAAACTGTATAATGGGTGAAATGGCGAAGTCCTTAGTGATGTCTAAGCAAAACAGATGTTTGTGGATCAGAAGGGTTGCGCTCCACTTCTGGCAACTCAGAAGGGCTGCTGCCTTAAAAGTGTTTCCAAGTCATTACATGGAGACCATGAACAACCCATCTGATTTGCGGATCATTTATATCAATCATCGGTTGGATTGGAGTGCTCATTTTGAAGGCAGGAACATAAGGCTAACTGACTTTTGGTAAAATTGCATAATTTTGAGTGCACTGATACTGCTTATACTGTTTATTTCTATTAAATTTGTACGTTTTTACTTTTATTAGTTTACTGTTTTTTTTCTTTTTTTTTTCTTTTGTTTATTTTGTTTTTTTTTCTGGTAGCAGAAGGAGGGTTGCAGGATAGTTATGGACATTGCTTGTTTTTGGAGTTACATTCCAGCATCTTGTTATTGATTGTTGTACTCTATTGAGCTTTTTGTTGGATTATTTATTTATTTTACATTTGTTGACCGGGTTTGTCCGAATGAGCTGAGTAGCCCTTTTTCAGTGGAGGCCCGGGGAGAAAAGCTCCACATGTTCTACAGATTATAATTTACATCCATAAGTAAGCAAACGACAACTGGTTTACAGAAAATATTCAAAACAACATATACATAAAAGAGAAGGACTTACTGCAGTAAACTAATCAATTATGTCTGACAGATTTAGAATCCTACATCATTCAGAAGGACTAACAATAGTTTTGTCAAAAGACGTAAAATCTCACATTATGCAGATAAGAATTATGTAATGTGCTTAGAACAGAGAAGTTAGTGTGAGACAAGGTCTAGAGAGATAGATAAAGTTGCATAGGTTGGGAGCAGATAGAGATGTGCAGTTAGGTTTAATGAGCTGTTTAAGGGGGGTGGGCACAGAGACAAGTCCATTGGCTTAACAGGTATTTTTTAGTAGCTATCTTGAATTGACAAAGTTGCTTGAATGACCTGATCTCTAGTGGGAATTTGTTCCATGCCTTGGGAGGATTATAGCTATAGAGAATACATCTTTTCTTAGATTTAGGTTTTTGGATTTGTAGCAGATCTAGGTTAGAGGTCTGGAAGGATCTAGCAGGTGAATAGTGAGAGATGACAGATGATTGGGTAGGACAATAAGAAGGCTGATAAAGGATGGAGTGGATGATCTGGAGTTGAGGGAGAAGAAGCTGGTGAGGCAGTTCAAGCCAGTTAAGGTGTTTGAGCGAGATAAAGTGATGTGACTTGTAAGTTTGATGTGCTGCAAATTTAGCTATCTTGTTATAGATTGATTCAAGTTCATAGGAAGGTACTAGGCTATTGGCCCAAGGGCCTAAGTAAGTCTAGCCAACAAGGTAGCTTGGCTTATGCCACCCAAGAAAGATAATTTCCTGTGGCCCTGTCAAGCAGAGCCACAGAAGTGATCCCCGGGCTATATTTCCTGTTTCCCACCCACTCATCAATATTTTTCTTGAAGAGTGCTAATGAGGAACTTTGCTTGACATAGATGGGTAGCTTGTTCCAGAGTATAGGAAGTCTCTGGGACAGGAATCTATCCCTCCAACATGTTCTGTTTATTGTGGTGACAAGGTTTAGGTCCCTAGAGAGTGTAGCTCAGAGGGATTGGGATTTCTTTAGGTGTAGCATGTCCAACAGCTCTGGGTTTAACATAGCTTTATATGTTAGGCAGAGATCTCCTCAGAGTAGGCAATATGCTACAGAGCAAAGCTGGAGTTTTTTGAGATGGTCAGTGTAGGACATCTGTTTGAGGCTGGTAATCCTCTTTGTGAAGTACTTCTGTGGCCTTTCCGGCTGCTGCAGATGTATTGTGAGGTACATTCCAAAAGGGGTGTTGTATTCTATAATAGGTCTAATGAGTGCCGAGTACAGGGGAACAATGACCTCTTTTTTCCTGGATGAGAACCCCTTTTGTGATGAGGAGTGCCACATAGAAGGATTTCCTGACTACTGTGGCAATGTGATTATCAAAGGAGAGACTACTGTCCACCTGGTTCCCAGGGTCTCTTATTACACATTTGGCGTTAAGTAGACTGCTGTTTATGTGGTAGTTCATGGATACAGAGTTTTTACCAAAGGGGATAACAGTGCACTTTTTGGCATTGAGCTTGAGGCCGTGCCTCTGACACCAGGCATCTGTCTCAGTGAGGCCCATCTGCAGGATGTCCACATCATTTGGGGACTCTACTATGGCTCCTAGTTTGCAGTCATCTGCAAGCAAGGAGTATGGAGTTGAGGCAAGTAAGAATTTGAGAGCCATAAAATAGACTGGGTAGGAGGTAGGCATAAGAGAGAGTTACTTTAGATTCATTGGTGGGAAACTTTGTTGCGGTAGAGGAGCCCTAGTTTCTGATGAGTTTTCTTGATACAGTTGTTAATGTGCAGATTGAATTTAAGTTGGTCATCGATGGTGACACCAAGGAGTTTAGTGCTAGTTTCCACATCACTGTGTGTGTTATTGGGGATAGGATTGTGACACTGTATTTAATGTGGTTGTAGTTTTTAGGAAGAAAAGCAGCAGCTTAGTTTTTTTTGGGGGGGGGGGGTTAAGGATAAGCTGTTTATCAGAGATCCAGTTTTCTACTGAGTTAAGGGAAGTCCGTGTTGTAGAGATAAGTTCGGAGGGAGAGTCAGCAATAGTGATGATAGTAGAGTCATCAACGTATTGGACAAGTGATGACTGAGGACAGGAAGAATAAAGAAGATTAGTGAATATGTTGAAAAGTAGTGGACCAAGGATGGAACCATGAGGACACCTATTTTAACTGGGAGAGGAGGGGAGAGTGCAGACTGCCACTTCACTGCTTGAGATCTGTCAATGAGGTAGCTGGAAAACCATGCAACAGTAGCAGGGGAGAAGTTAAGGTTGGTTAGTTTGTGCAGAAGGAGAGGGTGAGAGACATTCCCAAAAGCTTTAGAGAGAGATCTAAGAATAGGCAGGAGACATGTTTGATGTTATCTCTGACAAGGGCTATGGTATTAAGGAATGATGGTAGGGCAGTAGTAGTACTATGCTTTGGTCTAAAGCCATGTTGAGTAGATGTAAGCAAATTTTCAGAGAGTAGGTAGTGCATAACTTGTTTATGTATGCATTTTTCTAGAACTTTATAGAGAGGATAGTGAATTGGTCTAAAATTAGTGATGTCTGAGGAGTTATATCCTTTATGTATTGGTAGAGTGAAGAATTGTTTCCATATGGAAGGGACTTTGGACACGGAAATGGAGTAGTTGATTAAGATAGATGCAGGGAGAGCAAGAGAGTCATCGGCTAACTTAAGGAAAAGGGAAGGAATGTTGTTGGTAGAAGCTGAGCAAGGTTTGAGTTTAGAAAGTAGGGATTTGATGTAGCTAGTGGGCACAGGTTTGAGGGAAAAAGAACTTGATGAGAGTATAGTGGGATTTAATAGACAGTGGTTAGAAATATTATTAAAAGTAGATGAATTGGCACTGGGGTTAAATAGTTTGGATATAGAGTCAATGAAATATGTTGAAGGTGTAGGCAGTATCTTTGGGAGTGTTATCAGGACAAGGATTGGGGAGCAGGGACCACCAGGATGTAGTATATGATTTAAGGAGTTCCAACATTTTTTGGGGTTAGATTTGAAGGCTGAGGTTGGATTATAGTAGAAGTCTCTTTTATCTTTATTAATATGCTGACATATTATTTCAACAGCCAATTGTCATCTTATGCTGACATTATTTCTGTGTTGTATATAAGGTAGTCTAAAGAAAGGCTGCCCAACACACAGCAGCATTGCAAACTGCACTGAATATCAATGGTATTTAGGTATTTAGATTGTTAACTTTCTTAACACCACCTTCTCCTACCATTTCCATTGTAATAGAAGTTGTACTAGCCAACAGTACACTGCTCATTGGGCTGTATTGCACATTTTGTTTACCTTTTTGCCTGAAGTTGTGCATTACTGCTCTGTTACTTACAACTGGCTCACATCTGCTTAACATTGGCCCAGCAATGCATTTCCTAAAAAAAAAAAAAAAAAAAAAAAAAAAAAAAATAAAAAAAAAAAAAAGACTGACAGCTGAATCATGGCATTATACTTTACATATTAACTGCAATTTAAGTTAACACCTTTTCAAAGCTGAATAGAGTACTGATAACTTGTATACTCAATTTGTTCAGAAAGCAAAGTAGTGTACATTTAAGAATTGAGTCTAAGTATGGTTAATCAGTTGATTGAATAGAGTTATTGAGGAGCTCTGCTTCACCACTCTACAGATAAAAATAAACATGTGATTGGTGACTACATAGTCAGACACACCAGATTCTTTTCTTGCCAGGCTGGAAAACGACTTGGTGAGTTATCTTTCAGGATTCAGGATCTCAGATATCCTAAGGATAGTTAAATCCTTTCTGCCTAATAAATATCAGCATGATATGGTGGTATTCAGAGTGGGAGTGAATGAATTGGCTCACAGATGCCTGGGGGATATGTGGGGAGATATGTCAGATCTCTCTGGACATGCCTTAAATGTAGGCAAAACTCAGTCCTGAGCAGAATCTTTCCTTGTCTAAATGATGACAAGGTACAAAGAAAAAATAATTTGATTCAACAGTTGGTGAAATATTTGATGTTATTCAAGAAGGTTCTGTGATTTCAGCATGGAACAAGATGTTTGACAGTCCAGTGTTGTGTTCTAAGGATGGTTTGCAACTCTTGCTACAAGCCTTTGGCATACTGGATAAAGCCAATGTCTCTTTTAGCAAGAATCCAACAGATGGATTTTCCATTGTGTCTGCCATGTCAAATCCAAAGCAAGATCACATTAGTGAGTCTCTGGTCAGTGCCAGAAGTCTGCATATCAAGATGCCCTGCCTTGAGGACCTCCTCCATTATGAGCACATCCATGTGTCTGATTGCTGGAACTTGGATTACATGTTCAGAAAGTAATCCCTCCATACCAGAGTTCTGTACCTACCATGTCTTCAGGCCTAATTACTATAGTGGCATCTCTGTATTTGCTCCTGACCATATCACCTCTGTAGAAATTTCCAGAGACTTGCAAACAGAACTCTTTGATCTCCAAATTACACTAAAGACTAGTGATCTCTTAAGACCCTGTTAAGGACACCCTCTATGTCCTCTAAAATAATATACTGCTTCTAAATGTACTCAGTGAACTCCCTATAAATAAGAACTCCTTCATCTCAGGAAGTTGTAACTACCCTTGAATAAACTGTAGCTCCTATTCCTTAGCTGCAGGGTATACCCAAATGTTTTTGCCTTTTATTAGTAAAAACTTCCTAGACTAAATTGTTGACAAATCCATCAGAGGCAGTAATATACATGACTCTTTCCTTATGAATATAAAATCATCATGCACTGTTTGCCTGGAATCTCCTTGTCCAATTAAGTCTGATCATAAACTTGTGATCTACATCTCTAAAAATCTATCATCCTATAGTTACCAATATCTCTAATTTCAAGGATTTCAAATAAACAACTCCCATCCAGTTTATGAAAAAGTTTCAAAATTCACGTGTGGCATCATAGTTTCATAGTTTCATAGTAGTGTACTAGGCTATCTGCCCGGGGGCATTTATAAGCCTAGCCAACAGTGATGTGGCTTCTGCCACCCCGTATTATATAGTTGCGCCTCTCTAGTAGTGACACATATGGGACCCCATTATTTAGTAAACTATACCTCTGTCTAGTAGTGACACTGAGGTGACTCCCGGGGTAAACTTGCGATCTCCCATCCATGCATCGAGATTTTTCTTGAACAGTGCCAATGAAGGGCTCTGTCTCACATGAACTGGGATTTTGTTCCAGAGTATGGGTAACCTCTGTGTTATGAATCTATCCCTCCAGCATGTCCTATTCATATTTGTGCAGAGGTTGAAATCTTTAGCTCGCGTGGTTCTGGTGGATTTGGATGTTTTGAGATGGAGCATGTCCATCAGTTCTTGGTTGGACATGGCCCTATATGTTAGGCACAAATCACCTCTGAGCAGGCGGTATGTACTGAATAGAGCTGGAGTTTCTTTAATCTAGCTGGATAACGCACATGTTTGAGACCTATGATCCTCTTGGTGAGGTACTTCTGGGGTCTTTCCAGTTGTTGCATGTGCCGGGTGAGATACATCCCAAATGGAGCATTATATTCAATCATGGGCCTGACAAGGGAGGAATATAGAGGTACAATGACCTCCTTTGATCTGGATGAGAATCCCTTCATGATGAGATGGGCAAGGTAGAATGTCTTTCTGACCACTTTGGCAACATGGTTGTCAAAGGAGAGGTCACTATCGACTTGAGTCCCCAGGTCTCTGATTACTTCTTCCATATTCAGTGGGTTATTGTCTACGTGATAATTTGTGGGTACTTTGTTTTTCCCAAAGGGGATGACTATACATTTTTTGGCGTTAAGTTTGAGGCCATGATTCCGGCACCAGTTGTCCGTTTCAGTGAGACCTTTCTGTAGGATGTGTGTGTCAGCAGGTGAATCAACTATGGCACCCAGTTTGCAGTCATCTGCAAACTTTGTCAGCCATAATCCTCCCATATTTGCTTTCACATCTGAGAAGTAAATGCCGAATAAGAGTGGTCCCAAGACTGAGCCCTGTGGGACACCACTCGTGACTGGTTTTGAGTCTGACATGGCTCCAGCAATTTTGACCTTATGGGTTCTGTTTTTTAGCCAGTTTGCTACCCATCTTGTGACATATGGATTTACATTTAGGCTGCTGAGCTTGTCTATGATGCCAGAGTGTGGTATCGTGTCAAAGGCTTTAGCCAAGTCCAAGTAGGCAGTGTGGACAGCCTTGCCCTCATCGATGGCACTAGTGACTGTCTCGAAGAAGTCAACCAGGTTTAAGAGGCAGGATCTGCCTTTTACAAAACTGAACTGGGTGGGATCAAGGGTCTGCAGATCCCCAATGTCACCATTTATGAGTTCCATGATGATTCTTTCCATAGCCTTGCAGACCAGGCTGGTCAGACTTATGGGGCGGTAGTTACCAGGGTCAGTAGAATTTCCCCCTTTGTGGAGTGGGACCACTGTTGCTGTGCACCAGTGTTCAGGTACATAACCTGTAGTGAGGCTAAGATTGAATAGCGTTCTTAGGTGCGGGTTTAGTTCATCTTGAAGTTCACGTAACACGCAACCGGGGATACCATCGGGTCCCATAGATGCTGTGTTTTTTGCTTTGTTGAGTGCTGATTTCACCTGTATGTCTGTGATGACAGGTAGGTTACATTCAGCAGGGATAATTACTTCATCTTTAGGGGGTGAGGGAGGGGAGAAATTTGCACTGAACCTATCTGCCAGAATATTGGCAATGTCGGTAGGGTCAGTGAATTTTTTGTCGTTGTGTACTAACTCAGAGCATAACCCAGACATGGCCATAATAAGTAACTTCACAAAGAAGTTCTATGCCCACTTAGAAAATTATATACAACAGACAGTTCCAAACAGACTGAAATATAATGAGACATTTACAAAACAAGCAAATTTTCCTGGTATAGACCAAGATGAATAAACATTGCAATAAGAGAAAAAACAGTCTAACGTATCCAGCAGATGTTCAAATCAAAATAAATGTTTGAAAATTGACTAAAAGTCTGAAGAATATTTAGAGCTACTAACAGCCGATAAACATAGGTTAGCATCTTAAACTAATGACAATTATACATCCTTATTTAGCTATGTTAGGAAACATAAAAACAATACCCAGCATTCCTTTGGACTTGTCCAAGATGGAACCACATACTTGGAACCAGTAGACATTGCAAACATACTACCAAAATAATTCAATGCAATTTTCACATCAGAACAACTGTCCATATCCCACATATCCCTGGAGCTCTGAGAAACCCCCCATTAATACTGAAAAATATGTACCAACAGAAAAAATATAACTGCTATGGGATTAGATAATATAACCAGCTGTTAAATAAATAGTAACAAACAGGTCCTGGAAATCATCTCATTAAATTATTTAACCAAAATTTAGTCACTGCCATATGGCTGTGTTGATGCCCAACTACTGACCCTACCAACTGTACTTCCATCAGTCTACCAAGTCTTATTTGTACAGCCACGAAACATATATAACTGAATTGAAAAAATTACTTTAAGAATCTCTTAAGACTAGACATACAGCAGGCTTTTTTGGGTAGATAATCTCTAATAAATCTGGTGAACTACTTTGAAAGATTAGGGCAAGCTTATGAAAGTGGCTGTGATATCCACATGGCATAGATTTACCTGGCCAAAACATTTGGCGTCATCCCCTCATACTTCCATCATTTGCAAGCTAAATACCTAGCAAATAGATCCCTTTCTGGTAAGATGGATAACAAATTGGATAACGGACAGAACCCATATTGTGCAGTAGTAAATGCATTATCAGAAAGAATGAGGGTAACCAGTGGTGTCTTACATGGCTCCATGATGGAGACTCCTGCTGTTTGGCATTTATTTTTCTGATCTGCAAACCACTATCTAAACCCTATGGCTAACCACGTTTGCAGATGATGGAAAACTGAGAGTCACTGAGCCCCATTCTAAAATACTTGGTCTAAGTGTAAGTGACTTACTCCGCTGTAAAGCCTGTTTTATAGAAGGCTCTTACACCGGAGTAAGTCACTTATAATGAGAACAAGTATTTTGGAATCTGGCCATCTATAAGGTCATCTTTGAGCCTCAGGCCCTTCAGTAAGACTTTTACCTTGTAAAAAAGTTGGTGTACCAAAAATGTCCTCATCATATATTAAGCAATGTGACACTTTATTAATTCTCAAAAGTTGCCTTTTAATTCCTAACATTCATATTTATTTATTTATTGTCATTTGTTAACTAGGTTGGCCCAACTGAGCCAAAGGCCCATTTTCAGTAGAGGCCCAAGGAGAAAAGCTCCAATGACAATTACAGTCTTTCAAAAAAAACATTTACATCGCAAATGGTATATAGCAAGAATTAATACAACAAAAAGAAGCAAGTAAAATCAAACAGTTTTGTACAAGTTTCTGTGTGTGTGTGTGTGTGTGTGTGTGTGTGTGTGTGTGCGCGTGTGTATATATACATATATATATATATATATATATATATGTATATATATATATATATATATACACACACACACACCCACACACGCACACACACACACATGTATATACAGGAACAACAAGCTAATTTGGAAGTAAAAAGGGTTTACAAAAGCTGTGTGGTGTTATGTTGTAGAATTAGCCCTAGGGAAATGAGAGAGAAAACAGGAGAGAGAGAAGTAACAAGAGGTAAGTATGTTTAATTTAGGAAGAGGGTAAGTCGAATCAGGTAGGAGCTGTGCATGGACATGACCAGGTGCTTTGCAGGTAGTGTTTGTCCCCATTTCAATTGGGCATTGTTGGGGATACTTCTTATGTGATGAGGAAGGGTGTTCCAGGAGTGAGCTAGTGAGTATTTGTATAGTGACTTACCAACATTTTTTGTGGGTTTATAGATGTCCAGGAGATGTTTGTCAGATGTGCAAAGCTGATGTTGGGGGTTGTATTGTGGTATAATATTAGAGGTAGAGGGGCAGGGAGTGGCATTATAAAGAAATGAGTGGGTTATATGTAGTTGTGGAAGGAGCAGTTGTTTTGGGAATTCAGGCCATTGCAAAGACTTAAGAGCAAGGCAGTGGTAGGTTTTATAGGCAAGACTGGAGGCAAATTTAGCTATTTTTTTGTAGGTTTGCTTTAATTTGCTAGGAAAGGATGACTGAAGGTTAGTAAAGACTGGGGCTGCATACAGAAGACTGGATAAGAAGAGAGACATGGCTATGGAGGGTTTGGAGGTGGGAGAAAGAAATGTATGACTGTGGTACAGAAGGCCACATTTTTGGTGTTTTTTTTATACATTGATTGATATGTATATCGAATTTAAGTTCATTGTTGATAGTGACACCAAGTAATTTAGTATGTGGCTCAGGTCTGATGAGGGTATTGTTTAGGAAGGTAATGGAGAAAGAGGATTTATGTCATGCTAGTGTTTTAGAAAGGAAAAGTAGAAGCTTTATTTTTTTGGTATTTAATATTAATTGATTATCAGTGAGCCAGGTTTTGATGGAAGTGAAAGTGTCTTGGGTAAAAGAATGGAGTTCAGGGATGCACTGGGCAGTGGTTTAAGGGTGGAGTCATCAGCATATTTTAAAAGAGTTGAGAGGGTGGTAGCAGAGTGTAAGTTATTAGTAAAGATATTGAACAAGAGAGGACCCAAAATAGAGCCTTGGGGACACCAGTGTAGACAGGCAAGAGCAGAGATAACACAGTTTGCCAGTGTATAGATTGTAGTCTGTTAGATAAGTAACTAGAAAACCAGGCTATAGAGGGGATAGAGAGGTGAAGGTCAGCAAGTTTAATTAACAGTTTAGAGTGGGAGACAGTATCAAAAGTTTTTGAGAGGTCAAGGAATAGAAGGGAAAGAAGAAGGTTGTTATCACAGGCTTCTGCTACTGTTTGGGTGAAAGAGAGTAGAGCGCTAGATGTGCTATGGTGGGGTCAAAAGCCATGCTGGGTTAGAGTTAAGAGATTATTATCAAGCAAGTGTTTAAGTAGCTGAGAATGAATGCATTTTTCTAGTATTTTGGAAAGAGGGGATAGAATAGTAATGGGACAATAGTATGAGGGGTCAGTGGAGTTCCCACCCTTGTGCAGAGGTATAGTATGAAAGGATTTCCATATTTATATATATATATATATATATATATATATATATATATATATATATATATATGCATGTATTTACATATTCAGCCGTGGTTTGGCAGACCAGATAACTCCTTCAGGGAAAGATCTTGGTCTGACGGTGGGTACAGCCAAGACATAAATGGTCATATGACTCATTTGTGTTTTAATTCCTGTCATTCATATGGTTACTTTGAAGTCTGCATTCATTCTCGATCAAACACAAAAAGCTGTTTAGAGGTAAAGTAATTCATATTCAGCTCAGTAATATAATCCTTCGAGTGATTAATCTGTCTGAGCAAGTAAAATATGAATCTGATTAGCATCAGACTAGGAAAGTCAGAGGTAGACTACTCACTGGGCCTAAGATGCATGCATATTAACTGAATTTATACTAGTGTGAAAGCTTTACTTCCTCTGTAGTGCTTTGGGCCACTGTGTTGTCTGCTTACAATGCTCCTAGTCATTTCTGTGCAAACCCTCATAATGATCTGTAGACATTCAGCCTTCCCATATGGTTGTACAATCTGAATATATCAGAAAATGATTTGTGATTGTGCCTTATCAGTCTAACGTGGCCAACTGCCTTACATTAGTAATGCCTTCATTAAAATAAATAAATAAATAAATTCATTTACAAACAAACTTTTTTCTTTTCAGGCCTGTGGTCTTGTGCAAGTAGATGGATAGGGTGTTCTGGTCTAGATACTTCAACCTTTTTTTATGTTAAAAAAAAAAAAAAAAAGACTTGTTAATATCCAAATCTATTAACAAAGATCGTGTTGAACCTTTTCAGTGACAATTTTGAAAAAAGTGCATGATGTTGAACTAGAGCAAATGTCCAGTAACTAAATGGGAGGGACGGGAGTTGAAACTTGTATTCAGAAGGAAAAGGCTTGAGGAGATAACTCTGATGACTTAACATACAGGACTCAGTAAATTAATATACATTCCTTGCATTTGCATAGGGAAACCAAGCCATTCTCAATATATGACGGCTCAACTACTGGGGCCATATCTTTTACCATTTTGGTATATACACGTTGCTGTATTTAAATGCAGAATGCTTAAAATCACCAAAATATTAGTTCTGGATATAGCATGATAAAAATAAAATAAAAACAGATAAGACTTCACACAAAGTCAAATCATGCCACTGTAAACAGAAACCATCTTATTAGCGCCATACTCCTGTCTGTACACTACTAGATTTCCATGGTTTGACAGCTACTTTGCAGTTACAGCTTGAGATCTGTTTTGACAGATGTTAAACAGCCGTCAGTCTGTGGTTTTGTAATATAAAAAAATGATTATCAACATTACCAAGCAATCTGCAAATAAAACATGTTCTTTCTGATGTACATTATAAAATACAAGCCAGTGTACTATGAACACTCTAGTAAGTACTTTATTGCAAATGTTGTTTTCTGGAATTATATATATATATATATATATATATATATATATATATATATATATATATATATATATATGTGTGTGTATATATATATATATATATATATATATATATATATGTGTGTGTGTATATATATATATATATATATATATATATATGTATATGTGTGTGTGTGTGTGTGTGTATATATATATATATATATATATATATATATATATATATATATATATATATATATATATATATATATATATATACACATATGTATATATAAATATATATAAATATATATATATATTTTATATATATTTATATATATACATACATACATACATACACACACGCACACACATATATGTATATATATATATATATATATATATATATATATATATATATACACACACACACACACACAAATATACACACACACACACACACACACACACACACACACACACACACATGGGTTCATATGCGCAAACAGATACACACCCAGACTTTTAGATGGACTTAAAGTCAAACAGATTCATACAATCATAAGCACACACACAAAGATTTGCAGTCAGATACACATGTACTTAGACAACTTTTATGTCATTTTTGAAAGAATGATATGCTGAAATTTTCTAAAAAGAATAAATAAATAAAATTGCAAAACCATAAATAACTAAAAATGCAACTTAGAAAAATACATTGTGGATTTGCTAAGCATAAAATCAGGCCTCCGCACAACTTGGGGAGGTCCAATATTGTCTTACAATGCCTGATTTCTCAGGCATTACTTCACAGGTATGTCTGGTATGATTGGATCATCTCCAATAAGTATAACACCATTGGACACCGTGATTAAGCAGCAGAGTGCCAGAAAAGGAAATGGTTTGTTTTAGATAGACAAAGACATAATGAACTAGTTTCTAGAGCAAAACAATGTCAGAGATCAAGAAATTCATATGAAACAGTTTTGGTGTTGGTATCATTTAACTAGTATTTTATTTGTAAAACAATCAACAGAACAAGCAAGTTCAACAATACCCCTTAACATTTATACAACTAGAAACATTGTTTACAGTCATTGTCGTATTTTTTGATGGTTTCATCATGACTGCTGAACTGCAATCTTTCTGTTTAGACAATTTAAATAACAATATGTGGCTAGCCATTAAACTAAACACAGCTTATTGTAGCAAAGATTCTATTGTTCCTAGATTTCTAATCTAATTTTATTTTATTTATTTATTCTTTTTAGAAAATTTCAGCATATCATTCTTTCAAAAATGACATAAAAGTTGTCTAAGTACATGTGTATCTGACTGCAAATCTTTGTGTGTGTGCTTATGATTGTATGCCATTTCATAATGATTCCTATGATCTTATGGTAGCAAGAAGTTTTACTTGCACTTAAAATATTAAAAGTAAACATATTTTCTTACCCGTGTTGACATCACCCACTGTTGTAACATACATGTATCTCTGATTGTTTTCCTAAAGATTTTTCAAGGCAGCATTTAGATAAGTACTTTCACTTTGAGGAGTTCTTTTTATTTTCTCTTTCTCAGACATTATCACTAGGCTGTATCTGACCAAAGACAATGTCATACTTCTCTGTTGTAGTATTTGATCCACTCCATCCATCCCCCTTTTTCTTTTGGGCTTTGCTTCAGTTACCATCCCGGATGATGGACTCCATTTCCATCCGCATTTTCTCCCACTGGATGTGCACACCCTCCTTTTCTCCTATGGAGACAGTTCTCTGCTGGGGCAAATCAATTCTTGGTAACTGCATCTATACGTCACCTTTATGCCCTCTGTCCTGTATGGGGAGCATGTGCGTGACATACGACAAGTACAAGAGCTAAAGGCTTCATTATACTGGCTGGATGTTGTGCTCTCCTTGGCAGGAGATGCGTTAGGTGGCGAACGCTGCAATAGTGAATAGAACGACATGTGCTGTCATGGTAAGATTTTACACAACTGTACTTTAGTATTGATTAGATCTAAATGATCAGTAATTACTTCAAATAAGAGGAGTGACAAAGAACATAGCTATCTGCTTCTAGACTAAATTCAAGTGCTGTCTAGAATAAAAGTGCGCATTTTAACTGAAGACTGGGAGTTTTGTTTTCACGTTTATGAACATTAGGGAGAATGAAAGGCCTGTCGAACAACAAATGCATGTTATAGTATCAAAAGCTCTGAGTACCTAGTCAAAAAGATTAATGCTGGTCATTTTTTGAAGGCGAGTTGTGATAAAACAGTATTTTTCTTTAAGTATGTAACTTGTCTCAAAGACAGAGTGATCATGATCGAAGAATATGAATAAATTGTTTTGTTTTGTCATCATAGCTTTTGTCATCACAAATAGCTTGTAGTTCATGTAGTGCTATGATTATTTTCCAAACATTTGAGAAAAATAACCTTGTTAGAGCTGGGTCCGTACATAAGAACATAGCTCTATCAAGTTTGTTAGAATCAAGTTCTTGTATATGGCCCTGAAGCTATCAAGTAAGCAATCTAAAATCTCCATGCAATACAAGGATTGTCATTTGTTACGAATCCTCAGAATGGTTGTGAAGAAATGCATTGCTTGATCATTACTCAGAGTGAATATGCAATCTTGACATCCATTCTGAGAACAAACAAAAATGTGATTACGATAAAAGACCAGCTCTTGATCTGTTTTGTTACACACACTGACTTGACAGGTCTGTAGAAGTTGAATTGAAGGGGATATGTTCCTACTTTTAAGTTATTCACACCAAGAAGCTGTGGAATGTAACACCTCCAGCAGCATATGCACATTCTTAGATTCATAAGCATTTTATGAAAAATCAAGTTAATCAGGCTGAAGCAAATGACATATGAACAGTAAGTGCTATTAAAAATGCACAAAGTGCAACTTGTTTAGCGGAAAACTTTATGTACAGTGATGGGTCACCACATTTACAGTCTTTGCATCAGTATGATAATTTACTATAATGCTGTAAAATTCAGAATATTTCCCTAAATTTGCACCAGCTGCTATTCATTTCATGGAAACGGTACAGCTTACACGAATGAAGTTTGCAGTGCAGGTTTGATTGTCCCTGGGAGCCACTCTGTTTTGAGTTTCTTAGGTTAACTCGTGGACTCATGCCAGTATTAATTTACTTGCCAGCAGCCATATTTTATGTCATTTTTGAAGAAGCAGCTCAAGCGCCCTTGCTGCTCACGTGCAACCAGATGAGTAAGCTTCATTTTAGGTTCTTAGACAAGGAATAATGTATATTAAAATAGCTAAGTTAGAGAAGATCTGCATTTACACTTTTGCAGGAGCTGAGTTCTTGGGTTGTCAGGACTGTAAATTGTTTCATTGATAGCTGTTTAATTCCATTTAGCCGCTTCTGTTGTTTCTAGTACTTATTTTTCTTAACAATTGCTGTAACTGTTGGCTGAGTGCATTTGTGCTGATTCATAATGGGGCTCTTCAGTATATATTTTGAATAGGGTGGCTGGCTGGGTTCAAGTTTTCTCTCAATAGGAATGTCTCATTTTATTTCAAGTTTCTTGGTTATCAGTGATCTTTGGGGATTTAATTTGAATACATTTTCAAGTCTAACAGCAGTTGAACTTATTAAAAAAGTGTGATATAAACTGTTAGCCAGACAAAGAAATGAGTACATGAGCCACTGCTTTCTGTTCTTTTGAGAGTTTTGTTTGCTCAGCTTCATCTGCTAGATGGGATCACGACTACCTGGGTAGTGGATCTAATGGTGGGTTTTCACTCTGTAGATTCCCTTGTATACAAGTTTTATTTAGGGCAGTCCGCTTTCCTTATTAGGTTATCTTGAGTTGGCCTTATGGCATATTATGCACAAACACATACATATATGTATGTTATATACAGACAGAGAGAGTGAGAAAGAGTGAGAGAAGGAGCACCATATAATCGATGTAGACTTATTTTTATTTTTTTTTATTTTGGAGAGTGATGATTACCATGATATGCATGTTAGTTGTCATCTGATTGCTGTACAAATACAAACACAGGCTTTTTTTTGATGATTTGCCTTATAGTAGTCCTGAGCAGTGCAAGGAGGCAACCCACTGTAGTGCAGTGTAGTGCTAAGAGGAGGAGTCAAGCACATCTCTGGCCTGGCAACTTTGTAAAAAGGTCCTGCACTCAGGGAAGTGAGATGCAAAGCAAGCAAAACATTATCAGTACAACCTATAGAAATAACTTTAGCCCTGTCATGTAATGAGGATCAGACAAATCAGCTGGCCTTGGGTGAGTTACAGAGTCATCAGGAAGCAAGGTCCATCCTTAGTTGAGTGGGTTATTGGCAGGGAACTACCCTCTACAGCTGGGGTCTGCCCAGTGCCAGGGATGAGAAATGCAAATTATGCTGGTCCTAGCTGAAGGCTGTTTTCTTGTCTGCTTCTAGCTTGTGAGGTTCCATGTGGTATGACTACTAATCACATATGTACTTTGAGTAATAAGCAGGACATATTGAATGCCCCCATTCAATGCAGTACTAACTAAAGTTCAAATATCCTATCCTAAATTACGTAAAATCGTGTGACGGGATTATGCTGATATTTTGACTTGGTGGATGTTGATGTTATCTAGTGCATTTTGGTTTCATAGGGACATGGGACCAAGGATATTGTATTAGCACCAGCAGCTTTGATAAAGTGTCAGCCTGCTAAGTTTGTCAAAATCATGGTTTAATCGAGTTGTCAGTTTTGTGCATTACATGGCCATAATCATTAACAATAATACCCTGCTAGTAACCAGATAGACCCACTGGACATACAGTACTTTTTGTGGGGCAACCACAGAGCAATGTATAGTTAAGTGACTTGCTCACAGAGCAGGTATGGTATCATAGAAACTATACCTCACAGCCTTAACCATCCTTGCCAACTGTCAGACACATAAAGGTTGATTCATGAATTATTGTATCCACAAATGGGATATTAAAATGCAGCATTCTTCCTGAGATTATGCAATAAAGTCCTTTGGCAGTTTAAGGAGCTGCTATTTGTTCTATTGGTTGTAGAGGCAGCCTTTAGCCTAGTTTGTTAAAAGATTAGCCCCCTCCTGGGCATGTATTTTGAGGGTCATTGTTATTAAGACATGGCTAAGTACTATGCAGTTGCATGTGCCGCCTTTGAAATGTTTAGCAGAAGTATTAGGAACAGCCTGCTCCTCAGCAGTCTGAAATTCACTAGCTTGAACATTTTTAAACATGGGGGGCATGCTTTAAGGTCTGTCTAGCTTCCTATATATATGTGGGCAGCTGGGTGTGCCACTTTCCTATGACAAAATTGAAGGCCTGGTTATGTCTCTTGTCTTTCTGGGTCTTAAGGTGGAGGTACTATTCTCCCCATTATGACCGCCAAAGACTAAGATGGATCATCTGAGATCAACAATCAAGGTGTTTTAGTCAGACAAAAAAGTGAACAAAGTGGTGGAACATCTCATCTAAATTTTGCATAAAAATGGTTGCAGCATAACAGACACTCAAAAGCACAGACTTGTTAGGGCAAGTGTGGCAAAAACAGCACTGGGTTAATAATACTAGAAGGGTGAAAGCGGAGGCTCATTTCTCATCCATTTTCTGGTGAGATTGTAATGGGTTATCTTTTGACAAGATGATTGGTTTACAAATGATTCTTTGCAGTTGTTTAATGGTGCAGCAGGGAGTCAGGACATGGAAGCCTTCTCTTAAAGGGCAATGGATTTCTGCACCCTGGCCTCCTTCCTGGTTCTTCATGAGGAAGAAAGGTATCAGCTTACTGGAACTTATACTCATTTAGGTAGTAATACTGACTTGGAAAAATGATTTATGTGACAAAAAGTGCTACTTTGGTCTTACAATTGAGCTGTGGTACAAGCCCTGAGTAAAAAGTTGTGCAGGTGTATGTGATTTCAGTCACTTTTGAGGTTTCCGGTCCTCAGTGGTTTACGTATAAATTTGTATTTTTTTACTGAACTCATTCGGGAATTGTAATATCGTTGATGAGTGTGATCTGCTGTGGTGACCCCTAACTGGGAAAAGCCAAAAGAAGAAGAAGAAGGAGAGTCTTTCTTTTCTGCAGTTATCCATGTTTTAGTAGTTTGCCCCAAAGCAGCAATATTGCCCACTGAGATCCCAGCCAGCCTTTGGATGACTGGAGAAGAAGAATTTGTTACAGTGTCCTTCCTGGGCTCCTGATATGAAGAGAACATGTGGAATTACACTTGGGCCCTTTATATGTTTTTATCTAAGCCTCCCAAGGCAAGAAAAACAGCGGTCACTTCTACTTGGTGTGTTATTAACATTTTATTACTTGACTAGAGATGCGTCCAGGATGATGATGGTACACTTCAGGCACTCTTATTCTGCTGGTAAGAGTTTCTGGACTTTTAGGGATATTATTAAGCATTGGTGTATGGACTGTTAAAAAATTGTGATAGGTTCAAGGAAGTAGTTTCTGATGCCTGATTCCTGAATGGAAGAATCCATCTGAAATTTATACAAGATGGTGTATGTGCAACCTGAAATGGTGATAATATTTAATTTCCATCGACTGTGGTATTCACCTGGGTATATGGAGTTTTTTACAGTTGTGATTTAGTGTGCTTCTTAAAATGGAGCCGTCTGCCCATTGTTGACGTTGTTCTAGTATGGGCTACTAGGTCCAAAATTAATTATGCAGATTTGGGTTTCCAAGTGATTCAGGATAGAGCCAGAACCCCCTTATTCTGCCCCTGTCATTGGATTATTACTATTTGAAGGCTTTCCTACCCACCCAGGGCTGAAAGTTTTAGTATACATTTCTCCAGATGGGTCACAGTTAGTACCGATATATTTGGATTCCTGTCTACATAAAGCCTTCACTCACCAGGAGTTTTCTATTTTTTTCCATATAGGTGGAGCCACAAACTTAGCTAGACAAGGCCAGTCCACAGATGCTCATAGGTTTATATTTTAGTACAAAGCTAACTGCTTTTGTGGGCCAGTTTAAGTCTAGCCAATTACTATTTGTGAATCCAATCCTGCAGATTGTATTTGAAAGGCAAACACCTTAACTATTGTGCTGACCCCTAATCAAGAAGATGGGCAGATGGCCATCACAAATCTTTTTGACTTATACCACATACAACTGTTTTGTATGTTTTGTGTGTGTGTGTGTGTGTGTGTGTGTGTGTGTGTGTGTGTGTGTGTGTGTGTGTATTTCAGTCATATTTGATTTTCTTGTTTTCTTTGGTTACAGGTTGTCAGCATACTTTGATTTTAAGACATTCATTTGCAAGGCAGTCAGCTCATCAAACATCAGATGAGTAGAAAACTAATTGGGTCTAGATTGGGATGTCATTTGGAAAGTGGTTGGTGGCATGATTTGGAACCAAATATTACAGACAATACTCCAGCTTATAGATTGATTAAGGCAGCCACACATTCCTTTTAGTCATTTGATTTGTACTGATCTATTCAAGATTCTGAAATATAGGTTACTGTCCAGTATATTCTGAGATTTAGTCACACTTCAACACCTGTTCCCCAGCATGCTAGTTGATTGGTCAGTGATTGTGCCTAGGCTGTCCTGGTATGGGTCTAGTAATCCTGCAGCTTCAGAGACCACTCATACATTTCTGAAATAAAGGGTAACAAAGGCTGCATCTCACTTGGACTTAGCAGTTGTAGAACATTGGGACTTCATGCCATTTGGTACTGGAAGGATAAAATTCATCTTTCAAACATGGAACAGGACTTGTTCAGCCTTAATATGGCTTCATGTTTGCAAATTCAGAATTCATATTGTGACCCTGTGGTCTTGAAAGGAATGCATGCATAAAGTCTTAATATAAGCATGATTAAAGCCTAAGTTGATAACCTTTTTGGTTTGTTTCACTCTCTGGTTACTCTCTCATTAAATGGCAAAACAATTGAAGTGAAGAGGTTGCTTAGTTTGGCAGTCTATGGAGGAGCACTATGCAGCATGCTCCCTTTTTTATTTCCCTATTTTCCTTCCCTTGGCCAATCAAAGCTTCAGGAATGTGTGAGTGAGCTATTTAATAAGCTGTAATTGGACAGTGTTCGTGACTGTGGGCAGGGCACTGTGGGTTATGCCACTCATTTGAAATAGGATGAGCCAAACCATTGTGGACTGTTTGTCATGCTACAAGGCTGAATGTGTCATTTGACTTACTTGGACTGTTATGCTCATTTTAAAAAGTGTGTTATAAAATGATAATATTGTAACTGCAGCAAATGTTACCCATCCAAAGTGAGTAAATAATGCTTAGCATAGTCCATTACTAAGCAAATACTAATTCATGTCAAGGCATTGCCTCTAGTACTATGTTGTTTCACATGGGCATGATTAAGGTGGGTCTGTAGAATACAAAACCACCACTTCACATAGGATGCATATTATATAAAGACCCAAAGAGGGAGTCTGAAATGAGATCTCTGAATAATGAAGTTTAGTGTTAACTGCTGCAGGCACAGAATGCAGTGCTGTCAGTGTTCTGCTGCTCCTGACACAGCTCTGAATTATTTTGATCTGTTTTTTTTATGCTGTAATAAACCTGATCATCCACGTACTGTCAGTGCATGTGCAGTTGGGTATGCTGCTTTGGTTAGAAGACTAGAAGATGAGGCTGAACAATTGATATCTAAGATAGGATGGGTTTGAAATAAAAATGGTGATATATAATCAATCAACAAGGAAGTCCACAGGAACAAATGGTAATCCTGTGGAAGTTTGGTAGGTGGGAGGGAAGAAAGTGACAAAAATATGGATAATTTTTAAAAACAATAAATTATGGCGGCTGTACTACCCAAAGAGGGGGTAACAAACTTTCAGACCCAGCTTCATGTAGTCCCATTTCAATATTAAAGAAAGCATTTATGAGTGTAGTAGCTAAGAGAATGGCAGAGGTGTTGCCAAAATTGGCAGATATGGATCACCATGGTTTTGAAAACATAAATAGAACAATGATGATCTAGAAAGAAGCAGATGGTAAAAAACACCACTATCGTTGTTGAGTCTTGATACAGAGAAAGTATTCAATAGAGTCAGCTGAGAATTTGAGTAGGGCAATAGAAGCATTTGCATTCCTTGGCAGAATAATAGGGTTAGTTAGGAAGGGTTGGAAGCAAGAGTTAAGTTTGTGGATTCCTTCCCAACAAGCTGTCTTTGAGTGGAGGAGTCAGACAGGGTGCCCTTTTTTGGGTTCCTATTATTTATGTGAATGCTTAAATTTGCAAATGCTGTTTCGTCAAGCGTGGTTACGTGAAATGGCAAAATGGCAAAAGCACGGAACAGTGAATTTTTCCTTGGAAAAAAAATCACTGAGACGTTTTTGGGACGTTGCTATTTCCTTCACTGTGGTATGATCTCAGAGTTGGTATATTTAAGTAGGGGGGATGTGGTGCAGTGGTTAGCGTTGTCGCCTCACAGCAAGAGGTTGTCCGGTTCAATTCTCGGCTGGAAGCGCCTTCTCTGTGGAGTCTGCATGTCCTCCCCACAGTCGAGTGACTTTTAAAGACATGCAGGTAGGTGTGTGCATGAATGGGTGTGCCTTCTTTGAAAGTTGGGCATCAGGCTGGCAACTCGGCACCATAAAAATCCACTGCCAATCATTACTGGATGAGAGTTCCTCTGTGGTGACCCCTAACCAGGAAAAGCTAAAAGACATATAAGTAGGGGGGATGTGGGCGGGTGAAGCCCCCCACTTTATTTTGTGTTGGGATTTTTTATTTATTTATTTTTTTTATGGATCAGCAATTTTTTTTTGCTTGGAAAAAAAATTGCTGATCTGTGTGTTCGACATTTTGGATTTTTGGGAATTGTGGGTCGATTATATAGCATTCTCAATTTATTGCATTCACTAATATAATATAGAGCCCCTTTCTCTATTTGCTTTATGTTTACAGCCATTGGCAAAGAAAATATGACCCTCAAATTCAAGGATATAATTTGCATGGTAATCAATAAAAATTAGCTTTATTTGTAGAAATTATTTTGTATTTGATAAATCCAGAAAAGGGCATTTCAGTATTTTGGAATATTCTAAGCACGTTTCAGATCTTTTTGGGATATAACATTAATGAAGATAAAACAAAGGCTATAAAAGTAGCCAGTAATTCACACGTGAACTGGTTTCATCATTATTCACACTGATCAGGATATGCTGAGGTATTTCGTTGCATAGATTAGAAAAGATTCTGTAGCGGCATCTAAGGATATGTCAGAGTCTAAACCAAAGACAAAGATAATGCAAAAATGGAGAATCTGGACGCTATTGTTTATGGATATTGTTAGTAAGATACAAGCAGTGAAATTGTTTTAGTCCCTTTAGTTTTTACACAGGTTAGACTTTTTTTTTTTATCAAACCCCTCCAGGTATGTCTATAGGTCAGTTCCCTGTGCTTTCTCCTATTAACCGGGTGAACTTGGGCATTCTGAGGCAATGTAGCAAAAGCCTCAAGTACACTGACAACCCTCTCCTCTTACCTCCAAACACTCAGACTTACAAGAGATGCACTTATATATTCAGAATGGAAGCCATGCACTCTCCAGCCAAGACCAGAACAGCTGGACAAGAGGAGAAGGTCAACACTTGCATCACACCACATGGAACACACAGCCCTCCAGAACACACACCAGCACTGTCTTCACACAAAAACACAAACCACACATCCACCTTCACTGAGGCTCTCAATAAAAATCTACCCAAACAGCAGAGACCTCGAAGGCAGAAACCCACTCAACCACAACACTAATCACGAGATACACAACTCTCCTAAACAGTGTGTCACGCAACCAAAACCACTAAGGCAAAACAGCATACCCAACACACTAGTCATAGGTGACTCAATAGTGAGGCAGACTGATATCCCATTCACTAGGTTGAATAAGGAGAAAGTAACAGCCAGCTGCCTGTCAGGCGTCAGGATCTGCCACATAATGCATGCACTCAGGTCCCTCAACAATAGGTACAAATATGACTCTATCATTGTACATGTGGGTGTGAATGACCTAAGACGTACTTCCCTGGATTACATGAAAAGAAACCTGGAGGAGCTCTCAGATTATGTAGCCCAGGTGAGTATGACCCTAGCCCTGATCAGCATCCTACCCTCACCTAGAATGATACCACAGTACAAGCAGAAAATGATTGATTTCAGCAATTGGCTAAGTTTTTGGTGTCATTCTGAAGGGATCCAGTATCTGTCTGCCTGGGATGACATGATTGACAGACCTCGATGCTTTGCCAGAGATGGCCTGCATCTGTCACCTCTAGACTTCTGGATACTGGCTAAGGCTCTTGCCACTCCTATAGTTTCTTTTTTAGGCGGTGTTCCAAAGACCAAATTACCACTGTAACAGCTACAAACAATTGCAGGCTGAGGGTCATGCTGCTCAACGCTAAAAGTCTAAATCTCAAAATGCACTCCCTCGAAGCACTCCTTAAAATGGATAACATCAACATTTGTGCTGTAACAGACACCTGGTTTAAGGCAGCAAAAAGCAACCCTGGACTACCAGGCTATAACTCATTCCACACCTGTTGGCCCCAGAACTTGGAACAAAGCTCCAAAGGTGGTGGTGTTTCCATATTCATAAAGGATTCGCACACCTCCAGACTGGTAGCCCAACATAATGCATCTGAGATGCTTCAGGTGTAGCTAACATTGGGTAAGACAGCAATTCAGGTCGTAGCCTGTTATAGGTCCTCAGCCATGTCCCAAGACTCACACTCCACATTCCTAAGCACCCTGGAGAATATTAGGGTCCAACCTAACACTCTCATACTGGGCAACTTCAGCTACCCCTCCATTAACTGGAAACACTACTGATATACTTGCCCAACACTTTCTGGAATTCATTAATTACCTCCACTAGAGGTAGAAACATCCTTGACCTGGTTATTACTAACATGGGTGACTGTTGCTCTACACCAATAGTCAACTCCTCCCTGGTTAGATCCGACCACAAACTAATCACCTTGGAAATCCACATCCCTCCATCCCCACAAAGGTAACCACCACAAAAAAACTTTTCCAAAGCTAACTTTGGGCTCCTAAAAACAGAGGTGGCTAACTTCACGGCACCCGTGCAAATGGAGAATAGTTGCATGACCGCCGAATCATAGACCACTGCACTGTACAAACACGTACACAAATGCATGGATCTCGCCATACTCAAAAGAACCAAGACACTATCCTCAAAAACAGGAAAGCCAATCTGGTGGTCCCTTGCCATAAACAAACTCTACAACAGAAGGAGGAAACTGATGCAGAATAAGGTGAAGCCCCAAGACTGGAAAACCTCCCTTATCAGCCTCAAGAAAAAGTTGAGATCCTTCATCAAATCCTCTAAAGCTAGCTATGAAAACAGAATTGCAGCAGATAGTAAAGACAACCTTAAGGCCTTCTATAGTTATGTAAAGAATCTCCACGGCAATACCCAGATTTGCTGTGAGCTAATGCACAATGGTACCTCCTATACTGAGCCAACAGATATTGCCAATATAGTGGCTGACAGATTCAATGCCAACTTTACCCCTCCCCCCAAAGGACCAATCACAATGCCAGTAGATTGCCAGGCACCCAGTATTACTGCTGCACAGGTTAAAACAGCACTGTCCAAAGTCAAGAATACAGCTTCTATGTGACCTGACTATATCCCCGGTTGTGTTCTACAGGAACTACAGAGTGAACTGGCACCTCACCTGTGTGCCCTTTTCAATCACAGCCTCACCTCAGGCTTTGTCCCTACCGAATGGCGCACTGCTACAGTCATCCCTCTCCACAAGGGAGGAGAGACTACAGACCCCAAGAACTATTGCCCCATTAGCCTGATGAGTCTGATATGAAAAGCTATGGAACACATCATCATGGACCTAATAAACAAGGATATAGGGAATTTCCAAACTCTGGATCCTACACAGTTTGTTTTTGTGAAGGGTAGATCATGCCGGCTCAACTTGGTCAAATTCTTTGAGTCAGTCACCAGAGCTGTGGATTAAGGCAAGATGGTTCATACATCCTACCTTGATCTGGCCAAGGCCTTTGATACCATTCCCCACTCAGGAATCATAGAAAAACTCACTAAGCTATGCATCAACCTATATATCTCTAGGTGGGTTGCAAACTGGCTCACAGATAGAACCCACAGTGTGAAACTAGCTGACTCCAAGTCAGACTGTCAAACAGTCATGAGTGGAGTCCCACAGGGTTCGGTCCTGGGTCCTCTCCTGTTTGGTATGTACTTCTCTGAAGTCCAGGCCAACACGAAGGGACTCTGGCTGACAAAGTTCTCAGACGATTGCAAGTTGGGAGCTATTATAAACTCCCCAAGTGATGTTGATATCCTACAGAAAGGCCTCAATGAGACCAACAACTGGTGCCAGAACCATGGCCTTAAGGTCAGTGCCAAAAAATGTGTCTTAATCCCCCTTGGGAAAAACCCAGTTCCCTTGAATTACCACATCGATGGTAGTCCACTGAACACAGAAGGCATTATAAGAGATCTAGGAACACAGGTTGACAGCAACCTCTCTTTTGACCACCACATTGTCACTGTCGTCAGAAAGTCATTTTATGTGGCACATCTCATTACTAAGAGTTTTACATCCAGGAAGAAAGAGGTCATAGTCTCCCTCTACTCTTCCCTCATCAGGCCAATCATCGAGTACAATGCCTCATTTGGCATGTACCTCTCTAGACACCTGCTAAAACTGGAGATGCCACAAAAGTACCTCACAAAGAGGATCCTAAGCTTTAAATGTTTGTCCTATATGGACAGAATCAAAAAACACCAACTGTTCTCTATCTCATATCGCCTACTTAGAGGCAATCTCTGACTTACAAAGCCATGTCTGACCCAGCTTTGTTAGAAATTCTACATCTAAAGAAATCCCAATCCCTCCACACCACAAGCTCCAGAGACCTCAACCTCATTACCGCAATCAGCAGAACATGCTGGATGGACAGAGACTGCCCATGCTATTGAATAGACTTCCCATACATGTCAAGCAGAGCACCTCACTGGCACTCTTCAAGAGGAATCTTTATGAATGGATGGGAAATAGAAAATCCAGGTTTAAATAGTATGGTTACCATTAAACCAATGTTAGAATTTAGACAGAAACAATACCATTAATCTTTAAATGGATGTATTTTACTGTGTATGGTGTTTTTTTTTTTGATTAAAAAATAAAAAATATATATTTCATATGCTTATAAAAGATAAATCTATTTATTTTCTTTAAGACTGTTATGGTATCTAATATGTCAATATACATATACATATTCTACTTGAAAATAATTTTTAGTGGAAACATATACTTTTTATGGAAATATATCAATTAATTAACTAATTCATTTGTTTTTATAGAGTGTTTTTATAGGATGGCTGTGTCAGGTGGTTTTGTTTTATTGTGTGTGTGTGTATATATATATATATATATATATATATATATATATATATATATTTAAATTCAAATGCATTTGTTCAGCACTGAAGAAGGGATATTACTGAAAGTTTTGTGTTATTAAAGTTAGTTTTTCTTATTCTATTTGTTTTTTTGGATATTTTCGTACTCAGAATAGAAGGGATTCAGAACTGTGGTTGGAGATTGTTTCTTTGCTTGCAGTGGAGTCCTTCCACCTTGGTTGCGTTTTCTATGATGACACAGCTGACACAAATGAAGCAAATGGATACTAAAACAGAGAGTAATGTTAAAAAATCCATATGAGACTTGTTGCTATCGGGCAACCCACTAGTATCTCATGTTATGGGTAATAAAGAATTAAATATAATGCCAACTCCTGAAAAGAATGAACATCTTAATAATTTATTGATTCAGCTGGAAAGAAAGGTACGTGCCTTTAAGAGGGTTCAGTGGCAACGCTTAAGTTTCTCAGGTTATCTTGAATTCAACATTGTTCCTAGAGGGCTATGTATATTAAAGATGCCAGCATACGCTAATACATACCCTGAACTACTGAAAACCTGGCAACAACTGAATTTAAAGTTAAGCAATGAATATATGCAGTTAATGAATGATTACTTCTTGCCTATAGAAAAGGAACTAACTGAGGACATTATAAAAATTGAAAATGAACTGGTTAGTTCAAGTGACTTTCCATGTATATCAGGCTCGTATCAGTTGATGTTAAATAGAATTAATATTTTGGATAATAAATTACAAGCAGTTAAGCAACAAAAACTACAAAGAGATATAAATGACTTCAAATTGGGACACATTTTCACTTGGCCGAGGACTTATTCTACTAATAATGTTGGAACATCTCAGATAAAAGAGAAAATAAACAGAATGGATGAGTTGGATGTGTTCAAAATTGACAATAACTTGGTTAACCATGATGGGCAGGTCTCAATACAACAGAAATCCAATCATGAGACTGAGAATGAAGATGGAAGAACTATGTGTAATGTGATTGGCGAAAGAAGCCATATTAACCGGAATCAGGTTATGGTAACCACACCTACAGGAGTGAGTCCTTCTACTGAATGTCGGCAAGATACAAGCAGTTCGGCTCGGGGCTGGAATACTAGAGTGAAACAAGCTGAGGTTTTTTTAAACCTGTCACAACCAATAGTACTGAACTTGCCAGAAAAAGTGGACCTCAAAAGCCGCCCTCAGTCGAGAGGCCGTTCTCAGTACCGTTTCAATATGAGCATGGGGAAAAGGAAGAACAACAGTCCGTTACTGAACAACAAACAGGGGCGCAGGTAACTGGTAAGCCAAGCACCTCTGTTTTAAATGTATCCACCCTTAATTTAACTGCTGATATGGAGAGACTTTTAAACAAGGGCCTGAATTTCATTACGAGCAGGAATGATACTATTGTTGAGGCCCTAATTGACTTAAAATATTTACTAGAAATGTTTCTTTGAAAATGATTTATGATGATGTGCAAGTCACGGTCCCTGATAAATTAAAGAAAAAAAGTGTGTTTATTCCTAACAATTTCCCAATATTAAATGCATTTAATACTGTATGTGAAGATGATTTAAGACAGCTGTATAATGATGTAGTTAAATGGAAATTGAAAGATCTTACAACATTACTTATGAAGAGTATGAAGCTTATAGAACGTTAACTAATAATAAGAACATTATAATTAAATAGGCCGATAAGGGGGGAGCAACAGTGATTTTTGATAGAATTAAATATATTGAATTGATGCATGTTTTCTTGGATGATAGGAAAACATTTAAAGAAATCACACCTGTTGAAGTTAGAAAAATTATTAGTGATGTAAATTTGTTCATTTATGATCTGCAGGCACAAGGTGATATTACCTTGGAACTTTTTAACTACTTCTCGGTTCCAACTCTGGTAGTTCCAGTAATATATGGAATACCCAAACTACGTAAGTCTTTAACACTACCACCAATGAGACCCATAGTGTCTGGGAGGGGCTGGTCAATGGAACCCCTATCTGTTTTTGTTCAAGAGAGATTGAGTAAATACTTAACATTATGTCCCAGCTATATTAAAGACACGGGCGACTTTTTGAAGAAGTTATATCAATGGTATGACAAAAATAGGAATTGTGAATATATAATGGTAACTATGGATACAGCATCATTGTTCACCGTGATACCAAATGAATATGGGATCAATGCCATCCGTGATTTCTTATGTGAGAATTCTAAAATGAAATGGAGAGACATTGAGGTCTTATGTAGTATAATAGAAGTTGTTCTAGAAAATAATGTATTTTTATTTAATAAACAGTCTTACTTGCAAGTATCAGGGGGTAGCCATGGGGATGACCATGGCAAAGACATACGCTAATATTGTATTAAGTCAATGGGAAAAGCAGTATATCTTTAATGAAATGAATTTATATAAGAATAATATACTGTTTTATCAGAGTTTTGTAGATGACTGTTTTCTTTTATGGGAAGGAAATGAACAACAGTTGAAAGACTTTATGCTCTATCTGAATAATACTTCTGACTTCTTAAGGTTTACAATGAAGCTGTCTAGGACTAAAATGCCTTTCTTGGATGTTGAAATATACAAGAATTGTAATAATGAGCTGGGAACTTGTGTGTATAGGAAAAACATACAGGTTAATAGATACACGCATGCTAGAAGTATGCATTCACGGCACATATTTTCTGGAATTATTAAAAGACAATTATTAAGAATTAGTACATTAAACACCGACCAACATAGGTGTGAACAACAGATGGATACATTATGTAATGAATTCCAAAATAGAGGATATAATGTGGGACATGTTAAGGAAATAAGAGATAATATATTGAAAAAGAGAGACACATATGCGCATCCATCTTTTGATGAGTTTACAACCTTGGAAAAAGTAGACAATAATACACAAAGCGTACTGAGGTATGTCACCACATATAACAACATGACTAAATATCTTGAATCAATGATCAGAAGGAATTGACGGGTCTTGATGGCCCAACCTGAATTAAATAAAATTTTAGGACATACCCCTAGGTTTGCATATAGGAACATGTATAATCTAAAGAAAAGGCTATGTTATAAAGATTTTGAGATGAACTTGATGCAAACAGTAATATATAATGTGGGCACATCCCGTTGTCATGCTTGCAGTTGTTGTGCTGACATTTGTGCCCAGAAGTTCTTTGAACAACCTATAAATAAAGTAAGATATGAAATAAAATAGCAGGCAACATGTAGAACTGCAATGGTTGTTTATTTAGCTACATGCATACAATGTGCGGGATTTTATATAGCTAAATGCTCAAGGACATTAAAAGATCGTATTATTGAGCACAATTTAGAGATGAGAAGAAATATTCTCTCTAATGCATTGACACAACATAGAATTGAGGAAGGTGCAACAGACAAATTTAAATTAAAAGTTTTGGAAGTAATATAGAAGCTTAAGGTTGGGTGATATAATTAAATTGGATATTTCTGAATACAAATGGATCATAAGGTTGGATGCTGATAAAAAAACAGGTTTAAATAGTATGGTTACCGTTAAACCAATGTTAGAATTTAGACAGAAACAATACCATTAATCTTTAAATGGATGTATTTTACTGCGTATGGTGTTTTTTTGATTAAAAAATAAAAAAAATATATATTTCATATGCTTATAAAAGATAAATCTATTTTCTTTAGGAATGTTATGGTATCTAATATGTCAGTATACATATACATATTCTACTTGAAAAGAATTTTTAGTGGAAACATATACTTTTAATGGAAATATATCAATTAATTAACTAATTAATTTGTTTTTATAGAGCGTTTTTATAGGATGGCTGTGTCAGGTGGTTTTGTTTTATTGTGTGTATATATATATATATATATATATATATATATATATATATATATGTATTTAAATTCAAATGCATTTGTTCAACACTGAAGAAAGGATATTCCCGAAAGCTTTGTTTTATTAAAGTGAGTTTTTCTTATTCTATTCGTGTTTTTGGAAATAGAACTTTACCCTGGGGATAACTCCAGTGGCTCTACTTGACAGAGGCACTAGGAACTAAGGTCAGTTGGCACGATGCCAGGGTAATCCTATAGGCTAGGCCTGTAAAGGCTTCAGGGCCATTAGCCTAGTACACACCTAAGAACCTAAACAAATGAGAGGTCATGGACAACAATACAGTTTACAGATGGGATGGGAAGACAGCAAAAGTTAAGTGGGATAAGCTGATCCTCCCCACAGACAAAGTTGTTTAGGATTACCTGATTTGAATGGATACTTCAGAGCTACACAGTTAAGGCTGATATAAATAGAGCAAGCAAAGCAAAATGTTACAAATCAGAGTGCTAGGGGGTAATAAAAAGTGGGAAGTTTGACAAACAAGGAAAAAGCACGACTTAAGATGCTGATCCATAAGGAGAATAGCAACAGCCATACCAAATACTATATTCATAAAGCTACAGAAAGTATTCTACTGACTAAGCCAGCATAGAAATGGAGCAAGGAGTTTTTGCCAATATGAATGCCTGCAAGTAGGGTTACAGAAAACAGGCAAGAGAGGCTGGAAAGTACTGTAGAAAACTAGAAAAGGAGCCAAGATGCTACATTATAAATCATGCTACATTACCCAACTTTATAAGTAAGCGCATGATGTTCAGGTCCAAGGAGATCCTTGTTCATTGTACCAAGCTCTGATCCACCCCATTCATTGAGTACAATATACCCTTTGGTATGTACCTGGCCAATCACTTGAAACAGCGTTTGAGACCCTAGAGGTTCCTCACACAAAGAACATAGTGAGTAAAATAAGCCCTACAAGGACTATCACAAAGCCTGATCCCTGTACTCACTCTCTCCTACAGCCTGCTGCACAATGATCTGTGCCTTACTTACAAAGCATCTTCTGATCCCATACTGATGGATTTCTTGCATATCCACAAAAGAAATAGCATCAGAAATACCTGGTATGAGGTACTAAACCCTGCCTGTGACATAAACGAGACAAGTTGAACAGTCAGGTGTGTCTCTGGAAGATCACCCCTTCTATGGAAAAGGCTTGACATCCATGTGAAGCCAAACTCATCCCTAAATATACTTAAATGTAACTTGGACCAATGGATGGGAAATGACAAAGTTATCCCTGGTTTGGCAGTTATGTCAGTAATGAACTGGAGGAGCCTGTGCATGTTTGATTTGTACGAGCCTATATGATAACTCCTAAAATTCCTTGAGGTATTAACACGTCAGCAATATTTTGTTAATTTGTTATAAGCTTTGCTAAGCTTAAAATGTGTCTTTGGGCAATAGCCTAGCAACTGCTGATGAACCTATATGATACTGGGAGCAAATAATTAGGGAACATAAGGACATAGCATCGGGTCTATATTAGATAAACAGAAGTTTACCTTAGCGAACACTCTAATAATCGGAAATCCCGGACCTCGATATGGCTTTTGTGGGATCACTGTACATTGATGTTCAGAATATTTGCCCTTTCCTTACTGTAGTACAATCTCGGAGTTGGTCTATATATTTAGTGGGGGGTATGAGGGCGCAGCCCCCCACAATAGTGAGTTTGAATAGAGTGTTCGCTAAGGTAAACTTTTGCTTATCTAATATAGCCCATAGCATCCAGGTCCTAGGAGGTCATTGTTGCAGAGAGAAAGGAGGCCATTCAGAACTCTGGACTGCAGATTAGACATGTGGTTCCCTACCGGGAATTAATATCACAGTATATGCGAAGAGAAAGCGGTAGGAGAGTGCAAGTGAAAGACACTATCAGCTGAGTATAGAACAGAAGCTGTTAAAAAAGGGTTATCAGGGCATATAAATATTGAGTGATGATAATACCCATTTGTTAACCAGGTAGGCCCACTAAACATAGTCTCTCTTAGTCGTGACCCAGAGGCAATATCTCTTTAAATTACTTTCCTAAGCTTATACAGTACGCAAATGGGAGCTGAAGGAATCAAACCATTTATAAAAGTAACTAAAGGTCATTGCCTTAACCATCTGTGACAACTGCAGTAAACTAACAACTATAAGAATCAGTCACAGGAGGTAAAAAATGTGGGAGAGGCTTGGAAATTTACAAAGGGGCAAGAGGAGGATATCTGCATGGCTCCCAGCTATGCAGCAAAGTCCAGAAGGATTCAAATTTTTGCTTGGAAGTGGTTGCATGGGTATCTTTATACCCCAAGTAGACTTCAGAGAATATTTTCTCAGTGAGATGGCAAATGCTGGAGGTGTAATTGAAAAAAAAAAGGAACAATTTGTTTTGGGATTCTGGTGAGTTAACTTGATATTCAGATTTCCTACAGACTACTCTGGCAGTAATAATATAAACACAGATGCTATAAAAAAGGCTTGTGAAATGTTGTGTATTTGTATTACTCCTGGAAGGCTGAGAGCCGAGGTGCTAGAGTTCTTCAATAAATCTGTGTTTGTATTGTGGCTGGTTGTGGATTCCTCTTTTGCTGCTTTTTTCCAAGTTGTTGAATACTCTGGCAGTAATGCTGGGGGAGCAAATGACTGTAGCAAGGGAAATTATTTTTTTCGGCTGGGTCACATGATCCAAATTGCATGTATATAGGAAGGCCTTACTATATAAATATCACTGACTCCCAAAAAGCAATTACTAGAAAATGGAAATCAAAATCTGAACAATCTGTAATTGTAGTATTAAATAGGGTAAATAGATAAAAAAGAGGTGGGATCTTTAGAAAAGGGAAGGAGCAAATTAAATAGAAATAAATGGGATTTGTGGAAACATTGCATGCAGAATAATGTTCAGGAGGAGGAGTGAACTTTTAAGCAGGAAGTGAGCAATTTATTTAAAGTTATTGTGGATAACTGTTACAAAATATATGTAATATATAATGCATGCATATGATAAATGGTAACATTGTTTTATTTTATTTTCTGTTAATATATGTGTGCCTATTTCTTAATGGATAATGAAGATGTAAAATGAATACAAAACAAAAGTGGCTATAAAAGCAGGACAAAATACTATGTGCATTAAAGAACGACTGACTATTTGAGTGATTCAAAAGAACTGCTAAATGATCTACAAATTTACAGCTTGATGATATTAAAGCCTTCTGTCAAATCAGAGGCGGGATGAGTTTTGAGGATAGCTTTGTCATATGTTCCTATTTAGAATGAGTTTTCATCTCATTTGCAAAACATTAACAAAATGCTTATGTGGAAGCAGTTGGACTCATCCCATTAATGCAATTACCCACCGATCATGTTGGCATTTAGTTTCAAAGGGTGCTGCATGTTGCCAAGAAGGGAAGCACAGGTTATATGTTGCTCAAATATATAATTGTGATATAGGTGACCACTTGACTTTTGCACGAATGGAAGGGGTGCCACAAGTGAAAATGACTGTGTGGTGTATTATCAAAATCTGTAAGTTTGGAAAGGGGATATGAGTTTGCCTAGAATTATTTTATGTTTGTGGGATACAGGGCACCAGACTATGTAGTTCCTTCAAAATGCTTTCCCTTCTCTTCATTTAAAATAAGGCAGTCTAACAAAGTGCATCCTGCTAGAGAACACTGCTTTCTGTGATTAAGGACAAGTAATAGCTACATATGTCTTACACTTGGGTATGACCCTTCATTCCTTGAGAATTCTGTGCCTGAACCTCACTACCCCCATTTCATTGAATCCATAAATACTGTTCTAGAGCAAACATCCTATCTTACTCTGACTATTGTGCATCTTTAAAAATCATTTTGAAACACACATCTCATCTGTCCCTGATTTTGCTTAATATTTATACACTGTTGCTTGTAAAGTTTTTGATTTTCTAAAAAATCACTGAAGATTGCAGCCAGGCACTAATACCTAACATTAGAGTGCTCTATTTGTTAAAGCACTGCGGTGGTGCTGCTGTGGTAGCGTTGTCGCCTCACAGTAAGACGTTGTCCTGTTTGATTCTCAGCTAGAGCGTCTTCTGTGTGGAGACATGCGTGAATGGGAGTACCTTTGTTGAAGGTTGTGCATCAGAGCCAGCAACTTGGCACATAAATAATCTACTGCCAATCATTAGCGGACCGGAGTTCCACTGTGGCGACCCCTAACCGGGAAAAGCCAAAAGACACAAACAAACAAGAGTGCCCTACTTGTTCAGAATCAAATTTGATACAAAATCAGCTAGTCTATTAACTAGAGCTCACTCAATATGAGCCAATCAGTTTGTGTATGTGCCGAGGGATCAGAATGTGAGTGGAACAGGACTGGGATGAGGTAAGACACACTTACTCTTTCCATAAACAGAAAATGTTTTTGAATTCTGATAACTCCTAAAGACATAGAGTTGAAAGGTCATCTGCCACAAAATGTTAAAGCTAAGGCAGAGTGTTGGGCTTGCATGAGTGTCACAAGACACCCCATGACAGATGGTAAACAATTAAGTAAAAATTAGGCAGAGGAGATACAACACTGCTCTACTCGGTGAAGCTGCTAGAGTGGGGGGTGCATTAAGAAAGAAGTAAGGACAAAACAAACACAGGCAACCTCAGCTGAAAGTGAAAAAAGCCCAAACATAAATATATATATGTGTGTGTGTGTGTGTGTGTGTGTGTGTGTGTGTGTGTGTGTGTGTGTGTGTGTGTGTGTGTGTGCATGTGTATGTTTAAATCAAGGAGCCCTTAGAAGATCAGAAGAGTGATGGAACTCTTTAGAAATTTAAGGCAGGCAGTTCAGCAAACCATCCTAAGAGACCTTCAGCTGATGTTTTTGGTTCTTCACCATGATAGGTAAGGCTGATGGAGAGCAGAGGCAGAATCTCGTAAGGTACCACTCAGAAGGATTAAGAGTCTAGCTTCCATGGAAACCATTAGCCTCTGCTGTATAGTCAGCAAACACTTTTTTAATGGATTGCACACTATCAAAACCTGGGAAAAAGAGAATATATAAGTGAATAATGAGAATTACAAATGGAAATGAAGCCAGAATAAAATAATGTGGAAGTAAATAAGTAAACAGCATTAAGGGTCAATAAAAAAACTCTTAGTGAGGGAAAAGATAGAGATAAAGGTGCAGTCTGTAGCAATAAAGTAGATGAGCGAGTAAGAAAAGCATAGGAACAGTGATGAGAGATTAATAAAAACTGGAGCTGGGAATTCAGAAGGGAAAAAATACTGGAACTTAGAAGCTGAATTCCATGAACTTGTCATATGCATTCAAAGTAAAAAAAAAAAAACTTAACACAGTCATTGAAAGGGTTTCTGCTCTAAAACTCTGAAGATATTATAAACACCTTTCTGGATTGGCAGGTAGCTTTATTTGGAATAAAGTGCTGTTTGCACTAAGCATATTCACAATATTGGTTTATTATAAACACAGAAATATAGCAGTAGTAGCAAATGTATGTGATCACTTATTAACTTTTACAAACAAAAGCTACAAGGCATAGACAGTGCCAACACTAGAATACTAAATTAACTATATTAACTCAACAAAAACAACTTCTGGAATACTTGCATAACTCTGTATTAGTAAAAAACAAAAAAAAAAAAAAAAAAAAAGGGGGATGTCTGTATTTGTAGACTGATGGTTTGAAGATTGTTTACAGTAAACTACATGAAGCAGATGTGTGGGTGGTGGCTCCAGATTGAAAGAAGACTTCTTAAAATAGATTTTGGAGCAAAAGGAAAGGCAGTTTGTAAACCAGAAGACTTAGAATCCTCTTTGTGGTGATCAAAGAGAGAAGAAGAACAGCTCATCGAGAACATGTATTAGTGGGAGCCAGTCAGTCTGTAAATATCCAATAGATTAGAAATACGACTGTAGCAAGAAAGCTGAAGTAAGGTGGAGTTCAAGTGATCTGAAGAAATGTGAAATCTTTGTCTTGGAGGCAATAAACTTGCACTTATTTAGGTCTGAGACTACATTATCCTTCCTGATTAAATACTGTGTGTATTCTCTTACTGAAATCCAGTAAGTAGATAGGTGGATCCGAATCCTGGCAAAAAAAAAAAAAAAAAATATATATATATATATATATATATATATATATATATATATATATATATATATATAGATATGGGTCCACTTCAAAAAATCCCTAAACTCAAAATACTGAGACTTAGCTTTTTCAGTTCCCTCTGAAAAAGGGCACATGCTCAGACAGACATACCCTGTCAACAAATGTCAAATAAATAAAATCTCTTAATTTGTTAAGTCTAATAATGTTATCATACACTCTCCTGTTTAATATAAAACCTGTTTGGTAATTGTTAATAATTTCATCCAAAATATTATTTAGACTCTTTGCCAGTATAGACATAAACATTTTATAATATATGTTTAGAAGTAAAATAGGATGATACAAAGAACAAATCTTAGAATCTTTACCTTGTTTAACTATTGGTGAAACAAGTGAAAATCTCCAAGACGAGGGTACATTTGATGTAAATTTAACATCATTAAACGCTTTCATCAAACTCTTAAATATATATTCTGGCAAAAAATGTTGTATAGATCAGGGATTATAGCTTTATTGTAAGATTTCTAATTTGATCTTTAATTTCCTTAAGCAAAAAAGGTTTATCAGTACTACTTTTTGTTGTTGTTTAGTTATCTTATTGGTGATGTTTTCTTTTAGAAAGCTTGCAAGACTATTGCTATTTATCACATTACTATTATTCATTTGTTAGTAATGATCCCTAAACATTCTAATATAACCTCTAAATCAGTAACTGATTTATTTTTACTTTTATATTTATATGAAATCTCCTTGCTCTGATTTAATTTATTCATTTTCTTCTATCTAATGGCTAATCTGTGTAAAATTTTAGAATTTACAGAATAAGATTGCAGTTTTATTTTTTCTAGATTTATTGAACTCTTATGACTAAGAGTATCCACATATTTTTGATTTAAGGTTTCTAATTCTAAATTATTAGTTTGATCATTTGATTTAGTTTTGACTTTAAATTATCAGTAACACTTTTAATTCTCTATCTCATTCTCTTCTTTTACATGCGTACCATTTTTAATTTTACCCTTTAAATATGCTTTCAAAAAATCCAAAAGAATTATCTCGGTAACTTTGCCATTATTGTTACACTCTAAGAAGGTGTTAATTTCATTAATAAACCAGTATTAAAACCATTAATTATATTTTATTATATATGCGGGAAGTCTATTACGTATTATTAGATTATTAGACGTCAGTGTGAGATTAAAAATTATTGTGTAGTGGTCAATCAATGGACATGAAATAATTAATACATCTTCAGTTTTAGAGTATAAGGCATTTGAGAAAAAACCTTGTCTACATTGGTCTGAGTACCAATTGTGAAAGAGTAATGTGTATAATTAAGAGATTTAGATGTTTCTTAAGTTCGTTATTTTAATGAAGTGATTAAGATATTTTGGAACTGATGATAATCTAAATTTTCTATCAGCAGTGTTGTCATTCTTCAGTAGCACACAATTAAAATCATTTGCTATAATAACTTCACACTTTATATAAAGAGCTATAGTATCTAAATAATTTTTAAAGACTTTTGATCCAATTCCAGGGATCCAGTAAGTGTTACCTCATGTATAATACCTTTTGCTTTTTCTATTACAACCAAACTTAACATCTTATTCTTATCTGAATAGGAATCGGTCACTTTTTGGCATATTCACTGAATTTTTTCATAATATAAGTGTGCCTCTTCTTTTTGCTCTAAAGTGAAACCTACCTAAGAGAATAAACTTTTAAGAGCATTCTATCCACACCTTTGGATGGCAAGTGTGTTTCTTGCAAAAAGACAATATCAAGCTTATGAGGTTTCATGTATTTCAAAATACTACTTTTTACTGGGTTATTTAAACCATTAATATTCAATGGCATATATTTGTAACCTGCCATTTATACTAGACAAAACTTAATATATTTGTATGACCTTAGATATAAAATAGATATGAATATTTCTGTTTATAGCACAACTTGGCATGGACAAGAACCTAATGACTAAAACTAAATAATTAATACTACCAATAAAACTACTCCCTATCATGAAATAACACATTCCTAATTTGATGATGTAATCATGCAAACTCCTTTTTACCTTTGCCATAAACTGTCTAGCCTAATCTTATTGCTACTACTTCTAAATTAATGCTAACATCATTTCAAAATTATTTATTCAAACTTATTCATTTTCAGTTAGTCCAATCATAATAGCTTTACTTTTATACGTGTCCACTATAGCTTAATTTGCTTAAACTGCAAAATTACCCTTGTATATAACATTAGTATTCCATAGTTACAGAAACCAAATGTATAAATAAGAATATATTCTTATTAAAGCCCCTCTCATTACATATTTCCTGACTTTTATACATATAAATGAATTATATAATTTCTTTAGGAAAAGCATGGGGAGTCTCTGTGACAGTAATCTATCCCTCCACCATGTTCTATTTATTGTTGTGGTGATTTTTAGCTCACTAGAGTGCATGGCTCGCAGTGACTTGGATTTCTTTAGGTTGAGCATGTCCATCAATTCTGAGTTGGACATGGCTTTGTAAGTCAGACAGAGATCACCTCTGAGTAAGCAATATACCACTGAGTACAGCCAGAGTTTTTTCAGTTGGTCTGCATAGGACATATGTTTGAGGCCAATAATCCTCTTGTTGAGGTACTTTTTTGAAGTGTCTTGTGAGGTACATCCCAAATGGGGCATTGTACTCTATGAAGGGTCTGATGAGTGACGAGTAGAGGGGCACTATAACCTCTTTAGTTCTAGATGCGAACCCTTTAGTAATTAGATGGGCAATATAGAAGGATTTCCTAACTACTTTGGCAATATGATTGTCAAAGGAGAGATTACTATCTACCTGGGTCCCCAGATCTCTTCTGTATTAATGGGGCTGCCACCTATGTTGTAATTGGTGGGTGTTTTGTTTTTGTTTTATTTTTAAAAAGATAAGGCAAAAACAATAAAAAGTACACTTAAAACAGCTTTAAATGACTACAAGCGATCAGAAAAGGCTATCGTACTTTAGTCTATAGCCTGCAACAGTTAAACAAATTATTTAAACAAAAAATACTTTTTAAAAGTGCAGGCAGTCAAATAAGTAAAATATGTGAAAAAAACAAGCTTTTAAATCACAATAAACACTGGAAAAATCAACATTTAGGTGGAAACAGTTAAGTACAGCAGGAAAATACAGAAAACTGATACTTAATCACTCCAAAGACTCTCTTTTAAGCTTGAAGACTTGTATCAGTTTAAGGCTTTCTAGTGTTTTCCAGTAGGTTAGATACAGGAATGATGGGAAACAAGTGCAGATGTAGTCTTTTAAACCAGAAAGTTGAAAGAGATGGACAGCTTCCCAAATGATCAATAAACTACAATTCCTGGCCAAGAACCACTCCTGTTGTTGTAGACAGGCTACCTAGTACTTACCACTCTCACTGATAAGCTAGGAGGCTCCACTCCAACACAAAAGCTTGCGGGGGTGGGGGCTCAGAAGCTTACAAACAGTCCTGGATACAGCAAATCTGTACCTGGACTAGACTAGTTACAGGAAAGGTGGGGATCAAACACAAACATAGGCTTTAAAACCAGAAAGTTGAAAGAAATGGAAAAACTGCCCAAACAGCCAATAAATTACAATTTCTGGGCCAGAACCACCCCTCTTGTGGTAGATAGGCTACCTAGTGCTTACCACTCCCACTGATAAGCTTGAAGACTTCCCTCCAACACAGAAAGGCTTGTGGGGCTCAGAAGCTTACTAGCGCTCCTAGATACAGCAACTCTGTATCTAGACTAGGCTAGTTACAGGAAAGGTGGGAAACAAGCGCAAGTGCAGATTTTAAACCATAAAGTTGAAAGAGATGGCAAAAAACTGCCCAAACGGCCAGTAGCTACAATTTCTGGGCCAGGAACCACTCCTCTTGTGGTAGACAGTCTACCTAGTGCTTACCACTCCCACTGATAAGCTAGAAGGCTTTCTTCCAACACAGAAAGGCTTGCGGGGCTCAGAAGCTTACCAAGAGTCCTGGATACAACAACTCTGTATCTGGACTAGGCTAGTTACAGGAAAGGTGGGAAACAAGCGCAAGTGCAGCTTTTAAACCAGAAAGTTGAAAGAGATGGCAAAAAACTGCCCAAACGGCCAGTAGCTACAATTTCTGGGCCAGGAACCACTCCTCTTGTGGTAGACAGTCTACCTAGTGCTTATCACTCCCACTGATAAGCTAGAAGGCTTTCTTCCAACACAGAAAGGCTTGCGGGGCTCAGAAGCTTACCAAGAGTCCTGGATACAACAACTCTGTATCTGGACTAGGCTAGTTACAGGAAAGGTGGGAAACAAGCGCAAGTGCAGCTTTTAAACCAGAACGTTGAAAGAGATGGCAAAAAACTGCCCAAACGGCCAGTAGCTACAATTTCTGGGCCAGGAACCACTCCTTTTGTGGTAGATAGGCTACCTAATGCTTACCACGCCAACTGATAAGCTAGAAGGCTTCCCTCCAACACAGAAAGGCTTGGAGGACTCAGAAGCTTACAAAGAGTCCTGGATGCAGCAAATCTGTACTTGGACTAAACTAGTTACAGGAAAGGCAGGAAACAAGCACAAATGAAGGCTTTTAAGCCAGCCAGTTGAAAGAGATGGAAAACTGCCTAAATGGCCAATAAACCACAATTTATGGGCCAAAACCCACTCTTCCCTTGGACAATAGGCTACCTAGTGCTTACCACTCCCACTGATAAGCTGCAAGACTTCCCTCCAACAAAGAAAGGATTGGGGGGCTCAGAAGCTTACAAAGAGTCCTGGATACAGCAAATCTGTACCTGGACTAGACTAGTAACAGGAAAGGCAGGAAACAAGTGCAAATACATGCTTTTAAATCACAAGGTTGAAAGAGAAGGAAAAGCTTCCAAAACAGCCAAAAAACTATAATTTATGGGGTAGAAACATCTCCTCCTGTGGTAGATAGGCTACCTAGTGCTTACCACTACCACTGATAAGCTAGAATGCTTCCCTCCAACACAGAAAGGGTTGGAGGGCTCAGGAGCTTACAAACCATCCTGGTGGACTAGACTAGTTACAGGAAAGGCAGGAAACAAGCTTAGATTTTTTTTTTGTTATACAGAAAAGCAGCTAAAACAGCAGTATATACAATTCAAATGCAGTGCAGGCTAGCACAAATGTGTAGCAATATTACGGCAAATACAGTTTAATTAAATGCAATTAAATTAACAAATGACTAAAAAACAAGTGCAGAAGGCATTAAATTGGAAGGCTACTAACAAGCAGTAATAAGTGCAGAGTAAGAACGACTGAACAGATAACACGCAGAACAGCAACTAAGACAGTTACAGTAAGAACAGCTGAATAAAGTATATATCTATATATTTTTTATATATATATATATATATATATATATATATATATATTTATATATATATATATATATATTTATATATATATATATATATATATATATATATATATATACATATATATTTTTTTTTTTTAAGGAGGGAGAAGAGCAGGATTAAGAGGCTACAGGGGTTGTTCTTTCCAAATGCTCTCTTTGTACATAGTAGGAGTTCCTGAAATCAGAATATGATCTCACTGCACTCCGTTGAGTGAGCAAATGTGATGGGCCCAGAAGGAGTATCCAAATACAAATTTACAAGAGGGGCGGGCAGTTTCAAAGCCACCAAGATTACCACCAAAACAAGAACAGGGAGGGTGGGTGGGAAACACAGTGGAGACAACAAGGGACAGAAACAATACAGCACCACTATAAATAATAAGCAAATGTATAAATACAGCACAGTGCAAATTAAGTTGCAAAAAGTGCACTTAACAGTTTGGAATAGATTCCAATTCTTCTCACAGCAAATCTATCAGCTTTCCATGAGTTCACAGGTATACAGTCTGTATTGGAATTACAGCAATGAAAATACTCCTCAGGCAATGACTAACAGCTAGGATGTAGGCTGGCTCAACAATTCCATACTTGATACTAGCTTCTGAGCTACCCTGAGAAAAAAACACAGTGGAGACAACAAGGGATATAAACAATACAGCACCACTTTAAATAATAAGTAAATGTATAAATATAGCACAGTGCAAATTAAGTTATAAAAGTGTACTTATCAGTTTGGAATAGATTCCAACTCTGCTCACAGCAAATCTATCAGCTTTCCACCAGTTCACAGAAATTTTAACAGTTTAATTTGCTAACTTACTATTTTTAAAATCATATATCTTATTTTAATGATGTCAAGCTTCAGAAAAGAACAGGTTGCATATTTAAGACACCAAATCTTAACCAAGACAATAAGTACAGCCAAGTCAGTACAGTTCAAATTTATTCAAACATGCATTTCCATACTGTTAAATATACATTTACCTAATTTTGGAGCAAAAGGAAAGGCAGTTTGTAAACCAGAAGACTTAGAATCCTCTTTGTGGTGATCAAAGAGAGAAGAAGAACAGCTCATCGAGAACATGTATTAGTGGGAGCCAGTCAGTCTGTAAATATCCAATAGATTAGAAATACGACTGTAGCAAGAAAGCTGAAGTAAGGTGGAGTTCAAGTGATCTGAAGAAATGTGAAATCTTTGTCTTGGAGGCAATAAACTTGCACTTATTTAGGTCTGAGACTACATTATCCTTCCTGATTAAATACTGTGTGTATTCTCTTACTGAAATCCAGTAAGTAGATAGGTGGATCCGAATCCTGGCAAAAAAAAAAATATATATATATATATATATATATATATATATATAGATATGGGTCCACTTCAAAAAATCCCTAAACTCAAAATACTGAGACCAAAATCTCTAAAGCTGAAAATACTGAAAACTCAAAATATCAAAAAAAAAAAAAAAAAAAGAATACACAGTAAAGCAACAAAACTATATCGCAGCAGAACTACATATAGAAACATATTACTCTTCTGCAAGTATAGGTAGGGGGTCAAGCTCCCCTGCACCCCACACCCACTGCTGTGCAATTTCAGAGTTGATATACTTAAGTAGCAGGGAGTGTAGGGGGCTTGGCCCCCACATGGGGGGGTGCAGGCGGGCTTGACCCCCCCCCACTTATACTTGGAGAAGACTAATATGGTTTGTGTTTTATTTGTTTCAGTATGTACTTGTGCTGGAATATAATAAGTGTTGGTATCCTGTCTGTTTTCAGTATTTTGAGTTTCAGTATTTTGCATTTTAGAGATTTTGGTCTCAGTATTTTGAGTTTAGGGATTTTGAAAGTCAGTATTTTGAAGTGGACCCATATATATATATTTATATATATATATATATATATATATATATATATATATATATATATATATATATATATATATATATATATATACATATATATATATATATATATATGTGTGTGTGTGTGTATGCACATTATATATATATATATATATATATATATATATATATATATATATATATATATATATATATATATATATATATATATATAAGTTATATTATTAAAACATAAATAGAAATTATTTTCAATTGTCTATATCAAGTTTTTTTAAGAATTAATACCAATGTTAGTATTTTTGAAGTAAATCACTCAATTTTTCCCATGCACTGTACTGATTTTAGTGTTTTTAAATGTTCTCTTTTTAACGTGATTTTTTATTATTGCAACTATATGGGGAGGTATAGAAAATCTGTGCAGATACTTCCAAGTAAATAACTTCCAATACAGTGAAGATTATTTCTTTTTTCTTTAAGTAGTAATACATTATTCACCTCAGAAAACTCTGCATTATTAACTGTTATAGAGTAATCGCAAAATTTTACTTCTACAAAGGAACAATCCATTTTTAATATCCTATATATTTTAGATGGATGTGACCTATCATTCCCAATATTAGTATTGATGTTAAATAAAAATTCTAACATTTTTGGTATATTTTTTTACAAGTGAGTTTAAGGATACTTTTAATTTATTACATACAAAATCCTTACAACTTTGCAGACTCAACCAACTATTCTGTTGTAAATTATATCCAGCTAATAAATACTCAGCTGAATTTTTTTTATTGCCATTTATAAACTGCTGCCAAAATATTAAACTAATATCCTTAAAATCAGGCATTATTCTTAGATTATGAGTTTTTAAACATTCAGTTGTGAATGTTATGGGAAATAATAATAGACGATATTATTTTATAATAATTTAGATATTTTCTAAATGTTGATAAAATATAATTATTTGGATACAAAACATTTATTTTCACTACTCAGCCAATGTTTAATATTCAACAGAATTTATTATAAGTAATTTGTACATGTGGATCAATCACTAATTTATCGTTACTTAATATTTTTTCTTTAATTAATTTGCACTTAGAATCATATGAATTATTTTAACTATTGAGCTATAATTTGAACACATGCTGCTTTTAAGTACAAATCAAGATTAGGGAAGCTAATAATACCATTGTCCAAGCTTTTCATATACCGTTCTATTAAAGTCCTATGTTTAACAGGGAACTGAAAAAGCTAAGTAACATATCATTTATTAAAAATAATATTTGCAGATATGCTTAAAGACTGAATATAAAACACAATGTTTGGTAATATTATCATTTTATTAGCATACATCTGTCTTCCATAATGAAGAATAGTTTATTTCAACTATATATTAATTGAGTAATCATTTTAGTTCTGCCTGTATTGTTAACTAATTAGTTCTTTACTACTTGAGTTATAGTAACTTACAAATATTTCATTTGATTATTATCCCCTTTAAAATTAGTATACCTTTTTAGGTCTTATTGGTTTTGTTATGATTGAATTTCAGTCTAGAAATATCTTCAGAACATTCCATGGCTTTATATGTTTTAATGATGAATCAACATTACTAATAGTTAATAATATATCAATGCAAATAGTGGATAAATTCTTATTTGAAAAACCTTTTATATTTTTATTTGATCTGATGTGATTTGCAAATGGTTCAATATATAAAAAAATAATGATGCAGAAAGTGGACACCCCTGTTTTATACCCTTAACAATTCTAAAAGATTTAGATAGAAAAGAATATATTTTGATAAATGCAGATGCATTATTATATAACATCTTGATTACATGTATAAATTCTACAGAAAAATGTATATTCTTCAATGTCTTTAGAGAAATAATTCCCAGTTAAGAAAATGCAACACTTTGTCCAAATCTAAACTTATAATTGAAAGACTTTTTTTCTTTTTGTTACCAAAATATTCCTAAATATTCCCTCCTCTCCCCAATCCCACCCTTCTTCCTTTTCCACCAGTTTTTCTTCCTCTCTCTCACTTTCCCCTCCAGTTCCTTTGTTCCCTACTATCATCCGACTTCCTTCTAACCTTTTGTGCATTATAAAAACATTTCCACTACTCTCTACCTTGCTCTTCCTACTTCTGCCCACTCATGTTATTCTTTCTTTTCCTCCTTAACCTCTGTCTCTCTTTCCTTAGTCATACTCTCTTTTAACTCATTCTAAACTCTCCTGCTTGTTCAACCTGCTCTAACCCAATTCTCCATTACACCTTCTTCTTATTTGAATTCTCTTCCACACTAATATTTCTTCTCGGTCTGTAAATGGTCTCCATACTTCCTCTGAAATATTTTCTACAACATTGATACTATATACTGACATAATCATCTGTATTCAGAATATCTTCCATTGCTCTATTTGTACTAGGAAGCCCCTTTGTTTTATGCTTTAATACTTGTCAACTGGAGCACTATTTGACTTTGGTTTTGCAAATGTTTAACTTGCACTGTTTGTTATTCTGATATCTTACTACTGTATTATTTATTGTCTAATTGCTATTTTATGTTAACTCTGGAGTGTTTCACCCTGGCCTCCTCTGAAAAAGGGCACATGCTCAGACAGACATACCCTGTCAACAAATGTCAAATAAATAAAATCTCTTAATTTGTTAAGTCTAATAATGTTATCATACACTCTCCTGTTTAATATAAAACCTGTTTGGTAATTGTTAATAATTTCATCCAAAATATTATTTAGACTCTTTGCCAGTATAGACATAAACATTTTATAATATATGTTTAGAAGTAAAATAGGATGATACAAAGAACAAATCTTAGAATCTTTACCTTGTTTAACTATTGGTGAAACAAGTGAAAATCTCCAAGACGAGGGTACATTTGATGTAAATTTAACATCATTAAACGCTTTCACCAAACTCTTAAATATATATTCTGGCAAAAAATGTTGTATAGATCAGGGATTATAGCTTTATTGTAAGATTTCTAATTTGATCTTTAATTTCCTTAAGCAAAAAAGGTTTATCAGTACTACTTTTTGTTGTTGTTTAGTTATCTTATTGGTGATGTTTTCTTTTAGAAAGCTTGCAAGACTATTGCTATTTATCACATTACTATTATTCATTTGTTAGTAATGATCCCTAAACATTCTAATATAACCTCTAAATCAGTAACTGATTTATTTTTACTTTTATATTTATATGAAATCTCCTTGCTCTGATTTAATTTATTCATTTTCTTCTATCTAATGGCTAATCTGTGTAAAATTTTAGAATTTACAGAATAAGATTGCAGTTTTATTTTTTCTAGATTTATTGAACTCTTATGACTAAGAGTATCCACATATTTTTGATTTAAGGTTTCTAATTCTAAATTATTAGTTTGATCATTTGATTTAGTTTTGACTTTAAATTATCAGTAACACTTTTAATTCTCTATCTCATTCTCTTCTTTTACATGCGTACCATTTTTAATTTTACCCTTTAAATATGCTTTCAAAAAATCCAAAAGAATTATCTCGGTAACTTTGCCATTATTGTTACACTCTAAGAAGGTGTTAATTTCATTAATAAACCAGTATTAAAACCATTAATTATATTTTATTATATATGCGGGAAGTCTATTACGTATTATTAGATTATTAGACGTCAGTGTGAGATTAAAAATTATTGTGTAGTGGTCAATCAATGGACATGAAATAATTAATACATCTTCAGTTTTAGAGTATAAGGCATTTGAGAAAAAACCTTGTCTACATTGGTCTGAGTACCAATTGTGAAAGAGTAATGTGTATAATTAAGAGATTTAGATGTTTCATAAGTTCGTTATTTTAATGAAGTGATTAAGATATTTTGGAACTGATGATAATCTAAATTTTCTATCAGCAGTGTTGTCATTCTCCAGTAGCACACAATTAAAATCATTTGCTATAATAACTTCACACTTTATATAAAGAGCTATAGTATCTAAATAATTTTTAAAGACTTTTGATCCAATTCCAGGGATCCAGTAAGTGTTACCTCATGTATAATACCTTTTGCTTTTTCTATTACAACCAAACTTAACATCTTATTCTTATCTGAATAGGAATCGGTCACTTTTTGGCATATTCACTGAATTTTTTCTTAATATAAGTGTGCCTCTTCTTTTTGCTCTAAAGTGAAACCTACCTAAGAGAATAAACTTTTAAGAGCATTCTATCCACACCTTTGGATGGCAAGTGTGTTTCTTGCAAAAAGACAATATCAAGCTTATGAGGTTTCATGTATTTCAAAATACTACTTTTTACTGGGTTATTTAAACCATTAATATTCAATGGCATATATTTGTAACCTGCCATTTATACTAGACAAAACTTAATATATTTGTATGACCTTAGATATAAAATAGATATGAATATTTCTGTTTATAGCACAACTTGGCATGGACAAGAACCTAATGACTAAAACTAAATAATTAATACTACCAATAAAACTACTCCCTATCATGAAATAACACATTCCTAATTTGATGATGTAATCATGCAAACTCCTTTTTACCTTTGCCATAAACTGTCTAGCCTAATCTTATTGCTACTACTTCTAAATTAATGCTAACATCATTTCAAAATTATTTATTCAAACTTATTCATTTTCAGTTAGTCCAATCATAATAGCTTTACTTTTATACGTGTCCACTATAGCTTAATTTGCTTAAACTGCAAAATTACCCTTGTATATAACATTAGTATTCCATAGTTACAGAAACCAAATGTATAAATAAGAATATATTCTTATTAAAGCCCCTCTCATTACATATTTCCTGACTTTTATACATATAAATGAATTATATAATTTCTTTAGGAAAAGCATGGGGAGTCTCTGTGACAGTAATCTATCCCTCCACCATGTTCTATTTATTGTTGTGGTGATTTTAGCTCACTAGAGTGCATGACTCGCAGTGACTTGGATTTCTTTAGGTTGAGCATGTCCATCAATTCTGAGTTGGACATGGCTTTGTAAGTCAGACAGAGATCACCTCTGAGTAAGCAATATACCACTGAGTACAGCCAGAGTTTTTTCAGTTGGTCTGCATAGGACATATGTTTGAGGCCAATAATCCTCTTGTTGAGGTACTTTTTTGAAGTGTCTTGTGAGGTACATCCCAAATGGGGCATTGTACTCTATGAAGGGTCTGATGAGTGACGAGTAGAGGGGCACTATAACCTCTTTAGTTCTAGATGCGAACCCTTTAGTAATTAGATGGGCCATATAGAAGGATTTCCTAACTACTTTGGCAATATGATTGTCAAAGGAGAGATTACTATCTACCTGGGTCCCCAGATCTCTTCTGTATTAATGGGGCTGCCACCTATGTTGTAATTGGTGGGTGTTTTGTTTTTCCCAAATGGGATGACTATGCATTTTTTGGCATTTAGCTTGAGGCCATGACTTTGACACCAGGTATCCATCTCAGTAAGGCCTTTTCGGAGGATGTCCATGTCAGCCAGAGATTCAATTATGGCTCCCAGTTTGCAGTCATCGGTGAACTTGGTTAGCCATAGTCGTCCTTTGTTTGACTGTACTTCTGAGAAGTATATGCTGAACAGTAGGGGTCCCAGGACCGGGCATTGCAGGACACCACTTGTGACTGGTTTAGGGTCTGACCTGGAGCCTGTTATTCTTACCGCATGAGTTCTGTCTGTAAGCCAGTTGGCAACCCATCTTGTGACGTAGTGGTATATGTTCAGGCTGGTGAGTTTTTCTATAAATCCTGAGTGAGGAATGGTGTTGAACACCTAGGCCAGGTCAAGGGAAGCTGTGTGAACCACGTTTCCCTCATCTGTTTACTTGGTGACTGTCTCAAAGAAGTTATCCAGGTTTAGTAGGCATGATCTGCCCTTAAAGCAAAACTCGGTCGGGTCAAGTGATTGGAGGTTCCCAATATCTTTGTTAATGAGTTACATGATGATGCGCTCCATAGCCTTGCAGACCAGGCTAGTCAGGCTTATGGGGCAATAGTTACCAGGGTCATTTGTGGCCTCTCCTTTGTGAAGAGGAATAACCGTTGTTGTGCGCCATTCTATGGGCACATAGCCTGTGGAGAGGCTGAGGTTTAACAGCGTGTTCAGGTGAGGGGTTAGTTTGTTCTGTAGTTCATGCAAGACGCATCCTGGGACACCATCTGGCCCCAATGATGCTGTGTTTTTGGCTTTTGAAAGGGCTGTTTTCACCTGTGCGTCTGTGATGTTTGGGACACTACACTTTTTCGGTATTGTTGTGGGCCCTTTTGGAGTTGAGAGGGGGGGGTGAAGTTTGCACTGAATCTATCTGCCAGGATGTTGGCAATATCAGTAGTTTCAGTATATTGTGTGCTATTTTGCATTAGCTCATAGCATATCTGTGAGTTGCCACTTAGATTCTTGACATAGCTAAAGAAGGCTTTGTGGTTATCTTTTGAATCCTTGGCTATTTTTCTTTCGAAGTTAGCCTTGGATGATTTTATGAGGGACCTTAGTTTCTTACTGATACTGATCAGGGATGTCTTTCCTTTTTCGGATTTACTTTTTTTCTGAACTAGTTTCCTCCTTTTATTGTATAACCTGTTTATGGCAGGGGTCCACCAGACTGGTTTCCTTCTCTTAGGGGAGTGAGTCTTGGTTTTGCTAGGGATGCATCCTTGTAGGTGCTCATAGAGTGCATTTGTAAAGGATTCTGCATCTTGGGCAGCATTATCCTTTAGCGAGGGGGCTGTGAAACTTACCACCTCTGTCTTAAATAAGGTGAAGTTTGCTTTAGAAAAGTTTTTCACTGTGGTTTCCTTGGTTGGGGGTGGTGGTGGGGTGTGGACATCCAGAGTGATTAGTTTATGGTCTGATCTAACCAGTGACAGGTTGACCTCCGGTGTGGAATACCTGTCGCCCATGTTGGTGATGACCAGGTCCAATATGTATTCACCTCTGATAAGGGAGTTTACCAGCTGATCCAGGGCGTTTGAGTTGATAAATTCCAGGAAGCGCTGAGCCTGGCAGTTTGTACTCAAGTAGTTTTCCCAGTTAATGGTAGGGTAATTGAAATCACCCACCATCAGGGTGTTTGGTAGGACCTACATGTTTTCCAGTGTCTCCAGAAAGGCAGAGTGGTGGTCCTGGGTCAGGGAGGGTGATCTGTAGCAGGCTAAAATTTGCCTTACAGTTTTGTCTGATGTTAGTTGCACATGGATGATCTCAGAGTTATCATGGTGTGCCACTAACCTGGAGGTATAGGTATCCTTAATGAATATGGATATACCCCCTCCTTAAGTGTTTTGGTCCATGTTCTGTGGCCAAAATGCGTGGTAGGAGTTGTAGCCCGGTAGTGCTGGAGTGCTTTCTGGAGCCTTGAACCAGGTTTCAGTTACTGCACAGATGTCGACATTCTCCATATTGAGGAGTGCTTCGAGCATATGCATTTTGAGATTTAAACTCCTGGCGTTGAATAGCATAACCCTCATGTTTTTTATATGTGCTGTTTATGGAGGTGGGTTTGACTTTTGAGCCTTGCCTAAAAAAGGCACTATGGGGGCAGCAAGAGCCTTGGCCAGTATTCGAAAGCCTAGGGATGACAGGTGTAAACAGTCTCTTGTGAAGCAACGTGGCCTGTCGAGCATGTTGTCCCTGGCTGACAGACACTGGATCCCCTTTGAATGACATCAGAAGCTTAGACAATTGTTGAAATTGATCATTTTTTTCTTTATACTGGGGTATCATTCTTGGTGAGGGCAGGATGCTTCTCAGGGTCAGGGACATACCTGTATGGGCTACATGATCAGAGAGCTCTTCCATGTGTCTTTTCATGTAGTCCAGGGAGGTACGTCTCAGGTCAATCACAACAACACGAACAATGACAGAGTCATATTTGTACTTGTTCTGGAGTGACCGGAGTGCTAGTGTTATGTGGCGGATTCTAGCTCCCAACAGGCAGCTAACAGTATCCTTCTCATTATCCAGCCTAGTGAGTGGGACATCAGTGTGCCTGACTATAGAGTCACCTATTACTAGTGTGTTAGGTATGTTATTTCACCTTAAGGGCTGTGAGTATGCGGCACATTGATTTTGTATTTTATGTGTTGTCTGGTTTGTGACGGGAGGTGCAGGATTTTTGGTTGTCTGATTTGGAGCTCTCAGATGCTTTTGCAGGTTTTTATTTAGAGCTTCTGAGTATGATTTAGTGTATTTATGTGTATATTTTGCCAGTGCTGGTTTAGTAGGTCTGTGTCAGGCTGGAGGTGTGGTGCAAGTGTTAACCTTCTCCTCATGACTGTCTGTTTCAGTCTTGAGTGGAGAGACCTTAGCCTCCAGTTTGGCTGTATAATTGCATCTCTCGCATATGTTAGTGTTTTGTGGTAGGAGGAGAGGGTTGTCTGTGTACATGAGGCAGTTGTAACATTGCCTCAGGATATCCAGGTTCAGCAGCTGGACTGGAGAGTACACCTGAAGTTGCCATCTGGTCATGCCTGAATAGTAGGATGAGCTGCTTAGTCGCTTGGTTGATGAGGGGTAGATAAAGAGCCTTGCCCTGCTGGGCAATCAAGTGTCGGGGTATATTAATGCTTGCTATTAGGTCTGAGCAAGTACTGGACTGTGGGATGCTTTTTGAGTGCTTAAGTTGAGAGACTAGCTTCAAGTGAAAAATTGAAGAGGAGACTTAGTGGAGCTGGGAATAATTTAACCATAGCTAACTGGTGCTGCCCAGTGCGCAAAGCCATGCAAATGTGGTTTTTAAACTACTAACTTCTGGGCTGGAACCACTTCTCCAGGGACAGATGGCTGCTCAAAGTTGTTCCCCTCTCTCACAGGTGAACAGAGAAACTTCTCTCTATCCAAGTAAGGTATGGGCAACTCAGAAACTTGTAACACAGCCCTGAATTCAGCACTAGCCTGAAAACTGGACTATACTAGCTTAGAAGGGTGGGAAACGAGGAAGGTTTTTTTTGTTTTTGTTTTATTTTTAAAAAGATAAGGCAAAAACAATAAAAAGTACACTTAAAACAGCTTTAAATGACTACAAGCGATCAGAAAAGGCTATCGTACTTTAGTCTGTAGCCTGCAACAGTTAAACAAATTATTTAAACAAAAAAAATACTTTTTAAAAGTGCAGGCAGTCAAATAAGTAAAATATGTGAAAAAAACAAGCTTTTAAATCACAATAAACACTGGAAAAATCAACATTTAGGTGGAAACAGTTAAGTACAGCAGGAAAATACAGAAAACTGATACTTAATCACTCCAAAGACTCTCTTTTAAGCTTGAAGACTTGTATCAGTTTAAGGCTTTCTAGTGTTTTCCAGTAGGTTAGATACAGGAATGATGGGAAACAAGTGCAGATGTAGTCTTTTAAACCAGAAAGTTGAAAGAGATGGACAGCTTCCCAAATGATCAATAAACTACAATTTCTGGCCAAGAACCACTCCTGTTGTTGTAGACAGGCTACCTAGTACTTACCACTCTCACTGATAAGCTAGGAGGCTCCACTCCAACACAAAAGCTTGCGGGGGTGGGGGCTCAGAAGCTTACAAACAGTCCTGGATACAGCAAATCTGTACCTGGACTAGACTAGTTACAGGAAAGGTGGGGATCAAACACAAACATAGGCTTTAAAACCAGAAAGTTGAAAGAAATGGAAAAACTGCCCAAACAGCCAATAAATTACAATTTCTGGGCCAGAACCACCCCTCTTGTGGTAGATAGGCTACCTAGTGCTTACCACTCCCACTGATAAGCTTGAAGACTTCCCTCCAACACAGAAAGGCTTGTGGGGCTCAGAAGCTTACTAGCGCTCCTAGATACAGCAACTCTGTATCTAGACTAGGCTAGTTACAGGAAAGGTGGGAAACAAGCGCAAGTGCAGATTTTAAACCATAAAGTTGAAAGAGATGGCAAAAAACTGCCCAAACGGCCAGTAGCTACAATTTCTGGGCCAGGAACCACTCCTCTTGTGGTAGACAGTCTACCTAGTGCTTACCACTCCCACTGATAAGCTAGAAGGCTTTCTTCCAACACAGAAAGGCTTGCGGGGCTCAGAAGCTTACCAAGAGTCCTGGATACAACAACTCTGTATCTGGACTAGGCTAGTTACAGGAAAGGTGGGAAACAAGCGCAAGTGCAGCTTTTAAACCAGAACGTTGAAAGAGATGGAAAAAAACTGCCCAAACGGCCAGTAGCTACAATTTCTGGGCCAGGAACCACTCCTCTTGTGGTAGACAGTCTACCTAGTGCTTATCACTCCCACTGATAAGCTAGAAGGCTTTCTTCCAACACAGAAAGGCTTATGGGCTCAGAAGCTTACCAAGAGTCCTGGATACAACAACTCTGTATCTGGACTAGGCTAGTTACAGGAAAGGTGGGAAACAAGCGCAAGTGCAGCTTTTAAACCAGAAATTTGAAAGAGATGGCAAAAAACTGCCCAAACGGCCAGTAGCTACAATTTCTGGGCCAGGAACCACTCCTCTTGTGGTAGATAGGCTACCTAATGCTTACCACGCCAACTGATAAGCTAGAAGGCTTCCCTCCAACACAGAAAGGCTTGGAGGACTCAGAAGCTTACAAAGAGTCCTGGATGCAGCAAATCTGTACTTGGACTAAACTAGTTACAGGAAAGGCAGGAAACAAGCACAAATGAAGGCTTTTAAGCCAGCCAGTTGAAAGAGATGGAAAACTGCCTAAATGGCCAATAAACCACAATTTATGGGCCAAAACCCACTCTTCCCTTGGACAATAGGCTACCTAGTGCTTACCACTCCCACTGATAAGCTGCAAGACTTCCCTCCAACACAGAAAGGATTGGGGGCTCAGAAGCTACAAAGAGTCCTGGATACAGCAAATCTGTACCTGGACTAGACTAGTAACAGGAAAGGCAGGAAACAAGTGCAAATACATGCTTTTAAATCACAAGGTTGAAAGAGAAGGAAAAGCTTCCAAAACAGCCAAAAAACTATAATTTATGGGGAAGAAACATCTCCTCCTGTGGTAGATAGGCTACCTAGTGCTTACCACTACCACTGATAAGCTAGAATGCTTCCCTCCAACACAGAAAGGGTTGGAGGGCTCAGGAGCTTACAAACCATCCTGGTGGACTAGACTAGTTACAGGAAAGGCAGGAAACAAGCTTAGATTTTTTTTTTTTGTTATACAGAAAAGCAGCTAAAACAGCAGTATATACAATTCAAATGCAGTGCAGGCTAGCACAAATGTGTAGCAATATTACGGCAAATACAGTTTAATTAAATGCAATTAAATTAACAAATGACTAAAAAACAAGTGCAGAAGGCATTAAATTGGAAGGCTACTAACAAGCAGTAATAAGTGCAGAGTAAGAACGACTGAACAGATAACACGCAGAACAGCAACTAAGACAGTTACAGTAAGAACAGCTGAATAAAGTATATATCTCTATATATTTTTTTTATATATATATATATATATATATATATATATATATATATATATATATATATATATATATATATATATATACACATATATATTTTTTTTTTTTAAGGAGGGAGAAGAGCAGGATTAAGAGGCTACAGGGGTTGTTCTTTCCAAATGCTCTCTTTGTACATAGTAGGAGTTCCTGAAATCAGAATATGATCTCACTGCACTCCGTTGAGTGAGCAAATGTGATGGGCCCAGAAGGAGTATCCAAATACAAATTTACAAGAGGGGCGGGCAGTTTCAAAGCCACCAAGATTACCACCAAAACAAGAACAGGGAGGGTGGGTGGGAAACACAGTGGAGACAACAAGGGACAGAAACAATACAGCACCACTATAAATAATAAGCAAATGTATAAATACAGCACAGTGCAAATTAAGTTGCAAAAAGTGCACTTAACAGTTTGGAATAGATTCCAATTCTTCTCACAGCAAATCTATCAGCTTTCCATGAGTTCACAGGTATACAGTCTGTATTGGAATTACAGCAATGAAAATACTCCTCAGGCAATGACTAACAGCTAGGATGTAGGCTGGCTCAACAATTCCATACTTGATACTAGCTTCTGAGCTACCCTGAGAAAAAAACACAGTGGAGACAACAAGGGATATAAACAATACAGCACCACTTTAAATAATAAGTAAATGTATAAATATAGCACAGTGCAAATTAAGTTATAAAAAGTGTACTTATCAGTTTGGAATAGATTCCAACTCTGCTCACAGCAAATCTATCAGCTTTCCACCAGTTCACAGAAATTTTAACAGTTTAATTTGCTAACTTACTATTTTTAAAATCATATATCTTATTTTAATGATGTCAAGCTTCAGAAAAGAACAGGTTGCATATTTAAGACACCAAATCTTAACCAAGACAATAAGTACAGCCAAGTCAGTACAGTTCAAATTTATTCAAACATGCATTTCCATACTGTTAAATATACATTTACCTAATTTTTTAATAATAAAAAATAAGAACCTTTTTATGAGTTTCATTTTGACCTAATAATCTTTTTTAAAATGTTATTAATATTAAAACTTTATATTTAATGTTCACCTTTTAATTTAGTTTTCATCTCTGCCTCTTCAACCTTGTGGAAGTATTTCCTGTTTCACAGTATGTTTAGAGGTCAAAGAGTTCTTCCTGAAGCTCAGCAACTCTTTGATGTCATTGTGGGGCTTTTTTGAGAGAGAAACCCCTTGAGACTCATTCCCAAAGCTTGAAAAACATTTAAATTTGCTTCAGGTCGGAAAACAACATTGTTTAGCTTCACGTTTAAGTTTGTAAAGCACTGGTGACCACATTGGGTGAGGTGCTACACATAAAATACTGTCTTAAATGGAATTTTACATGACATATTTACTGCAAAGCTGTTTCATGAAGGGTAGGAGAGAGAGAGAAAACAATGCACAAAGATTCACACTAGACATATCACACAGCATTAAAATACCATTGTTAAAGTTTGTCCTTCTTTCAATATCTAGTATTACTTATTAGTATAGAACTTGTATGTTGTGCCATTTATTTAGACTATACAGTAATGAGACACTAAGCTGTCATTTAAATATGAATACTACTGTTAACCTCAGAAGGACTAGCTTCCTGGCTTTTGTTCATATTATTCAGCAATAACCCATATGTAGATCAGATTGAATAAGTAACTTTGTAGTAAACCTTTATCTCTAAGATCAAATAAAAAAGCTTTTACCTTGTTTCAGATGATACTCTTATTTAGAAATAATGAGAACAACTAAGAGCTTACAACTTGTCCAATATACGTTCATTCATTTGTCTCTAGGTTTTTTACTTTGTTTTTCTTTTAAATTCCATCCATTTCTTGTGGCTTGTCTATTTAAACTCCTCAGTGTCGAATCCATATCTTCAGTCTTGTCCAGAAGTTTCTTCTTTTGTATAAACTCCACTACTTTGTTTAAGGTTTTGAATGTTTTTTTGTTCCACAGATAAAAAAAAAAATCCTTATTTTAGCAGGGAATACAAGCTGTGCTTTACTTTAAGTTTTCTATTAAGGGAACACATGCCTTTCTTTTAGTTATAATAGAAGTATAATAGTCATTATCAAACCTTATGGAGTTGCCTCTTAGTTTTATAGGTGAGTTAGCAAAGACTGTTTTCAGTACCAAGTCTTTATCTTGACTTGACATGCATTTAACTATAATTGATCAAGGAAAAGGTGGATTATTTTAGTGAGATTTTTGACAGCAATCTGTGTGCAGTCTCGGTGCCAAATGAGAGAGCTTCAGGTATGTTCAGGAACTTAGGAAGCTAGTTATGTAATAATAAATTTATATTGCCTTCTTCCTTCTCTGGAATTCCATAGATGCTTATATTTTTTCTTCTTGACCTACTTTCAAGAGCTTCTATTTTTTTCTATAAGTTCAGAATTCTGTTTGAGAATAAATTCAGTGCGATTTTCATTTTCAGCCACTCTCTCATCCATGTAATTTACTGCTTCTTCAATTGTTATTTGCTGTGACTGTTGCTAAATCACCCCCATTCAATAGCTCCATCTCCTTATTTTCTTTAATATTGTACACTTTCATCTCCAGTTTATTTATTTTTGATGCAAGATGTTGGATACTGGTAAGTGCAGACGGCAGTTCTTTTTTTTCATTATAGATTCTTGTGTAGTTCCTTTCAAATGACTTATTGTAGTAATGAAGCAATACGTTCTCACAGGAAAAAGGTAACAGAAAAGCTAGATTTTTCTCTAAAAATCTAATAGATAACTTCTTAAATATTATTTTCCCAGTGAAAAAAGGCTATAAGCTGAATTTTCTGATAAAAAAATTCATTGAGAATAAAAAATCAAAATAAGCAGAGCAAAGTTTCAGTGCTGCTCTCCATCTTGGCCGTGCCACCCTCCCTTGGAATTGTTCATCAGACTTTCAACAACATGGCAGTTCCAGAATCGTTTAATAACATGCTCATACAACATGACCATTCCAGAATCGTTTAATAACATGCTCATAAAACATGGCCATTCCAGAATCGTTTAATAGCATAATCATACAACATGGTCATTCCAGAATCGTTTAATAACATACTCATACAACATGAATATTCCAGAATCATTTAATAACATACTCATACAACATGGCCATTCCAGAATCATTTAATAACATACTCATACAACATGGCCATTCCAGAATTGTTTAATAACATACTCATACAACATGGTAATTCCAGAATTATTTAATAACATACTCATGCAACATGGCCATTCCAGAATCATTTAATAACATACTCATACAACATGGCCATTCCAGAATCATTTAATAACATGCTCATACAACATGGCCATTCCAGAATCGTTTAATAACATGCTCATGCTTACAGATGATGTTTATTTCTTGACAGCAAATGGCATCAACTTTAATTATATTACCAGCAAAAAACATAGTCTTTATGACTGGGCACTGACAACAGTTTTTCAAATGGGTAGGCATTTTTTCACATGCTAACAGACATTCATCACATGTTGTTTCTTTTGTCCTTCACATCCCCAGTGCTTACAGGCTCTTAGCAAAAATAGTTTTATGAGCAGCAAATGTCTGTGCTTAGATAGCATAATAAAAAAAAACAATTTGAATAATTTTCAATTTCAACCAAGTTATAATAAATCTGTCGAAAATTTCTCAGTACACTTCCCTCATTGTCCACTTTTTCATTGTGATTTTATTCAGTTGTGGTCAGTGGGAATGTTTGCCCTCCATTTTTAATATGCACATTTTGTAGTTTGATACTTCTTCTTGATTCACGGAGCTTCACAACTAACATTTTGCACATGAATAAAAGGATAATGACTGTGGCAATCTAGTAAAGAATTTCAAAATACTTCCTCAGTAAGCATAAAACAAATTGGGTAACCATGCCAAATGAGGCTGTTAGCCTGTTTTATATAGAAAAGTTCCAGAACCTTCTGAAAAATTCTAGGTGACTGCAAATTACATTCTCATTGTAAGTGATAAATGAGAAGCATTCTATTTTGATGAATGTGCATTTGCCACCCTTAGAAGGAAGGGTGAAATTAAGTGCAGTTCCATTCTGTACAACACCGCACTATCCATGGCAGTCATTTCTGTCATAAGCTGTTTTATTGATCCATAGCATTGCTTAATATTTCTAATAGTTTAGACAATTTTTGAACTCCTATATTGTTTTAGTTCCCCATAAATAGGCAGGATTCATTCTCTTGAAATAACACTATTACCCAAATCCATGTGTGCTAGTACTTTAAATGCAGTCTTCTTTACGGTGTAATGGACCAACACCCACATTAATTTATGCTAGTCCCTTAAATGCAACAGCTGGTATGACATGACCTGAATTAACAGCATCCTGACCAGGCTGTTGGCAACCAAAGTTAAGCTTGATTTCCACAAATATGACAGAAACCATGTAATGTTATATCCAAACCTCCCAGCTCACCATATATTGTTGGAATAAAATTGCAGTTGCTCCATATCCTAATCTCCCATTTTTAACATAATAGGTATGTCCCTTCACAGTCACTGATAACTGAAGTGGAACCAGTCTAAAGTGGGTAGTGCTGTGCAAAGAATTGTATACGTTTCTCATTCATGGCCAAAATGTTTGTGGAGAATTCTGCTCTTATTTCAGCATCACCTGCTGGCATTGGAAACAAAGGTATACCCTCATCATGTGCAGTTGGTATATGTGCGTATACCCAGCAGCTACTGACATTCATAGTCTTTGAATCTGTTAACACTGTAGCAGAAAAAGCATTGCAGTGCCAGACTGTCATCCTTAGTTTATGCTCAATCTTTATCTAACATCTATTGCTGATTTTATCCAACTGCTTATACAGTAGACTCCCTCTTATCCGGTCTTGCTGGGACCAGACCTTAGGCTGGTTAAACAAATGGCTGGTTAATCAGAAAAAGCATACAAAGTAATATTTATAAATTATAAATCAGCTAGAATAACATAATAAGATTTGTGTTAGTATGCATTTTTCTAATGAATATGAAGTCTAAAACTCAAATGTCTGTCATTATTTAGCCCAGAGGAGACAGAAGTGATGTTCTTGTCTGTTGTCTTTTGCTAGGACTACTGCAGAAATTTGATAGCTGGTTAAAGAGAGGCGGGATCTGATTTAAAAAAGAAATGTTCAGTACTGGCAGTTCTGATGGCTCTTGATAAAAGAAGAAATTGAAGCAAAATACTGAACACTAAAATAGCAGTTCTTGTAAGTCCACATGAATATTGAGTTGACAGAGGTTGGAGAGGGTTCTGGAAGATTTACCAGCATGGATGATAAACTTTCTTTTTGTAGTCTATATGGCTTTGATTTACAAGCATTCTTCATCCTGAACTCTGAACTGGCTGCAGTTGTAAAAGTACATTTGGTCCCTTGACTCATTGCCTGGATCTTGGCCCTATTTCTACTCATCATCCATTGTAGATGCTGTTGGCCGGATCATTAATCCTCTCTTCCAATTTCTTTGTTGATGATAACATTGTTGACGTTGAGGAAGAATCACTAAACCATGACCATGATGACATTACTGAATTATTAGGCCTCACTTCCCAATATGTTGGTTTCCGAGTTTTTTCTTCTAGTGCAATATGCAGTTGATGAAACAAATTATGACAATGGCATTTGTCACATAAATCCACATATGTGATCCTTTGCATCTAATGGCAATAACAGCTGCAATAAATCCATGAAGAGTCCTTTCCATCGTGGTTGAGAGGAGTGCTTCCTGTAGGAGGTTCAGATGAAAACAGTGTCACCTAACAATACCTCATGCTGGAAGGTTGGATGCTGCTAAGCTTCCATAATCCTGGGATGTAGGTGTTGCAGAATAAAGAAGAGACACTTGCAATATAGAAAAACAAATTCATCAAGATTTTGTAACACCACATTTTTGGACAGTCATTCTTACAGGTTTTCCAGTCAGAATATAACGTGGAAAGAATTTCCTAGTACTGAAAGCTACTAATACGAGTATATTAAATAATACTAGAGGCAATGCTTCTGGCCATTTGAGACCATTTTCTTACAGAATTTATCAAGTTTAGTTTTCAAAGTCTGATTCTTTCTTTAATAAAATCTTGAAACTTGGGGCATGTGTGGGCAGTGATATTCCATGTTTACTTTTAAAACATTGTACACTTGTTGTACAGCCTAACTTGTAAAAATGTCTCCCTGTATCTGACTGAATACAATTCACACCAAATTTGGGTATTAGGAACTGCAAAAAAAATGTGTTGGCAACAGTAATTGTATCATTTATTGCACTGGGTAGACTTCAACCCATCCAGAAAACACATCAGTGTTCACCAGAACAAATTTAAATGTTAAATATTGCCTTTGGAAATATGTGAATCATCAGTCTTAGGTGCATCACACTTAGCTGCATTGATTTCCCTTAGGAAGCAAAATTCATTTAATAGTTCATGAACAAAAACATTTTTTTTATAACAGTCTCTCCTGATGTTAGAGACCTTCATTCTTTCCAAAGTGTCCCAAAATCATGAACTACCCCATAAGCATAACATGAGTTTGTGAAAATTGTTACTGTTTTGTCCAATGCTAGTTTGCATGCAAATGTAGCTACTTCAAAAGACACATTTCCATTTAACTGTCTTGTTAATATAACAGTTCTTTGTTCTAAGTGCACATGGAAAATGCTGCTGCTAACATGCAGTCTTCCCTTTGATCCCAGGATCCATCTACAAATAGAAATAATTCAGAATTTGGTAATGGGGATCTTTTAAATCTGATCTAGGATTTAGCACATAATCTAAAAATAAACAATCACATGGTTGTCCTGTGTTGACTGTAGGAATTAAAGAAGCAGGGTTAAGAAGTGGACATCTAATGAGTGTAAAGAAGGGCTACTGTGCAAAGACTGTTCATATTTAGACAATCATGTAGCAGACAGGTATTTCTTTTTGGTTCTTAATAATGCTTCTATAAAATGTGGAACTGCCACAAAAGTCTCATGCCTGAGAGTTAGTGCAGTTGCCATTTTTACTATATGCATTGTAGAGGCCACTGCACTAAATGAGTGGGGGAGGGGTGATGCTATATGATCAAGATTTGTACTGAAATAAGTACTACATCTAAAACCATCATTCCTATGCTATGCTAATAATCCTAATGCTACTTTATTTCTTTCACAACAAAATAGAAAAAAAAAATCTCTCTGAATAATCAGGTAACGCAAGACCAGGAGGGTAAGAAAGCATTGTTTTTAATTGCACAAAAGTTTTCTCATGATTATCTTTCCAGGTCAAGGGTTCAGGGGTGTCTTTAATAATTCCAGTAATGGCTTTACTAGTGCTGTGTTATTAGGAATCCATTGCTGGCAGTAACCTGTTAGTCCCAAAAAGGCACATGACTGTTTTACATAGTAGGGAGAAGTACAGCGTGAATAGCAATAATGTATAGCGGCAAGATTTGCTGATACTCTTCTGAAAACAGTTTTCCCAAATAATGGAGTTGTGGTTTTTACAACTGCATTTTTTGCTAGTTTTGTTAAAAGAAAAATAGTGTCTTGCCTACAGCTAGGGTAAAAATCAGAAGCTACATAACGTATTAAGGTAGACCCACATGAGAAGTGAATTTGATCTAATTGTTTTTTCACTTCTCAAGAGGAAAGAGTAGATGACTCTATACATCTTTGAGGTAATCGTGTCCATGTATATTGTCATCCTTTGTAGGTAAAAACAAAAAATACTGGCTCTCTGGGTGTATAGGGACAGAGAAGAAAGCAGAGTAAATATCTGTCACTAAAAAGATGGTAGCTGTTGGTGAAATACAGTTTAGTATTGTAGTGGGATTAGGCACTACTATTGTATTAGCTGTTGTTAACTCTTGCACAAACGTATAGGTGTTCTTGTCTGGTTTCTTAACTGGTAAAATAGGTCGGTTATGGGTTATAGGTTCATAGATATATACTAGGCTAGCAACCACAAGGACCTCTTTAAGCCTAGCCATGCATCTAACATGTATCCAACAAGTTTGTTGCCCTACAGGTTACTTTTAGGGGTATGTGTAAGCTAGGGCATGCATGATCAAACATTTACAGGTTGCCTCCATCCACGACAGACATTGATGGCATGCCAGGGGTGAATTTTTTTTCATTTCCCATCCAGGAGCGGCCCTAGGTCAACTGGTGCCCTAGGCAAAAGGGCTCCACGGCGCCCCCCACCACACTACCTGGTGCTCCCATCCTGGTCTATCTACATCAAATAAATACTGGAAAAGCGCCCCTGCTAAACTGGCGCCCTAGGCGGCCGCCTAGTTGGCCTATGCCTATGGCCGGCTATGTTCCCATCCAGTGGTCCAGGTTATGATTGAATAGGATCAAGGAAGAACTCTGCTTCACATAGACTGGAAGCCTGTTCAAGAGAAGGGGTATTCTATTAGACAAATACTCGTCTTTCCAAAATATCCTATTTATGTCGCAAGCAAGGTTTTAGTCCCTAGACCTGCTATCTCGGACGCTATTTGTTTTGCTCATATGCAAGAGGTCCAACAGAGCAGGATCCTGGGATGCCTTGTATGCCAGACATAGATCACCCCTCAGTCTGTATGAGACAAAAGTATAGAGATAGGTTTTGAGGCAATCTGCAAAGGGCAGGTTAATTCCCTGTATTCTTTCTTTTTTTGTGATGAACCTCTTTGGATGTCCAGTTGTTCATGTACCTGATTACTTACATACTGAAGGAGCACTGTACTCAGTCACGGGTCTGATAAGGGCTGAGTACAGTGAAATTATAATTTTCTTGGACCTAAATGCCATACCCTTTCTTATAAGTTAAACATGGAATGATTACCTTACTATCTTTTAATATTTTTTTATAATTGAATTACAATTTTAATTATTTAATTAGTTAATTGATAATTGGATTTGTGTATTTAAAAGGTTTATGGGAGAATGAATTTATACTCTGTAAAGGCTGAAGAGCCGAGATGCTAGAGAATGCAACTTTTATCTCTGTTTGATATTTTAATAAAGTGTTTGAAGGTGACTGGTCCTCTGTTTTTTGTGGTTTTGGTGATTTTCTTACTATCTTAGGACACATGTTGGTCAAAAGCCAGGTTATTGTCTACATGTGTCCCCGACTACTGGGTTTACTGATTGGGGTGTATTATCAGTGAGGAAGTGTTCTGGGGAAGCAGGTTTCTTAAAGGGTACTGTTATGCATGTCTATGGCACCAGTTATTTGTTTCTATTAGCCCTTCCTGTAGGTTATAAGTGTCTTGGAAGGGATTTTGTGACCCCCCCCCCCAGTTTGCAGTCATCTGCAAACTTGGTCAGCCAGAGATGACCTTGATGTTGGCCTTGACTTCCAAGAAGCAGATGCCAAAAAATTGAAAGGAACCAGAGCAGAGGCCTGAGGGACTCAGCTATGACTGGCCTCTTTGTTGATGTTGTCTCCCCTATCCTAATGTCCTGGGTCTTACCCAAATGCATTCTGGAAATCCAGCATGTAACATGGAGTTTAGGCCTAATTTAGTGAGTTTGTTTATAATGTCTGACTGGGGTATCATATCAAATTCCTTGCCCAAGGTCAGGGTAGGCCTTATTCACAATTTTGCCATCATTCATTGCCTTGGGGCCCTTCTTGAAGAAGTCTTCCAGACTGAGTAGGTATGATCTTCCCTTGACAAAACTGCACTGAGTTGGATCAAGTGTCTGGAGGTTGCCAATGTCATTATTAATCATTAACATGGTTTTGCATCCACTCAGTCACCATTTTTATTCACAGTGCAGAGCCTGTGGTCACTGAGAATATTGTCATTGTGTAATAGCCTGTGATCAATATATCCATCCCCAGCCCTAAAACTGCAGGAGCTCTGCCACAAGGCCCACCTCTTTCAAGATTATTACATATCACTGTTAAGTATAAGCAAGTTTAACATGAAGAGCTTTGCTGTGTAGCTGACATTCCTCTAAAGGCGTATTCCTTGCAGTCTAAGGGCCACTTAAATTTGGCAGTCATCTTCTCCCTGACCAGTAGATTACACTGCATATACCAATTGCTTGCTATCCCTAGCTTCTTGGTTTCTGCATTTAGTAAATTAAGAAAAACAAGGAGGTACAATGTAGGACAAGTTAATTGGTCTGTATCAGCTATAAACTCATTGTTCTCTGTAACAACTGACGTGAGAGTGGGAATCCCTTTATGGTCAGCCTCATTATGCTCGGCTTCACTCCCATACCCCTCTTACTTACAGTAACGCTTCCTATACACACATTTTACCTATGCCAACCATCCCTTAAGTCTCCTCAGTATCTTTACTACTTTCATAACACTGTTCCTATTTTATTTCCCAGCTTCCATATAGCATCACACCAACAACATATGTCTGCGACGTACTGCCTTGAACTATACCCATTAATATTCAGGCCCCTCCCTCCAACAGTGTCCATCTATTTCACTTCTACTTTCTCCCAAATAAACTCTTATTAGGTCCTATCTTAACTACATCCTCATACTCTAATAATTTTATACCCTGCTATTTCTTACATTTACAAAACGTAAGAGAAGAAACCAGGACAACCTAACTCTCTTCCTTCCTACTTTCTGCCAGCTTTCATATTCTACCACCACTAAATATCCTACAGCCTCACTTCTCTCTCCCTTCTTGATTCCTACTTCCCCTGTACCTGCCATCAGTAAAACATATATCCTTTTAAAGGGGTTGTACACAATTTCTAAAATCAGTTTCTTGCTAGAGGACTCTGCTTACATTTAAGTGCTGTGTAAGTTACATGTTCGCACAGAGGCTGGGTTTTCAGAGAAACTTTTTAGCATACTACAAGTCAGATTTCACATACTTCAATGCAGGTTATTGTTATAGGCAGTGTTAAGAGTTCACAGTTTGTCCTTATGAATTTTCCTTCTGCCACCCATGGGTTGTTGAATACTTGAATGACTGGTTTTCACTTAGTCAGAAATGCTATTTAGTAACATTCAGATCTGCAGCTTTGTAGCAGTGAAATATCTTCTTTAGTATGTGCTTGTTATTTTCTAAAACTGTGTGTAACGATTATCCCAGCATAGGCATCACAAAGTGTTCAGTTCTTTTGTATGTTATTGTTTTATGTTTGTTGCTAAGTGCATTTTCCCCTTCACTGTTAATTATTTTTATATGGTTTGCATTAGTTTTGCTTATAAGTGCATGTACTCATGCAGATATACCTTTGTAATCAGGCAGAGTTTCCATCATTTCACAGGACAGCATTAGTTGAGTTGCTGCTATCCTAATATTCTATTAGAATAACATCTTCTGCAACTTTTCTATAAAAATGTCAGGTAACTTTGAAACTGAATCTTATTGCTGTACTATAAGTATATTTCCATTATCCGATGAAGTTCAGGAATCACACAGTAACTGTTTGTATAATACTGATTCCATCTAACTGAATTTATTTTTCTTTTTCTTTCCCGCATTTTGTAAAATGTTTGGAGCTTTCACTCATTTCTTGAGCATTTGACTACAATAGCTACACTGATTACCTTTTGAAAGTTCAGGTAAATGTAGATAATATGTTTCCCCATAATTTCCTCTGTATGTGCCTATGTATGCATGTGACATATAATCCATGTTTATGTTCATGTGGTTGTAAAAAACACAGCCTCAATATCCTTTACTAACAGACTTGCAATTTAAGGCATTGCTGAATGTCTGTCACATTTTTTTATTCCGGGTATGTGATAATTCATGGTATTTATTAAAACTGCATATGCAGTATACACGAATGTTTAAGTGGTGTATTTTACTGTTACTTTTTGAATTTTCATGATTTTTATCTTCAGGCCCTTGTTGTGTCTGAGATGGTTGTGCTAACCCAGACCTCTTACCCCTTATCAAATTGGAAATGCATAGCATAAAATTTTCTGGATCACTGTTGCCATATCTCTGTAGATAAATATAATGAGGGGTATAGAATTTGTGGGGGTACTTCTGAGACTAAAAGCTCAGCAGAAGATAGCTAAGAGTAATTAGTGGTAGACATGAATTTGCCATTACAGAGTTGGAGTTCTTTCTGGACATAGAAACAGAAGGCAAACAAGTTACTCCCAGCTCAGATCAAACAACATATGTATAGTTCAGGAAAGGAGCAATCGACAAAAAGGGCAAGATGTAGAATGATGGCACATTTTACACTGTTTTTTAAAGTGGGCTATATTCAAGAGACTGGCAGAGGAAACAGCACCAGTACCAATGTGGATACAAATTCATTCACAGTATTGGTGAACATATGAGAATGACAGCTAATAAACAACACCCTCAGTACAGGTAATTAGATGGATTGCAAAAGGGTATTACAGCTGTTTAGAGACACTAGGAAGGTGCAAGGGTAACCAGTGATATGGCTCATAGCAATAAAATAATGGAGGGCACACATCCTGCTAATGCTGGAGACAGGTTAAAGCAAGCCAAAGGCAGCATTGCACCTGGCAAGCTTTCAGCTGGCTACACAAAGCTGTGGGGTGGCAGTGTGAGCCTTACTGAATAAACTCCCAAAGGTATGTCATCAGTAATATAGATTGTTTTTTATAGCCTGTTTAACAGCCATATGTGGAGCATTTAGTTGGCCAGAATTAGTACATTCTAATGATAAATGGGAACAACCTATGACCAGTCAAGAGGTGAAGAACCAGTGGGTGGTTCCAGCCCCAGGGGCCACAGAAAAGAATGTAGTAAAATACCTACAACATTAGCAAACACTGTGCCTCCACCACAGAAGTCCACACACACAATTCCATCATAGCCTGGTAATTGGGAAGGAGTAGTTCTCTGCTATGAGATGGATACCCTGCTTACCCATCTTCAGGTGAGGGCTGTATTGAAGAAAACAGAGTGATGCAGCTTGGACCCCAAAGATATACCCCATGCTCAGTTAGACTCCACATTCATTTAGCATAGCTGCAGCTTTGCATGCACAATGGGCAAGTGCATCTTGGGAGAACATCAAGAAATTAGGAAGCTTGATGTCCAACACTCATGAAGGATAGCTAAAAAATAACCTGTCATAACACACCTAATACTGTTGTCTTTTAAATTGCAGAACCTGGGTGTTAGCTGTAAGGCACACATTGCACCTTCCAACAATACATTTTGTTGTACTGAGGCCTCCTGCATTGCTGATTACTTGGTACGTTGCTGGTGCTCTTCCATGTAAATGGAAATCCTTGTCTTATATATCTCCTTCTGGAACACACTGACATTATCTGCCATGTATTGTGGTACAAAAGGTATAACATGCAAAATCTGTGTTAAAACACAAATTATGATATTTACACAGAGGCCACAATGTTTACGGAGCTGTACACCCTTCCAGAAGCCTTACTGTTACCCAGTATTCATGGTGATACCTTCATAAAGGGTCCAAAGGCATTTTTGATATGTGATGTTCTATATGCCATTTTTCAGTACAGAGAGCGCTGTCTGTCAGTCTGGTACATGGTCCATCCCATTCTGCTTGGCTTCATATAGCTATTCAAAACAGTCAGTGTTCAAAGACACAGAAATAGAACATGCTGGCATAATATATTCCTATTTCAATGAATCTTGTACTTTCTGAAACTTCCTGTATGTCAAGCAATGCATCACAGGGTCTGTATTCTAAAATATTTTGGATGAATAGCTAGGAAATCCTCCATGGGTATATAGCATGGTGCTCCTTGATCATGGAGCTTTAACTCATTCAGCGTTTCTTGGGCTTTGTTGGCTATGCTTCTCAGTGGTCTTTTGAAATGCATGCCTAGTATATACCTATGAACTTAACCTAATATTTAATTACCTAGTATCCTACAAATGTCCATGCTGCATACAGAATGGCTCTATATTATAAGATTGATGGTGGAAAACATCGAACACCATATGGTTGACAACATATGATCGATGTCTTCAAACATCGAACTTATAAAAACAACAAAATTAAAAAAATTAAAAAGTACCATAATGGGATTAAGCCCCCCTGCACCCCCCGCTACTTAATTATACCTACTCTGAGACCGCACTACATTTCAGTAAACGGAAATCTCCCCTTATGGAGATTTCCGTTTACATGTTTGATGTGCGCTTTCACTATTCTCGTGTCGACAATATCAGCTTTGATATTGTTGGCTTTTGAGAATATAATATAGACCCATATAGAATATATATGCAGACAAAATCATCAGTGTATTGAGACTGTACTTCCATAATGGGCAATAGGAAATGTACTCCGGGCCTAGCACATCTCTTATGGACAGTGGTAGTTTATAAATGCCTGGCCCTAAATATCCTGTTTGGAAACAGGACTTCATTATTCTTTTGGGAAAACTTCGCTAAGCTTAGAAAGGTCCCCAAGGTCATTAGTCTGGTAATTACCTATGAATTTATAATCTCTTTCATTTGTATGTCATTATATGGTCATCAGTATATACCAGTGACCACACAAATCTTCATACTAACATGATTGTGCAATAGACATTTCTGAATTCCATATGCCTTGCATGACAACGCTTAATGCACAATTTTGCCTTACACAGTGTGCTGTTTTTCATTTCTGAATACCATTTATTTGTTTGTCTTGTAGGAGTACCATCAGTGTACAAAGGTAACACAGGCACAAGCATTTAATTGTGTATTTTAAAAAATATTAAAACCACAAATAGATTTCTGTTGTGCTGTCTAAGGTATCATGAATTAAACTTAACATCTGTATGAAATCATTTAATATATTCCCATTATTTGTTTATTTATTCAGTTGATTATTTGTTTACTTACTTAAGTTCAGTTTGATAACCGTGTAAATGGGCTTACTGACTGGCCATTTTCGGTTACCATCTGAGCTACAGGGCGCAAGACAAAAACAGAAAATTATAATTAGAATGAAGAATTGTACCACTTTCCGAAGGAAAGTCAAACAGTTTGGCAAAACGCAGAAGTGGAAATAACTTCCAGCAGCTACAGTGAGTCAAAAAAGGATTCAGTGGCAAGGAAAATGGCCAGTTTATTTTGTCAAAAATTGTGTTTGCTCCCCCCAAAAGAAAAGCAAACAGTAATCTATTTCAGTCTTTGGTGGATGAAGTCATTTTCATTTTCTGACCATTTTGTATTGGTTGGCATGTTAAAACTACTTATAACATTGCTCTGGTGTCTTTTGCCTGGTTAATGCAAATTGTTTATTACTGAGGTCAACTATATGCCATAATATGAACCATCTCCTTCAGGGGAGATCTAAATCATTTAAGGACAATGTCTTTACTCCCATTTTTTTCTTACCATAGCCAATTGCTGTAACACAAAGAACAGTCACAAGTAGTAATCATTTATATGTCTGGAAATAGTTCCTTAATCAATCAAAACACAAACTACTATGACGTCATTATAGAGTGTGCTGTAATTGATACAAAGACTGACACCCTGCGGGGGGGGGGGGGGGCATTCACAGCTGGGTATTTCTGAAGGCACTGCATTACCACTGGGAATCTTCCTCCATTTGAATCTTTGATACTACACATTTATTTAATTTATCTATCTGACTGCAGCTATTTAACTAAAACGTAGCCTATGAGTAAAACCACAAATTTACAAGCAAAATGCGCACATACACACACACACACACACACACACACACACACACACACACACACACACACACACACACACACACACACACACACGTGCACACACACGCACACACACACGCACACACACACACACACACACACACACACACACACACACACACACACACACACACACACATTATCCTATCAAATGCTAATGCATTTGTAGCTATTTTAATTGGACTGGACCATCATCACCACCATCATCAACCTCCCATTTTCTACAGAGGATCATGTTGTAGTGTCAGCTTTCCCCATATTTCTCGAGTCAGTGTCACTCTCCTATCTTTTTCATTACTGATCTTAACTGTGACAGGGCTTCGCTCACACAGTCTGTCCACCTCTTTGCTGGACTTTGTTTCCTCTTGCCTTCTGTCTGTCTCAAATCTTCATCACCAAGCATATGTGCAGAAAAGCAGAAGACAATCTGTCCTGTTTGATCTCAACTGCAATTGGAGTGACTTTGGCTTCTGCTCTGATGTCCTTATTTCTTTTTCTGTCCCTCAGTATGCATCCTACCACCCATCTCAGACACTTCATCTCTGTCAACTCTAGCTTCCTCATCTGCTCTGCCTTTACTGTCCAGGTTTCTGCACCATACAGGAACACTTGTCACACCACTGTTTTGTACACCTTACTGTTTAGCTTCTTTGGCATTCCTTTGTCATGCACTACCCCTGACACTGTGCCAGTTATCTGTAGCCCCTCTGATTTTAGCTTTGACCTTCATTCAGACTTCCCTTCTCCTCAAATGCCCCCACCCCGAGAAACTTGAAGCTGTTAACCTGTTCCATACTTTCCCTTCTATCTCAATTCTCATCTTCTAATTTCTCCCATTATCACTGTCTTATCTGTACTCCATTACATCCCATCCTTTTCTGAAGTTCTTGCTCAGTGTCTACATGTAATGCCATGTTATCTGCATACAGCAACTCTGTTGTTCTGTCCCCTTCGACCTGCTTGATAATGTAGTTCACCACCAGTATGAACAGCAGTGGGCTCACAGCTGAGGCCTGATGCATCCCCACTCCTACTGGGGAGCCTTCTGCAAGGCTGAACACTGTACTTGAGACACTGGTTCCTTGTACATAACCTGCACTAATTCTACCAATGTTTTTTTGGACTTCAAACCACTGCAGGACTGCCCAAATCAGCATATGCTTGCTCCAAGTCTAGGAATGGCCAGTTGGACTATTTCCTCATCTCCAGTTTCTTCTCAACTATCTGTCTCATTGAATATATTGGATCAGTTGTGCTGTTTCCTAATCTAAATCGGAATTGCTCATCTCCCATCTTACTTTTTACTACTCTGCATATTATTTTATCAGTCATCCTCTCCAGGACTTCCATGCAGTGTGACAGGAGTTTGGTACCTCTGTACAGTTGTTCTTGAACACTGGCATGAGTATGCGTACTCCCAGTCATCTGGGATACACCTTTCTCTTCACACTGCTATGAGTACCCTTTAGAAACATTTCTCCCCAGTCTTGCCCAACATCTTTATCATACCTGCTGTGGTCTCATATGAACCTGTTCATTTCAATCACTTCATTTTGCCAAGTGCTGTTCTTCCTTCTTCTAGAGTGGGCTCCTGCTCTTCACTCATTGTACACTGTGCCTGGGTCAGTACAGCTTTTGTGGGATTTTCCTTCCATCTGCCTTTGATGTCCTGTGGACTGGTGAGCAGATTGCTGCTGGTATCTCTTATTAACTATGTCTGACTGTCTTCTTTATCTTTCTGTCTTTACCTTGCAGTCTGATAAGGGTTTCATTGCACCATCTTATGTGCCACTTTTCAGAAGCTGGGAGAGTGCCTCTGATGCCTTCTGCTTTGCTATTGCAACTGTTCTCTTAGCCTCTTTATTTGCCAACTAGTATTCCTTCCTAGTCTGGTCTGTCTTTTCTAGCTCTCTCTTCTTCCTGAATTTCTTTCTTTTGATATATTCCTGGACTTTTGAATTTTGTCACCAGTTTTTTTTTTTTTTGTGTGTCTTATTTCTGTACCTGAGTTGGGTGCATGTCTATTCTATAGTCCTCAGAGATGCTGTTTTGAGGCACTGAGATTCTTTACCTCCACTTATTTCCTGTTCTTCATGAGGTGCCAGAGCCCTGAGTAATTCCTTGAACTCCTATGCTTTCTCTTCAGTCAAATTCCTGGTCGTCAGCCTTGTTGCTGTTGACCTTATAGCCTTCTCTAACCACTGCTTGCAGCTGATTGTGGCAACCAATGATTTATGCTGTAGATGGACTATACCAATTTCCCCTTTTTCAGCCACAAACTAGTTACAAGACAAAGAATCAATTCAAGTGTTTGCTATATTTTGTAAGAACCATTTAGAAGTAAATTTAGTACGATCAAACAATTAACTGATTAAAAGAGAAAAAAAATATTCACAAAACATCGTACATAAAATGAGCTAATCTTCTTCTTTCGGCTGCTCCCGTCAGGGGTCGCCACAGCAGATCGACTGTTTCCATTTCTTCCTGTCCTCTGCATCTTGCTCTGTCACAGCAACCATCTGCATGTCCTCTCTCATCACATCCGTAAACCTTATCTTAGGCCTTCCTCTTTTCCTGTTACGTGGCAGCTTCATCCTTAGCATCTTTTTCCCAATATACTCTACATCCCTCCTCAGCACATGTCCAAACCAATGTAATCTTGACTCTCTGGCTTTGTCTCCAAACCTTTCAACCTGGGCTGACCCTCTAATATACTTATTCCTAATCCTGTCCATCCTCGCCACACCCAGTGCAAATCTTAACATCTTCAACTCTGCCATGTCAAGCTCTGACTCCTGCCTTTTTGTCAGTGCCAATGTCTCCAACCCATATAACATAGCTGGTCTCACTACCCTCTTGTAGACCTTCCCTTTCACTCTTACTGGTACTCGTCTTTCACAAATCACTCCTGACACTCTTCTCCACCCACTCCATCCTATATGTACTCTCTTCTTCACCTCCCTTCTACACTCGCCACTACTCTGAACTGTTGATCCCAAATATTTAAACTCATCCACCTTCACCACCTCTACTCCCTGCATACTCACCATTCCTCTATCCTCCCTCTCATTGACACACATATATTTTGTCTTAGTCCTGCTGACCTTCATTCCACTTCTCTCTAGAGCATATTTCCACCTCTCCAGGCTCTCTTCCACCTGTTCCCTACTCTCACTACCGATCAAAATGTCATCTGCAAACATCATAGTCCACGGGGACTCCTGTCTGATCTCTTCTGTCAACCTTTCCATCACCATTACAAATAAGAAAGGGCTCAGAGCTGATCCTTGATGCAATCCCACCTCCACATTAAACACATCCGTCACTCCCATGCAGACCTCACTGCTGTCACACTTCCCTCGTACATATCCTGTACCACTCTTGCATACTTCTCTGACACTCCTGACTTTCTCATACAATACCACAACTCCTCTCTTGGCACCCTGTCATATACCTTCTCTAAATCCACAAAGACACAATGCAACTCTTTCTGACATTCTCTGTACTTCTCCCATCAACACTCTCAAAGCAAACGTCACATCTGTAGTGCTCTTTCCCGGCATGAAACATACTGCTGATCACTAATCATCATCTCTCTTCTTAACCCAGCTTCCACTACTCTTTCCCATAACTTCATGCCGTGACTGATCAATTTAATCTCTCTGTAGTTACTACAGCTGTGCACATCACACTTATTCTTAAAAATCGGTACATAAAATGAGATAATAATGAAAATAAATTACCATTTATGGGTGATTTATAGAAATAATATATATGTCACTGGTCTCAGTAATTAAAGGTTGCACATAAACTTCTATAACGCAGCAGACACAGAGTACAGATATGTTTATTGGTCCACTCAAATCATGTCTCCTTTTAGCTAAACTTAAAACAATAAATGAAAAGAGAGCTAAGGAAGAAAGCAATATTTAGTACTGCACTTCCATAGAAATCGGTGGTACTATCAATGCACGATCACAAGCATCAACGAGATCCTATCAAACAAATCAGGATCCCAGTATTATAGTTATAGCTGACCAAAGCCTGCTGTGGCCTTAAGCTTGTGGCTAAAAGGAAGAAAATGGTTTCCTCCAAATGCCCAAGGACGGCTTGAGGCAGCAGTTTACTGTACTGCCCTACAAATCAGGGCTGGAATAAATTCAAAACCACAAAACATTAGCAGCAACACAACTTCTGAACTTCAGCAAAGTACGACCACTACTGCATTAGACTTCAAGGATAATTGCCTTCATATCTGGTGATCATACCGAAATAGCTTTGAGGGCAATCATGGACACTAGTTCCACAGGCCCAAATAACATCACAGGATGCTTTCTTTGTCATGTAGCATATTTATATGTACATACGGGTCTACCTGAGAAGACTGACAAGCAAAAACAATGACAATGAGATGACCGACACCGGAAATACCTGATAAGTTGTAATCCCCATGCCAAAAACACTGACATGCGAAATGAGCACAACTGTGTAAGTGTGCGATAGTGACGGACTTTAGAGTTAGGGTACGGGTAAGGTCAGTGTGCAACAGTGATGGACTTTATGGTTAGGGTACAGGTAAGGTAAGTGTGCGACAGTGACGGACATTACAGTTAGGGTACGGGTAAGGTAAGTGTGCGATAGTGACGGACTTTAGAGTTAGGGTGCAGATAAGGTAAGTGTGCGATAGTGACGAACTTTAGATTTACGGTGCGGGTAAGGTAAGTGTGCGATAGTGACGGACCTTAGGGTTAGGGTTTGGGTTAAGGTTAGTGCATAGATAGTTGTGTATTTAAGGTTTAGTGTAGGTTTATCAGGTTTTTGGTGTGCTTATGCTGTGTGTGTGTGATTATCAGAACAGCAAATTTATTTTGTTTTGTTAACTGCCGGGATTGTGCTTTGTCAGGTATGTAAACTTTCATGTTTTTGCGTTTTAGTTTTTGTGGTGTCGGTGATCTTGTTATTGGCCTTTTGATCTTTCGGTGTTGTTAGGTAGACCCATACATACATACATATATATATATATATATATATATATATATAGTGCAGTAACTTCCCCTAACATCTTAAACCACCACTTGTTACAGGGTTTGTCCACAAGCTGATGTGCTTGGTCAAAGTGGTCTCTTTGCACAAGGTAGAATCCACAGCTTCTTTTGGAGGTTACTGAACAATTGGTATCACCTGTGTCATATCCATGGTTATGGGGATCAGTTTATAAAGCTAGTTCAGAAAGACACAAGTGACCTATTGCTTCCAGATACTGACTGTTCTCTCATTATGAGATAATATCTAGCTCAGTAGCATGGCATATCAACACATGTACTCAAATGGCAAAAAAAAAAGTTAATGGACTTTGAATTGGCAGAGAAGACAATGGCAAAAAAAGATTGATTAGATGTACTACTGTATTTGCTGTGTATATAAGATCAACATTCTTCCCCCACCCTGTCATGACTGCCAGTATCTTTGCAGTTTCCTGCTTTCTTTAGGATAACTTAGCATGTCATCAATCGCAGAACTGCTTTCCGGGATCTTTCACTCACCCTCCCAGCTGTGATACCTCAAAGTACAAAATTCATATTACATTTTAATCTGTTCTCATACACCTCTCTCTAGAGGAATAATACTCTTACCCACAGAAAGTATGGAGAAAAGGCTTTTTGCAGAAACATCTGCTTGAATAAATCAGTTACCAAATTCCTCTACACACGAAGATAAAAGAAGACATAGCTGTTAATGCAATATGCAAGTGACTTTTTAATTTTTAATGTAACAAAAGTTATTTGCTCATTTTCTGTCCAGCTTAAGATGGCATAACTTCTGAGATATATGTTTTATCTAACATTGAAGGTAACAGGTAACAATAGTATAAACTGTAGGTTACTTTAAAACTTCCTAAAACAAAACCTGCATATAGCAAAAGATATCTAAGCAGCAAAAAGTGAGATAGAGCCATTAACCATTGCTGAGTTCAGATGTTAACAAAAATTTACTACAGCATTAGATGTCAGCTGTTTGTGTAATGTTAGAAACACCGATATTTCATTGTACTTAACATTGTTATCTAACTGTTTTTGTTTTCTGGTCTGATATGTTTGTTCTTGGTATTGAACGCAATGGAAATGTTATTTAAGAAATGTCAGTAAAGATATTGTTAAAAAAAGAAGCACCAATAGCAAATCGCTAAAGAAAATGCCATTCCAGTTCACATTTTTTCTTTTGACTCAAATCAGGCACTGACCCAAAAAATTGTTTATGGACAATTGTTAGAGAACGTTTTCAGTCACTACTTTTGAAATGTTTTTAGTTTAATTACATTCTAAGACTTAAATAATGATAAAAAAGCATCCACATAGTTTCAGGATAAATAGAAAGTCTATGTGCTTTTTCATATTCTTTATCAAGTATGTAAAAATGTGTCAGTGAGGTAAAAGTACAGTTTATATTCAATAATAATTAAAAAGTTCTCTCCTTGCGGTTACGGCATATAAACATCAGCATTTCAATTTGCAAGGGACAGCAGTTAAATGTAACTGCAGTAAAGATGATTGTCTACACTTACCCTATCAAAATGCAAAAGTATTATTATAGTATCATTATCACATTGAAAATGAAGCCAGTAATTTGAATTCTTCAAAAATCATGAGCTAGTAGTTCTTGCAAATTAACTATTTAAATTTTATAAATGTACTTGCGAAACCACCATCTTAGCTATTTCAAAATAAATAAGCTGGCATGAATAGAAAAAAAAAGCTTTTTTGCAGCTTAGTAAAATACATCATTTCCTGTATTCTGCCAAGAAGCATTGAATGTAAAGAAGGAAAGTGTGCATTAGACCTTTCTAAATAGCACTAATTATTTTAATTAAGGTGGTTGTGTGCGGAATCAATATTTTAGGTAATGTGATACGGCTTCCTTTTCTCATTCTGAATTCTGTCAGCAATTCAAACATTCCGTGTAATTTGCTTAGCATGAAATTCAGTCTTTAGTGTTGTAACTTGTGAATTGTGGCTTCAGCCTTGTGCTGTAATAAAAGAACAATTTTTTTAAACAGTAAGCAACTAAATATATGCCTTCTAAACAGAAATAATGCATAGAATTAAGCCTGACTGCTGCAGTTAAAAAAAAAACAATTTGACTACTACATTGCTTAATGTTATATGGCAGCCTCATTAAATCACATTTTGAATCAAAGCTTATTAACAGTTGGATTAATCTGACATAATGGGTAAACACTGGACACATGTTCCTTTCTCCACATTTTCCTTTTATGTATTATAGCCAGGATACATTGCAGTTAAGCCTAAGGCCACATATATTAAATAAAGTACGGGGCCTTCAGTTATGCCTTGTGTATGAAAGGCAATTCCTTTGCTACAGATAAGCTGTAACCTCTTCCTAAATAAGGATTATTTCCTTTTTTCTTGCTGTCATTTTATTTGTCTGCATATATAACCTACAGTATATCTTACAGATATGCTGGGTTTATGACATTTGCTAGTCCACTTTTGTAATTTTTGTGTTTCGAGGCATGCAGTACAGTCAGACTAAAAATGCACGTTCTCCTTTACTAGTGTATTTTCTTGTTATATAAGCACTGATTATGTAGTCACATAATCATTTGAAATTATAGATGTATTCAGAAATGTTACATTTTTAGTTAAATGATAGGATATCTTTGGGATATTACAAATCGTGCGAAAGAAATATATTTTTTTGGTGCTCAAGTTGTAGTCAATATGGTTTTCAGACTGAATATTTGTGCTAGCTGTTACGCTTGTAATGTATTATGTAGTCTCTTGGAGGAATATTAAGTAGTGTATGGAGTGCCATGTTTATACTTCAGTAACATTAACCATGCTGGTTTAGCACTACTCTATATTGAGATCCAGCATTAACACTGCTTAGAAGGGTGCATAACAATTGTTAAGCACCCACTATGCCCTGTTAGCATCTAGTATGGCATTAAAGGTTGATGGCGCCGGCCAGTAAACAGCAGCAGCAGGTCATAAAACAGATTTGTTTCAGCTCCCATTTCTGACTGCTGTCTGCAGAATTACAACCAGTATTTTGTATCGGACTGTTTCCCTTAGACAGGGAATATTTAAGGATGCCAACCACTTCTGAACTGCTTTACCAGCTTTCATATCTGTTACAACACATCACATTAAGGCATGTTGATTCAATAAGGAAATTTTATATTCTAGGAGAAACTCAAAATGATGCAATGTGTACAATATCTCCCTTTGTAGAATAAGACATTCTTTAAAACTTTGCTTTAACCAAGTAGAATAGATTCCGATTTCACTGGCTGACAGTTCTGTTACAGAGTTGGAAACCTTTCCAAGGTACATAATTTATGAATACTAACTACAAAGAATGATGAATGTCAGTCTTGCAACTGCCTCAATATCTATATATTAAGTAGGAATTCAACAAAATGAAATGCCATGATCATAGAGAGAATAAGCTGTATATTATTCTTTTAGTAAGAGCATTTGGCTCAGAATTTATGCTGCTGTCATTCTCAACAATCATGTCAAGCTGAACCGGCGCTGTGGTCTAAAAGTCACTTGTTACATGTGGTGGCATTTAGCGTAGGACCCATTGCTGTATATAAATGTATTCTATTTCAGACTTTTTATGTAAAAAGCTTAGAGCTTGACCTATATAACAATTATGATTGATTCGTCGTTTCTTCCTTGTTTTAATTCCTCCATGTTTTTATATATTTTTACATGCTTTGTTTTTTTTAAGTACCTTGATGGGAAAGGACCCTACTCCTAAGTCAGAGAATACTTAAACTTTGTGAATTCAGTTTTGCTTCATTCATTAATGTTGCCAAGAATGCTGTTCTCAGCATTCAAAACTTAATCAAAATTGTCTCTTTCTGAAGTTCATAAGGGGTTTCTTCTATGATTAGCATTTGTAAATATGTTTGAAGATTCTTTTATTAGTCTGTTTGTTCCTAGTCCTGTATATCTTTATTCAACATACATTTAGTTTGTTTGCAAGTCTTGATATTTTACAAATGTATGTATTTCAGTTTATAAGTAGCTGTAATCACTATATTTATCAATGTTGATGATCAATGCTACTTCAGCCTTTTTTTCTTGAACTTACAATATCCAGTTTGTTTGCTTCTACCTTTTTAGCAGCTGATACAGGATAATCCATATAATCATTCCATAATCCTTTTCAGTTACATTTTGTGGTTCATGTTTCTAAACCATCTCAAATATCTCTAGATTGCATTGTTTACACAGCCACTCCTGTAACAATCTTGTTGCATTATGCCCGTCAGTATGCAAGCCTTCAGCCGTAAGTATATCACAACCTGCAACATGAAGTGCAACTATTTCTAGTTTTCTATTGCTAAACCTATTTCTTTCACCTTTTATGTAGACTTTGCAAGCATCACAGTATGTAGTCTACTATTTTGAGCTGCTAATATTAACCTTTTATCTTTTGGTTAAAATTTACCTCACCTGAGTCACCCATGTGTCAGCTCTTGATCACCATGTGGTTGTTACAGATAGTCTCTATATTTATTTGTGGGTTTTTAGTTCTTTTCTCTTTTTTTTTGATTGTATTCTTTCTTGTGCTTTAAGCCCTTTGTATTGGTACCTGCATTTGTCCACATCTGAATTGAATTACATCCCAGCTTGTTTCCTAAAGGCTTCTTATAGATTCATTGGTGTTTACTAGGCTAACGACCACAAGGCCCCTTTTAAGCCTAGCCATGCATCCCAAATCTCTGACGAGTTCTGATACCCTTGATGGGTGTAAGCAGGGGACTGGGAGATGAACCATTTACAGGTTACTTGTTGCATCAGAGACATAGGTGGCAAAGCTAAGCAAATAGATCATCTTAAATTGTTTTGTTAATGTTTCAAACTTCATATTTGGATCTGATGGTGCCAGTTGTTGTTGTTGTTGTTGTGTCTTTCGGCTTTTCCCGGTTAGGGGTCACCACAGCGGAACTCCGGTCCGCTAATGATTGGCAGTAGATTTTTATGTAAATATGTATACAGATTTGCACATGTAGCCAATTTCTTCAAGATGATGAACAAGGAGTTTTATCATTATTTTCCCAAACGTTAAGTGTAAGTTATAATTGTTTTTATTTATATAGCTAAGTATTTTTACAGGCTCTTTTGTTTCACACTGTTTATAAAAATTATATATTCATAACTAATAGATTTTTTTTTAATTTCCGTGATGAACTTAAATGTTTAAAAGAAAAAAACATGTCAGTCTCCTTTTTTTATAAATTTCTGTTTCCTAGCACTTCCAGTTATATTCTAATTGTTAGCATGTAGGTAAAAGTATCTTGGATAACTTTGAAGTGAATGATTTACAGTAGGAACGACACAACAGTTGCACTATGTTTTCTCCAGTTATTTTGTGTGAGTGCATGTGTATGTGTGCTAAAGGATGCAGACTTATACGAGTTAATTCATCTGTGCTCGAGTTTCTGCCTGTGCACATGTATATGTATTTACACATTCATATGCATTTTGGAGTGCGTTTGCCTCTGTCTGCTCAATAAAAATAGTTTTGATACTACACTTTCATGACACACAAGGACAGAGGCCTTGATTGTAACTCCAAATAACATGGATTCAGCTACTAATCTAGGTGCTCAGAAGACCAGGGAGGGTTTGAAGTGATGCTTTTGGCTTAGTGTCATCGGGTGAATATAAAAGTGTATTCAGTATGTGTATGGATTTACATGAATTAGCTGAACTGAGCATCACTGGTGTATAGATTTGTGAACTTGCACTGTTTTTGCCATGCAGGTGTTTCTAATTGTTTGATGGTCAGTAGAGAGAGGGCAGAATAAGCATTAGTAAAATCTCTTAACCTTTGTAGAATAATAGTGGACCCCCCCCCCAACATGAACCTCAGTGCTGATAAATGGACAATAAACAGGGCAAAAACTTTATGGTGCATATGTGCTTCACTGAAAGGAGATGACCTTTGGCTAATATGGATGAATAGATTTACCGAGTATTACATAAAAGGTTAAGAGGTGAAAGAGAACAAATGGATTCTTTTATAGATAAACACAGGGTTACTGTCTGAAGGGGGGAAGCAAGAATCCTTATGACGCAATATTATTTACATAATATTTTATACATAATATTTAGTGCAACATATAAAATCCATTTTCACTTAGAAATGATGGTGATATATTGAAACATTTTACAATCAACATCACCGACCAGACCAGTGCATAATGCTAAAAAAAAAAGGTATGGTTTGAGCCTCCACCCTGAACAACTTATGTCCTCATCCTAAAACTGTGTATCTTCATTTTAGATAATGTACTTGTGCAGAAGGCTTTCCAGTGGAAGCTTGTACATTAGTAAAATGTTTCTATGTAGAGGCTTATAGGCAAGCTTCTGATATTTCACAATCTGTTTGATTATTAGACAATAGTTTAAGAAATGTGGTAAATATTTGGACTACAATATGCAATGTTTATTTTGTTTCACAGTTTAATGTGCTATCTGATGTCAAGTGTTAAAAAAGTTGAAATATGTCAAGAAAAGATCAGTTCATGAGTAACATATTATTTGGTCTACCTCTTATTTCATTTATTAAAGGAACATATATTGGTAATTGTTGCAGTTATTTTTAAATGCTTAAAGTCTCTATGGTTGAAAATGTGGATTGCAGGGATGCATTCCTCTCCAGTAATTGCACTTCCATTTGTCTTGTTGCATGTAACAGATTATATAAGACTGGATATTAGAGGAAGTTATATTTGTACAATTAGGGCTGTGAGATGTATTGTCAGGTACCCTTCTAATTTATTTTATGTAGGCAGAACAAAAAGAGCATCCTAGAAACATAAGGACTGCTGAAAAAGGGTGTTCTTTGGCTATGCATTTTACTATGGAGAATACAGGTTAAAGTTTTTAAAGCTTGTATAACATAGCAGGTTAATTGGAAAGTTAGATGTGAGGGTATTTTAAAAGCATATTTACATTTTAAAGAAAGTATTTTTAATTAAAAATGTAATAGATTGATTTATAATGGATTGACAAGTCATTATAATGGGAAAATATTTTTCAATAATTGATTTTCTGTTTTTAATTTGATTGTTTTATTGCTAATTGATATATATCACTGTTTCTGTGTATCTATATTTAAAGATATTTTGTGTGTGTGTGTTTTTTCCTCCCTGCATACCTCTCAACCTGGAATCATCAAAAATCTGGACAAGGCCCATGAAAAATAGGTACACATCTGTACTCTGATTAACGTAAAATTTGCATGCATAATTACATAACCTCGCCCACTCCAATGAATTGTGGGATAACAACTTTCAAATGCAAACGGAAGAATAGACAACTAAAATATGGCACCATAGTCTCCTGCAGCCATTCCAGTGTCCCATTACCTGGCTATTTCACCCCATTTACCATAAACACTAATGTGTGCATACTGCTTACTTCTACAATGATTATTTGGATTTTATTTTTACATTTTATAGCACAGTGCACAAACACGAAGAATAGATATCTGCTAAACAAAGCAATACTGTCTCACAATGAAAATAGAATTGGCATTAAAACTTCTCTGACCTTGAAACTCACATTCATTGAAACCCACACCACATCCAAAGAAAATGCATCTGGCCAGTGGTGGATAAAAGAGTACCTTTGGGCTGTTTTCAAATCATAGGCCCCTTGCACAAAAAACAAGAAACATACATGCGTTCTTTGATACAACTTCCTGACTTTATTAAATTTATTCCTTGTATAATACAGCATACTTGTTAGACTTAAGTTAGAGCGCATTTTAAATTTATAGTTTGAACATTTTTCCAGCAGGCAATGAAACAAAATGCATGAACCAATAATGACAAAACTGCCCAATTAAGAACATTTTTATCATCAAATTGTAAATATATAAATAGAATGGCAGTAGTGTAAGCCATAGGCATCTTGCACTTATGGGGGGGGGGCAAAAACCAGAGACACATTTTAATCATTGTTTGTATAATGTTGGAAAGTTGCTAGAATAAAACATGGTACCACTATGCATTTCACTGCCAAGTCTCGAACCCAGGACCCTGTGCACTACAGTCAGAACATACCCCTATGCCATATCATCAGCTTCTTGAAAGACAGTTAGAATGAAACTTAAATGGCTATCATTTAGTGAATCCAGTTCTCACTTCTCACCATAGCTGTCAACCTCTTAGCACAAAAAATCCCAGACAAAGCCAATAATGGGGGAATACAGAACAGAATTCAATTCTCATTTCTCACCATAGCTGTCAATGTCTTAGCACAAAAAACCCAGACAAAGCCAATAATGGGGGAATACAGCACCCAAATAGGGACACGTTTCAAATACTTAACTGATCTTATAAACTTTGAAAATTGCTTGAATAAAAGGTTTTGTGTTACCATTTATTTTCTGAAGAATATGAAGTCTGAAATTCAAATGCCCATCATTATTTAGTGAATTCAATCATTCAGTTCTTTGCAACAAAAATCCTTCAAACCACAGATTTAATGAGGAGCAGAGGAAAAATATGAGGAATAAATTCACAAGTTATGTATGTACTGTGCATTATTTGCCTGCTTGGCATGTGGTAACATACCAGTTCAGGTGCTGCCTTACTAGTGTTGTCATCACATATATAGCTGCTCCTAACTGTTTTCAATCCCCTGTCTCTATGCAGTGCACACAGAAACATCTGTTTTTTCATTGGTTTTAAAATGTTCTTTTATGTTAAACAGCCATGTGAAATGAATTATAAGCAGGCCTCTTTATGCCACAGCTATGACTGTAGATTTTAATTTATTCCTAAAAAAAGTCTGATAAGAATGAATTACATGTGAGTTTTGCCCCCCCCCCCCCACCCACACACACACAGACACACACACCTGGTTCTGAGAACATTGGCAAATGGCATTATCTGTCAAAGTGATGCCCTAACCCCATGAGCACAAAAAATGGGAAAAACATGGTTGTGGATGGATGGATATTGTCACAATATTATGCCTTTTATTTATACTACTGCAAGGATTTGCTGCTACCGCATTTACTAGATATACTCTTCCGTAAGAAGTCATGTCTATCACGTGTGCAGGTCTTCAAGAAACCGATTTTAGTGGTCCTATCAAAGAAACTGCATGTATAGCCTGCTACTTTACCTACAGCAGCCTCAACTTCTGTCTTAAAAAAAAAAAAGTTACCATAGAGAAAAGAGACCATATGACTTTAGTTTCTTTTTATTTAATAATCTTGCCCCAGTAAAACTTACTGAAATATTAAAAGCACAAAAAAACAGTATGAATCTTAAAAATAATAACATCAGAAATATTTAAAAAATAACCCATTACACATTTATGGCAAAGAAAATGTTGGGATGAAAACAATTTGACCCTGCCGTAACCATCACAAAGAAAATTTGTATAGAGGAAACCGGTGCTACATCGCTTTTTTGTCCCTTATCCATCCACATTTGCAAGTTGCTTCTGTTTCCTTTTGTAACCCTGTGAGCAATTGCAACCATCCACAAACCTTTCTTCTGTATCTCACACACACTACCTTAAAGCAGCTGCAGATATCATCCTGGCTCAAAATAACTCCATAATGAACTGCTCTGACCCAACGGCAGCCTCTTACATGAACTCCAGATACCAATGGCAGTATTCAAACAGTCCCAGTCTCTTATGAACTCCGGATGGCAGTATTCTAACAGTCCCAGTTTTTTAAATTAATCCATAACGAACTGCAGACCCAACGACAGTATTCGCAACAGTCCATAACGAGTCCCAGTATTCAAACAAACGCGCACATGTCTGCACGTCCCTGGAAGGTTAATTCCGACAGGCCGACGGAGCTGACGTCATCATGCATGTGATGACGTCAGCTCCAAAAGCACGGAAATTAAAAAGTGTTAAAAATAGATGAAAAAAATCAGAAATTAAGGGGTGCCACTCGGGAATTGTGGCACCCCATTATTGGGATGCCAAAACTCAGTAAAAACCGAGTAATTCGGGATGGTTGGGAGGTATGCCTCCTTGTAAAGCTTCTGCTTTGCAATAAAAAAGTAATATTTGTTTCTTTGTAAAGAATAATATTCTTTACAAGGAAATGAATAATTGTTTGGGTGGTAGTCCATGTAATTTTGTTTAGTTTACTAAATGAAAAGGTAATTGAACTCAAAATGTACTTAAGTGAATACAGAGTTGTACAATGAAAACAGCTATAAATTTAATTATAGTGATTATACTGCATTAACTTTAAATGGAGTCAGTTGTGTTAGTGAAAGAAATAAAGGGATATGAAAGAGCAACAACACTGAAAAACAGTCCATTTAATTAAGGGAAAAATGTATTAAGATTTTTAAGGAACAAATAAGAATATCCTTAAACAACTAACAACAAAAAGCAATGTAAGCACAGCGGGAAAGGAACGATAAGCATCAGGACCGTCAGCTTTGCCTTAGCAATATGCTAAAGAAACAATACTTCAGTTACTTATTTTATGTTTTTTTTTCCAATGTGCTTTTCACCCTTGTGCCTGTCAATCACCAGACTTCCATAACTGGGCAGTTAAATACCTTATTCTGGGTACACACTGCACAGAATGTAAAGCAACAGTCAATAAGCCATTGTAGTGATTTGTGTTCTCTCCAGTGTCCCACCATGAGGGCATATAGTATAGGCCGTAAATTCTGCCCTGAGCAGGAGATATACAATCTGCATTTTTGGGAGGCCACTGCGCTTTCTGAACATGTGAGTACACACTCCCATGCACCCAAAGTGAAGAGTACAGCATGTGCCACTTAGTAGTGGAATGACTTCCCAGAGCTATTGTTGCTTTACCTCTAATGGACTCTGGAACGGTATGACTCTAGTTTTCCCCCCAAAAAATATGGATGGCCATCCTTTCCACACCATTTCAAAACATTCACCTGAGCTGCTGTTTGAACTCTGGTTTCCTGCTTCATATGGCTTTTTTCCCTGTATGCCAGTGTACTGGCCTTCCTTTTTTATTTTTATTAACAATGTCTGAGCTGAGTTACTGTCTCTAACTTTCTTATAACAGCCTACACTAAAGCCATCTGTAGTTAGTGTCATTCATAAACCAAATTCTGCTTTTTTTCTACTTCAAACTCGTTGTCTTCATTTACTTCTAATATTATTTTTGTTTTTTGCTCTTTATTGAGTACAGTGCCCCTTTTGGTACGTACCTAACCAGGCACATCCAACAGTTGGAACATCCACAGAGGTCCCTCACTGAAAGAATACAGGGTTTATGTAACATGTCCTATGCAGACCACATCAAGGTCATATCACTGTATTACCTCTCTTATAAGCTATTGAAGGGAGATCTATGCCTGGCATACAATACATTGCCAGACCCTACTCTGATGGACCTCCTGCAGATCCACAAAACAAACAGCACCAGAATTACCAATTTTAAAGAATTAAACCTTGCCTGTGATATAAATAGGACCTGCTGGAGAGACAAGACTGTATCCCAGAACCTATCCCTTCTCTGGAATAGACTCTACATTCATATGAAGCAGAGTTCCTCCCTTTCCCAATTCACATGTAACTTGAACAACTGGATGAAGAAAGAAAAATGCCCCCTTGCTTTGCACCTGTGTCTCTAATAGACAAAGGCAGCCTGTAAATGGTTCATCTCCCAAGTCCCTGGTTACACATATTAAGTGTATCAGAACTTTTCAGATTTTGGATGCATGGTTAAGCTTAAAAAGGCCCTTGTGGTCATTACCCTAGTAAACACCAATGAATCTATGTCACAGATGATCTATCAAGAAGAGTATTTTGCTTAAACTGGTAATCAGCGATTCACAATATATCTACAGTGCTAATTTAAATGTATAGTGTGGCACAGTATTCAACAGACAGGCCAGACTCTGGGTGAATAATAGTGCAGTCAGGATTTACATCTATTTTGAGCCTAGAGATCTTCATTTTTTCATTTAGTGCATCTTTTTCTAGTAAGTGTATGTGGTCTTAATGTACCTGTTATAATAATTCACAAACTAAATATCAATAAAGGGAAATGTGGAGCCTGCTATAGCATTATCATATGTATTACAAACCTTTTTGAAGTGGAACATTCCTGATGATTCAGAACCCTTCTCACCACCCACAGTAAGGGCTACAGTAAAAAAATGACCAATGCCATACTATTTAAAGTGTCACTGGTGGCTACTGGACTCTCTGATTCGCATAGTCTGTCCTTTTTATATATAAATACCTTTAAGGCATATTATTAAAGAGTTATCCCTGATAGTCAGGGTTTCCCCTAACCCTAAATGCCATTAAAACAATGATAGCAAAGTTTTCTCCTTAGTGTCCTGTGGATCCCGCCTTACCACATCTTTAAGGGCCATTAAGGGACAGTGTACGATCCCTAGTGTCTAGTAGTTCCCCCACTCTTGTTACGTTTGAGTAGTGATAAAGCATGAGATGAGAGATTTATCCCTAGTATCTAGTCATTCCTGCTCAAACCAGCATTGCTGCATTTGCTTGTCAGTCTAGGGGATGTAGAGGTATGATGAAGAAGAGCAATGGACAATTAGAAAGATCTTTACCAATATCTTACTACTAGCATAAGTACATAATTTATTGCTTATATTTTTGCAACATAAACACTTAGCATGTATGAGACAAGTTTCTCTTTTCTTTGGGGAAATGCTTAGCTGAGCTGTGAATTCAAGAATGCCTCAAATTTGTGTTACTCATCTTTTATAATAGATCCAACAAACATTTGTTTTCAAGAATATGGATGGTGAGATGATGATGATGATGATTGGTCCCTTAAGGGAGTTCTTCAATGTTAATATCTGTCCAATTTTTTTATCGATCGTAATAATATTTGAAAGAAATAAGTTGATATCTTCCTCTAATTCATTTCAAAGTATATTTCCCTCACTGCTCAGCATCACTTCAAATTATCTTAAGGAACAGTTTGCACCAACTACTCATTTAATTTGATCCCATGTGCCACTCAGATTCCTGTTGATCCATCTTCAAGTGCTGTTTGAGCAGGAAAAGAGTGAAATGGGTTTCACTGACAGTGGAGTTTTTTTTTTCTCTAAGGTTTGACATAATTCACTTTTTTCACATTGATAGTGCAACACTCAGTGATTGTGTTGTCAATGGATCAACATGTATCCATTCACCATGTACTGCCAAGTCTGTGCTGCTCCTGGTATAATGCTATTGTCTTTCTCACATTCCTGAAACCCAGTGCCTCTTCAGAAATGCATACTACTATTAGCAAATGGAAAAAGTATATTTACCTAAGTTTTAAATCATTATTAATGAGCATTGCCACTTCACCTTTGGTGTAGTCAAAAACAGATGCATACAAACGTTTCCCATTGAATCATTCAGCTGTTTCGCTTTAGTAGTTTAGTGACAGGTCTTCAATAGTTAAAAAAAATAAATAAATAAGATGTGCTGCATCATAATAATGATATTGATCTGGTAACTTCTACATCATCTGTTTGTTACTAAAAACAACACTTTTTTCAGGATACTCTAAGCCTTCCACCTTTCCAAATGAAGTCTATCATCATAATTTTAATTTGCCTTAAGAAATGTTCTGTGGTATGTATCAGGGAGGGTGGCAGTGTATAAAGTAGTAGAGTACATGTATTCAGTTTGTCTTCACTAATCTAGTTCCAGTCACGTCAGTTTCTATCTCTTAAAGTCAGTCTTCACCCTCTTCACTAACTCCTTGTAAGTCTTGGTCTCTTTGTCATGCAATGCAATTTCCTTAGTGTGAGTGATGTCCCCTAGGAAACCTTATTTTTGTTTGTCTTTATTTTCATACATACCTTATTGCTACTCTCCTGCTCTTTGTCAGTTAATACTTTCTTCTTTAAGATTTATGTTTCATAGGTGCAAAAAAGAACATGTATGCCTTGTTCTGGCCTTGTCAAGTACATCAATACATAAAAAGTTATTTGAAAAAGGTATAAAAATACATAATCAGCAAATAATCCAATTTTACCACACCACTCTGTCTTGTATCAGTTTGTACCAGATATTTTTTTTTATCATCAGAGCTGAAGGCTCCATTTCTTCATCAGCTTCCCCTTTCCCATATTACCACTGGTGATAATGCTGATTCAGTTGTCAGTAATTCTTTTTATTTCATTGCCACACTCCTACATTCATTGGCAGTCATGACCATCACAGGTCTCCCAAATCTTCATAGTTCATAGTTTAGTACTAGGTTAACTGCCCTTGTGGGCCATTTCTAAGCCTAGCTAATTACCCCACATGAGAATCAAACCCTGCTCCTTGTGTCTGTAAGATAAACACCTTAACCATTATGCCATCCTCCCCCCTACCAGATCATCTTCTGTTTTCCACACACACACATGGTCTGGCTACTGTAGTCTGTTCTCAGTTACCTTTTCTTCACTTGTGGTGTTTTAGTTTCAGTTCTGATGCCCTGTTTTCTTCATCTGTTCTGCATTCTATATCATATTTCCTATCTGAAGCACTTTGTCTCCATCACTTCAAGCTAACCCCTTTAAATGCACAGGTGTATGTGCTACACAGAAGCACTGGTCATTACTTTGTTTTGCACACCTTACCCCATGACATTTGCCTCAGTACCTCTAATTCTAGATTTGTTCCTTATTCAGATATCCTTTGTCATCACCCACTCCTCCCAAACACCTCTCTCTTTTCTTTTTGCACTATTTTTCTTTCTATCACAATTTATCATCTCTTTTTCTGATAGTCCTACTTTTGTTGCCATAACCATAACTCTGTCTGCAATGAGTTTCATACCATGTGCCTTCAGTTTTGCATTCCAATCCCATATCATTCAATAAAGTTCCTGTTCAGAGTCTGCTTTTGTTGCCATATTATCTGCATAGAGCAGCTTTATTGACATGCCCCTTCTGACCTGCTGGCTAATGTAATCATTAACCAATATGAGCAGCAGTGGTCTCAGAGATGAAACATGATGCACACCCACTACTACTAGGAACCTCAGTCTGATCCCAAATACTTTTGTTTTTGTCTCTTTGCCTATATTCAGTACTAATTTTACCAGTGTTTTGGGGACTTTAAACCATTGCAGGTGGTGTGCAATTTAGCTTTCAAGGGGTCTTTTCAAATTTTGGTTCATATCCAGCATTGCCCAGTTGGAATCTTTCACCATCTCTAAACTTTATGCTGTCTTACAATAAAGTTTGGTTAGTTTTACTGCATATTTCATTACAAACTGCTCATATCCCATATTCCTTTATCCTGCTGTATGAATTATTTTATCGATTACTCTATCCAGCACTTTTCTGCAGTGTGCCAAGATTCTACAGTTGTGAATATCCTCTTTGCTCTTGTGTGCACTGGCAGTAAAATACTTATTCGCTAGGCATCTGGGATACCCCCTTGCCCCGATACCTCAATGATTAAATTGTAAAACAATTGCAGATCTTCAAACATCTTGATCATGTCTGCCAGAACTTCACCTAAGCGTTTTACTTTTCTTAAAATGAATGGTTCCAGATATAAGATGAATAAATCTGGTGATGGTATATAGACATGCTGTACTACTGTAATGTATTCCTCTACCATTAGAAGTAAGCAGTCACTGGTCAATGCAATTTTGTTTTCTTACATCATAAGTCAGTGTTTCATTTAAGCATTTCAGTAATCATTTTCAGTCAAGTATTGACTGCAGCTGAGACTATGATAAACCCTACACATTCTGGTAATATACTTTTCATTTGTATTGTCAGTGGCACAAATGGTAATGCACTGTCTTTGGCGAAGAAAGCTGTGGGTTCCAACATCCCAAAGATTGATAACTAGCACTTCAGCATAAGAAGGTGCTGCAATCCCATTCAGATGAGATAATAAGCCAGGGCCCAATCTGCTTGAGTTGGTTGTAGCCCAGATGGATGTAAAAGATCCCATGGCACCTATTAAAAACTGTGGGAGATTTTTATTTACACCTTATTTACAATTTACGTATTTACATGTTTATGGAAAATATATGGCATTTTGTATTTTAAATCACCCTTAATTACAAAAGGAATTAAATTTATATAGACCACCCTTTTTTCTCCATATCCTGCACTTGATTTTCCTTATATTTGATAAAATGCATTTACTATTAAATAGAACTTCTTTAACCTTTTATTCCAAATTGTCCAAATTATACAAAATATGTTTTATTCACATTAACATATTCTTTGCTATGTTGTCCATAAAATCTTATTAAATCATGTCCATATTTGTTTGTAATCTTGAAAATTTTAACTATTTTGTTTTCTATTATTTTTCACATAAAATTTTAACTCTCTTGCATGTTAAAAAAACATGTTTAGCTCTCTCCAGCTTTCCACAATAAAAACTCTTTCATTATTTTTATAAGGCATATTTCCTTTAACAGGCCACTAATTAATTGGTAATCTCCATAAAAAAATCTTGTTATTTCACATTTTTCATCCACCATTTATTTCTTTGCTTTGTAGCTTTAATTTTCTCTTCTATTAATATTCCCAAGGATTCACACATTAATTGTCTCTTAATATTCTTAGTTAAATATTTTCATCAACTCTCTGTTCTTAGTTTCCATATTTTTTCTTGATACAGCCTTCCCTTCATTTATCAGTTCCTTTTGTCTTTTATTCATTTTAATTAAATTCCATTCTTTTTCATACTTTCCTTTAAAAATATTTATTATTACCTTACTCCTTTCTCTACTTATCCATCTCAAAACCTTATATAAATACAAAAATGTTCCATACACTGTTGAATTCAACAATTGCAAAGCTCCTGTATCTTTTTCCATATACTATACTTCCCTTTTGACTGGTTGTAGTCTGGATCTCCAGATGAATTGTAAAATATTTTCAATAAACTGTTTTCCCATATCATTTGGGAGCATATATATATATATATATATATATATATATATATATATATATATATATATATATCCCCATCTCCACAGATGCGTACAAGATAAAAGCTACCCTGTCCCATAACTGGGACATACTAAGCTGCAATGCGGACCTCAACAAGACCCTAGGTGACAACCCCATCTTTACCCATAAAAGAGGGTACACCCTCAAGACCCTCTTCAATAGGAAAGGTGACTTTCGGAAAGGGCACAACCCAAGGGACCCACCCCTGTGGGCACTGCACCTGTTGCCAATACATCAGCACCACAGATGACGTCAAGATTGCCAACAACTAACCAGTCTACCCCAAAGGTAGCCACGACTGCAACTCCACCCAGGTAGTCTACCTAAGCAGATGTACGCACTGCCCCAGCTTCTATATTGGCATGACCACCAGGAAGCTGAGCGACAGGATCAAAGAACACTACCAAGCCATCAGAAGAGGAGACAATAATAATGCCCTAGCTAAGCATTCTATCCAATGCAAAAAACCTACCAGATTCACCTTTCTGGTACTAGAAAAAGTCTCCAGCTTCAGCGAGGAATCCAGCACACCACTGGAAGTCAGAGAACTCAAGTGGCAAATCAAAATGTGTGCTGATAACTACCCAGGCCTAAATGGTAGCCTTAACATTAAATGTATACTTAAATGGATCAGGTAACCCACTAGGTACCTCCTCCCAGGTATCCAGTCCACATAAGGTAACTCCCATCACTTTATGTCACACATGACATCACTAAGTATATATATACTCTGTTGGAATGCATTTCTGTAAGATTTCTGAAGAAGTTCATTTACTTTGAAATAAAAGTGCGAACGAAAGCGCTCAAATCTTACCTACTTGTGTCTGAGTGGCTTCTTTGATTCCATACTAAGGAACCCCAAGGTTTCTAGCTCTTTTCACCTGTATCCTGCATTTGTTTAGCAGTTTCAGCTGTGCACCCTTTACCCCTCGAATATAGATATATATATATATATATATATATATATATATATATATATATATATATAGGTCCTCTTCACATGGTCGACTTTTCAGAAAGTCAACTTTCATATGACTGAGACCATATGATCGACTTTCAAAAAGCTGACCATGGGGAACCACTATCTCCGTACAGTGTGGAATGGAAGAATTTACTCTTCCGTACTGTAGTCCAATCTCGGAGTTGGTATATTTAAATCACAGGGGGCTGAGCCCCCCATGCGGGGTGCAGGGGGGCTTGCCCCTCTGCTAACAGTTGAAAGGTAAGTGTTTGTTGTGTGTTTTGTGTGTATTAGACATGATCAGCTTTTCAAAAGTCGATCATATGGTCTAGGCCATATGAAAGTCGACTCTGAACAGTCGACCATGTAAAGTAGACCCATATATATATATATATATAATATGATATCTCCAGATCCATATTGTGTTCATTAAATGTACTTTAGTTAATTACAATTTGTACCTACTCCACATAACTTTGTCTCTTGAAATCTCTCAATATTTTTGCCATTGTTTCTGTATTATATCATACACTCCAAATTCAATTCCTAATGCTGATATTGTTTTCCCAAACTGCACCTTTCTAATTCTTTATCACCTTCATACCATTACATTTCTCTTTATTAATATTTAATCCAATTTCCTATAATCTGTTAAATACATTCCTAATTACCTTTTCCATTTTTTTCTCATTTTTCACTATTAATTTTATATCAGCATATGACAGAATAATAGGATACTCTACCCCGATTTCTTGAATATATTTACTGTAATCTAGTTCCTAATTTAATCCTTTTATTACACTATTCATAATTATTATAAACAAAATGCTACTCATTGGGCTTCCCTTTTTTCCACCTCTTCTCAGCAGTATTCCTTCACTAAACCAACCATTTAATGAAATTTTAATGTTAGTGTTTTTATATACTGATTCACATCCTTTTTTATTTTTATACTAAATTTTTATTCTTCTATTAATTACCATAAAATGTTCTATTGAGTCAAATGCTCTATCACTATTAATTTTAATTCTGTTTGTCCTTTCTTAATATCATCTACTATTTCCCTAAGTATCATTAAAACTTCTTGAATTCCTTTTTCTCTGACCCCACAAATACCTTCTATTATATAATGTAATTTATCTTCTAATCTTTTTTGCATTACTTTCATGAATGGTTTATAGTCACAGTTATTCACCATTATAGATTCCCAATTTTATATTTCATGTTTCCTCACCTTTATTCCATATACATCTCCTCACATCTTCACATATTTTTTGTGATTTATCCCACCATTTAGCCATTCACGGAATACCTTTATTAATATTTCTTTTTGCCATAGTATTACCTTTGCATATTTAATATCCTGTATCATCCATTCAGGTTGTCATATATATGATTATATTTTTAATTACCTTATCTGTTTTTGCTATTGTAATTTCCTGTTTCAATACTTTGTCTTCTAAAAACTGTTTTATCTTCCACAAACATTTTCCTTTTTAATCATTTTCCTTTTACCATCTCTTTCATATACATAGCTACAACATCTATTATTTTATATTGCCCTTTTTCAATTTTCCATTCTTACTTTTTATTTCTATTACTATACTACCATTTTTTACCTTAGTATTTTGGCATGGTGATACCTCTTCCTTCTCCCTTCCATGTAAAAGATATTTTTTCTGTATAATAACTATAATCTTCTCTTGATTTTGTATTTCTTTCTTGCCTCCTAACATTCTTTTCTTTCCAGTCTAAACAACGTAAAACATCCTTTTGAATTTGCCCACATTCTTTTGTATCTGTTCATCTTCTTTCATTCTCCCATACAAAATAATTTTTTTATATTTCTCTTTAAATGTTATCTATCATTGTGAACAATTTTCATAAAATTCTCTAATTCTTAAATGATCTTTTTATAATTTTATTATGTTTTCCTGACTATACTTATTCCACTCTTTCATTAATTCCCTTAATACCTTTTCCATTTTAATATATTATTTATTTTTATCTATCTCAATTCATATTGCTAAATCATCCAAAAAAGTCTCTATTACTTGTTCTATTATAACCCTTATAGTTTTTGACAAAAGAAAATCATCTATCTCTGTCTGAAATCTTTCTAGCTGATGTGTGTTTTTCTTTCTAGTTTAAATATAATTTAGAGTTTTTATTCCTTTTCTATATAATATAGCAAGCTATGAAGAATTTTCATGTCTCAAATTCCATATTATACCTCCCAACCATAGTGTCTGTTTGTTCTCTTTCTTATTTAAAATTCTAATGTCTTCTAATACTATTAAATCCATATCATACCATTCTATTATTCCAATTTTCCTAACTACATTTTTAATACTATTAACATTGATATATGGTAATCTAAGATTATTTGCTGCTCTTCTTTGTAATGTATGAGAAATTATTATAATTAGCCATTTCCTTTGTTTTTAGTTTTTGTTCCCAGTTCATGAATTTTTCTTTTCCTATCTTTAACTCTTTTTTCCAATTGTATTTTTCTTCTTAGCTCTTTAAAAATGTATATCCTCTTTTCATCTCTGATTTCTGTACCACTTTTTTTCTCCTTCCCCTTTTTGTATATTATCCAAAATGTCTTCTTGATTTATCTCACTGCACTCCTTTTCTTTTGTTTGTTGTTCCTCTAATTGCAATATTTCTTTCATTTATATTTTCTTATATTTCACACTCTAACCCTGACTCCTTCTCACAGTCCATCCACACATGTCCCATTTGCTTACATTTATAACAGATTTCTTTACACATTGTGCATTTTGACCAATTTCCCCACATAAGTAGCATCTTTTTGTATCACAGTTTATGAAATTCCCCTCCTTCCCACAAAGAAAACACGTTATTGGTTGTCCTAAATACTTAGCTTGATGTTCATCAACATTAATTATACTTTGAACATGTACAATTTTGCCATTCTCCATTTTCAAAATTACATTACAGTCCAAAGCACCTGTCTAACATCTTATATTATCAGAAACATTTGGTATCTCTTTTACTTCATTGCACAAGTTCTTTAGTAAATATATTTTACATTCTGTCTTTCAGTCTCTGTTCAAAACTGTATCTTAATTTTTCTCTCTGTTTCTCAAAAAATGCCTTTAGTACATAATTGTTCAATGGATACATGTATTTTTTCTCCATAGCTCTTTATAAAAACTTCCAAAACCATAACAATCTCAAGAAAATGTAACAGTATATCTGTTAATTCAAATAAATGCTTTTACCTCCCATGACTTTGTCTAAAGGCACAACTATTGTGTCCCAAATTTCATACGTGCCCAATTCAATTTCTTGTTCTCTACACTGAATGCTTAGAACATACCTCTATTTTTTCAAACTTTTGTCATTTTTTCTCCTTTTCTGCTGATTTTTGTGTCCCTATTTCCATGAACAGTTTCACTTGCCTTTCTTCTTTGTTGCTTAATTTCTCCATTATTTCACCCTATGAAGCTCCCTTTACTTTCTGTAGTTCACTCTGTTCCAGCAAATTTTCCAGTTTGCCATCCTGCAACCCTCTCAACTTGATGGCTGTAATTATAATTTCTCTATTGCTCTTCTACCCTTCAAATAATTCTCTTTGGAAGATTTCCTCAGAATCTTCCATTTTATTTTATTTTATTTTATTTTTTTATTTTACATTTCCTGACCGGACTAGTCTAACTGGATATATGTCCATTTTCAGTAGAGGCCCAGGGAAATAAGCTCTGAAAAAACAAATATCAAAAACAAACAACTCATATACACACAAAATTCATAAACACTATTAATAGGTAAAATGAACTTTAAAGGAATAGTTCAGAGATTATCATATAAGCTAGACAATCCATTCATAGTACAGAATAATGCAGTTAAAAACACAGACAACACGTTGTTACATAAAAGAAAAAGAAGGCATGTTAAACAATAGTTACTATAGTGAAAGGTAGTCACAATGATCTTAAGCTTCAAGAAGATGCAAATAAAGGTGTATAGTAGGACTAGGGAATGTTGTATTAAAGGAGAGTAGGACTTGACTAGAGAAAAGATGAGGGTAGGCAGAGACAAGATAGAAGAGCTAGTTGCTTAGTCAGGCTTTGTACAGGGGCACAACCAGTATGATTTGAGGAAGAGTTTAAGTTTACTTTCAAAAAGTGATATAGAGGGCAATAAGGTAAGTTCATTGGGAAGTAGGTTCCAGGATTTTCCAACAGTAGTAGACAAGAGAGAGTCCCCAGCTCTGTTGTTGGATTTTGTAATATCTACAAGCAGTTTGTGTGATGATCATAAAGTCTTTAGATTGGTATAGAGGGAGATGAGGGTAGAAAGTATGGTAGTATTTGTTGGTTGGTAAAGGGTCTTATGGGCAATGGCTAGTTGGTGGAAATTTAGCTGATTTTGCAGTTCAAGCCAACCAAGCTGCTTTAGATTATAACAGTGGTGGGTTCTGAAAGGGTTTCCTGTTGCAAATTTGGCTACGTTATTGTAGGAATGTTCCATTTTATTGAGGTTGTTTTTAGATAGATTTGTATATATGGGTGAAGCATAGAGGAGAGTAGAGATTAGATGACTGTGAGCAATAGTTATTCTAGCTCAAGGAGAAAGGAAGGGTTTGACCCTATAGAGACAGCCAAATTTTTTGTTTACAGTTTTTAGAGTATTATTGATATGGGTGTCAAAGTTGAGTTTGTCATCTATGGTGATGCCTAGTAGTTTGGTTGTAGGTTCTGGGGATACAAGAGTGCAATTGTTGGATGTTACAGTGAAATCTATAGGGGAAGACCTATGTGTATGAGTAAAAAGGAGGAGCTTAGTATTTTGGGGGTTCAGGAGGAGACAGCGCTGTGAAAACCATTTTTCAACTGTGTTTAACACTGTTTGGGTAAGGAAGTGAAGTTCAGATATGGTTGAGGATGAGCATACAAGAGTGGAGTCATCTGCGTATTGGATGCATGTTGCTTGAGGATTTGCTAGGTGAAGGTCATTGATAAAGTGAACAGTAAGGGTCCTAAGATGGATCTCTGAGGGACACCAAGGTTAATTGGCAGGTAGGTAGGTAGATAATTATGCCAAAGAACAGCCTGTTGTCTGTTTTCTAAGTAGGATTTGAACCATTTTATAGCAGGTTTATTGAGTGACAGGGATGTAAGGATGTGAAAAAGTATCTGGTGATTTACCATATCGAAAGCTTTTGACAGATCGATGAACAAAGCAGAGGACAGAATATATTGATTTTGTTTTTTGTTGATATGGTCCGTAAAGGAGAGGAGGGCAGCAGTAGTGCTGTAGGAAGGTCTGAAACCATGCTGACAGCTGGATAGCAACTTATTATGGATAAGGTGGTCTGGCATTTGCTTGTGGATACATTTCTCCATGATCTTTGCCAAAGGAGAAAGTAGGGCTATGGGACGGTAGTTGGAGAAGACAGTAGAGCTTCCGCCTTTATGTAGGGGGATAATATGGGAGACTTTCCAGATACTTGGGATGTGTCCTTCAGTGATGGTTCTGTTAATCAGGATGGAAATGGGATAGGCAATGGATTTAGCTGCCTTTTGTAGATATTCAGCAGGTAGCTGGTCTGCTGAAGGAGAGGATGGTTTCAGTTTTTTGATAAGGTTGAAAATATATGTTGTAGGGACTGGTTGGATGTGAAATGGAGGAGGTTGGGTGGAGTTTAAGTTAGATATAGGAAAGTCTTGAAGTGATAACTGACTGACAAGTGTTTGGCTTCAGTGAAAAAGGTATTAAAGGCATTAGCCATATGCTTGGGATTTTACTGGTCAGTGCCTTGTGGGTTTGGCATGATTGATTGCCCTGGATGTAATAGTTCATTAATACACGCCCAGAACTTTTGTGGTTTATTATGGTAGGTTTGCTGGAATTGTAAGTAGTAATTTCTTTTGTCAGAGAGTATAGATTTTTTAGTGTCATTTCTCAGCTGTCTGAAATATTGTTGGTCAAGTGGGTTTTTGTCATTCACCATTTATTACAATATTTGTTTCTAAGATGGATTTTTTGCTTGGTTTCTTTTGAATGCAATGGGGCAGATTTAGTTCTGATTCTGATAAAGCGAGTAGGAGCATGGTGGTCAAGAATAGATAGGAAGTTGTAGTTAAAGGATTTAACAGCATCTTCCAATGAGGGGTATTTTAAAGGAGACCAGTTACATGCTTTTAGTTCATTTTGGAAGAGCTCTGGGTTAAAGTTCTTTTTAGTTCTTATTGTCCTGCAAATGGTTGGAATGGAAAGATTGGTCTTATGCCTGATGATATAGGTGAGTGAGTGATCACTCACATCATCAGGGAGAGTTCCAGCTTCATAGTCTGGGGAGGATTATTTATGAGGATCCAGTCTAAGGTTATTTCATTCTTATTGAGTTTGTTTATCCTGGTAGGGGAGGTAATGGTTTGAGAGAAACCAGATAGATTGATGTGGGTGGTTGGGTGATCACCGCTGCAACATTTTCAGTCAGTGTTAAAATCACCTAGTATTATGGTTTCTTGGGGTAAGTTTTGAAATAACCAGCAAAGAATATCCTCTATGGTGGCACTGTTGTTGGCAGGTGGTAGATAGATGCAGACAATATAAATAGATTTGTGTTGACATGGAGTTTGGAAATAAGAATTTCAGCATTAGAGGTGGTTTAGTACCATAGGTAGCAATTTGAAGGCTAGATTTAAATAAGATGGCAATCCCACCACCCTTTTTAGCTACACGGTGAAGTCGCAAGATGTTATAGCCTGGTGGGATGACTTCATTGTCTTTAGTAACTGGTTTTAACCACGTTTCTGTTAAACATAGAATGTCAAAGGAGGAGACTTCTAGGAGAGAGTGGAGCTGTGTAATTTTGTTATTAATGCTACATACATTGAGGTGAGCAATTAAGAGTGAGTTAGGTGGTTTGGGGAGAGGATGAACAGTAGAGGGATTGGGGTTGAGGGGTTTATTGGAAGTAGTAGTTGTTGGGCCTGGGTTTGGGTGGATATCTCCATCTTTTACAGAGAGAAGTTGTATCAGACATCTAGGGTCTGGGGATTTACAGTATAGATTTGGGATCTCCTAGGGTTGAGAGTGTAGTATCTAATGTGGGCTATTCTATGATATTTAGGTAGTAGGTAGCAGGATGTAGATGTTATATTAACATGGTTGGATAGCATAGGCAGTGAAGGAGAGGTGATTGGCTTATTGGGATACTGACAGCTTGGATGTAATGAGTGGTCATAGGAGGTAAGCAGGTAGGCTAAAGTTAAGGGAGATAGTAGTATGGGTGTGAATAGCAGTAAGTGGATTGTATTGTGTAGTTTGTACATTTGGATGGGTTAGGTGTAAGTTATTGTTATAAGAAAGGAAGTAAAGAAGGTGTAGATAGGGAGAGGAGAGGGTGTGGTGGGAGAGGTAGGGAGTGACAGGTGAAAGAGGAATAAGGAGATTGAAGGGAAATGTTTGGTGCTTGTGGTTATTGGTGGGAAAGGGTGAGGGGTGTGGCTGAGTAGTATAAGAGTAGGACCTCTGGGGTGGGTGGGAATTGGGGGTAGGGTAGGGGAGCACAGTGAGCCCGCAGGGTGAACGGAGCGAGTTAAAACCAGTAACTGAAGGTAAGAAAGGTAAGTCAAAAGTGGTAAATAGCTGAGGTAAGAAGGAGTCAGTAAGAAAACAGGAGGGTGTATATAGTTAAAGTAATAGGTAAAGTGTGAGGTTGCAGAGCAGGTCTAGGACAGAAGAAATTTAGAGTAAATAAAGGAAGCATAAAAGATGGGTAATCAGGAGAATATAGGAAGGGATAGTGGTGCCCCCTACTGGACAGCACTAGTAATTGCAGGCAGTTCTGTATGGGAGCTAGCTGGTAGCAGACTGGAGAAGTGTATAAAGCTAGTAAGGGGGGTTACTATGAGGTGGTGGAGGTATTTTGATAACTGTGTAGATAGAAGGAGGGTACTGTCTGCTGGCTGTCAAGGCTCTGAGCGTACTTAAGAACCCATGAGGCAATAGTGGACAGTAGTAGGCTTTACAGGCAGGACATAGATAACATACTTTCTGTCTTCCTTGAGAGAGGGTGCATGGAATATAGGCTGAGAGATGAGACCACATGTGCTTGGAAGGGGTCCTTTGTCACCATGTAGGTAGTTTCACAGAGTTTAACTTCTGGACCAGTGCTATGGAGATCAGGGTACTTATGGGAGAGATAGATACAATAGTGGTGGTAAATAATAAGAAGGAAGCACAATGGAAGGTAGTTATGACAGTATGGTAACAGGCATTTCATTAGATAAGCTATAAATATAAACAGTAAGCAGATTAGCAGTCACTTAATTATTGGTAAAAGCTACCAGCATCACATGTATGTAAGCAGGTAAGTTAGAAGCTAGCCTGGCATTGTTCAAAGCCTACAGCACCTTCTGTAGTAGAATAAGAAGCTCGGCAATGAACAATTCTGTAGAAATAACCATTAATTAGCATGAATAGCTACACAGACGTTTAACCCTCCATAATTCAGTTAGTGCAGGCTAGCATTCCTCTGATAACATTCAAACATTAGGCTTATTTAACAGTTGTAAAGGTTTAAGTGAATATTTAAGTAATAAGCAGCATAGCCCACATTGGATGTTACTAGTAGCCACAGCATTCTACATTTATTTGGTCCATGAGACTCTTATCTAATTGCTATCACTTACAGATACATATCTCTGTTGCAGATAGTGTGAGGGCTTTACAGAATAGGTTTATAATAAGGCTACAAGGCTCTACAGGGGAGGGAGTGAGTAGATTAGTTCCATGCAGGTATCAGAGGTATATATGGCCACTATAAATACATTCCCCAGGATATATACAACTGATAAGTAAGTTTAGTCTTATCAAATTGTCTCAGTCCTCTGTATCTGATTTAAAACAGCAAGAGAAGCAGTAAGAACCCAGCTCGCATAGAGTACGCGCCACATGGGTGGCGTATTTCCAAATAGCCGATAACAGGCTAAGACAAACAAACGAGAGCTTCAGCTCAAATATAGTAGCTCCATGTGGCTGGGATACTAATTAAACAGACATTAGTGGGGTTGGAAGAAAGAATAGCATGCAGCAGTCTGAAAGGCATTACAGGCTAGACCCAAGTACACAATACCATTGTAAACAGTATCAGGAACAGCTAGACATCTTCTGCCCAAACACAGAAGTTTCCTAGTGGCAGGCAGAGTGGTAAATGGCTGTAATTAGCTTTTAGTTAAGAAATAAAAACAGCCTACTTCCCAGTATTTATTGTAACCGCAGCAGAAGCGGCAGTTTGGTATGCAAGTGAGTCAGAGCACGCACCTGGTAGCTTCCACTTGAGCCGCGTGTTGATGAATGGCCATTACAGTCTAATTACAGTGCTGAAATGGGTCCTGATTGTAAGATAGCTGTTACAGGCTAATAACCAGTACCGTGGGTACACAGATGGCAGCCGGTTAAGCTCTGATTACAAAAAATGGCTCCCACCCTCAAATTAGATGTTTAAGGCTGAAACCAGTGCCCTATTTAAATCACTAACAGGCGTTAGGTCTGCCAAGTAAGTTGGCCTCTATTCTGAAGTAGAACTGACACAGGCTATAAGTTGATAGAGTCAAGGTGCCCTTGGTAGACAAACAGCGGCCGTTTAAGCCGCCGAAAATAAAAACTCACCCAATGTGCAAATTAACCATCTGCAGGAAGGTTAATAGGTTCTAAGCAATACAACAGCATTCATTGAAACAGCAGTCAAAATCTATGGCAAATGGGCTGTCTACAGCTACAACAGAACATGCAATAAAGCAATTCTGAATAGCATTTAGAGGAGTCCAAGCTACAGCTCTTAAGCAGTTGCAACAGAACAAGCAATAAAACAATTCAACTTAACAATTAAAGTAGCCCAAGCAATAGCTGTTAAGCAGCCATTACCAGTGCCAGAACCTCAGCAGTGGAGTTGTATGCTCCACGTGGGTGGCCAGACACAGAATTGCCTTAACTCAGCAGTCTGTAATAAACAAGCAGGAAGATATGTAGGATTCACCAGGGTGGGATACTTAACATAAATAGCAGTGTTAAGTTAAGCACCTAGGTACAGTTTAGCAAGTTCACGTTAGGCAAGTTAAAAACAGTCAACCAAACACAATTTACATGAGGAAAAAGATGCTGGGACAAGACCAGACAGCAGCCAGGGGTAATGCTAGGTGAATAAAGATGGCGCCACACAGAACTATGGGAATTTATATTCTTCTATGGGATAAAGGGCAGAGATGGAAGGGGAGAAGGTCACCAACAGGTACAGTCAGGTGGGGGAGGAGACAGTGTACCTCAGGTGGTTATTGGTTATGTTGGAGGTGAAGAATAAGGTATAGGAGGCTGGAGAAGACCAAATAGGAATGGAGTATGATAGGTAAGAACCTAGGGATAAGGAGAGATTAAAAGTAGAGAAGTGAAAGGAAGGGCATAAGTTCAACAGTCAGAGACAGGTAATGGAGCAGCTAGAGGAGAAACAATCAGCGGTACTGGTAACTGAAGGTAAGAAAGGCAAGTCAAAAGTGGTAAAGAGGTGAGATAAGAAGGAGTCAGTAAGAAAACAGGAAGGTGTATATAGTTAAAGTAATGGGTAAAGTGTGAGGTTGCAGATCAGGTCTAGGACAGAAGAAATGTAAAGTAAATAAAGGAAGAATGATAGATGGTTAAGCAGGAGAATATAAGAAGAGATAGGGGTGCCCCCTCCATGGACAGAACTAGTAATTGCAGGCAGTTCTGTATGGGAGCTATCTGGTATCAGACTGGAAAAGAGTATAAAGCTAGTAAGGGGGGTTACTGTGAGGTGGTGGAGGTATTTTGATAACTGTGTAGATTGAAGGGGGGTACTGGCTGCTGGCTGTCAAGGCTCTGAGTGTACTTAAGAACCCCTGAGGCAATAGTGGATGGTAGTAGGTTTACAGGCAGGACATATATAACGTACTTTCTTTCTTCTTTGAGAGAGGGTGCAGAGAATATAGGCTGAGAGATGAGACCACAGGTGTTTGGAAGGGGTCATTTGTCACCAGGTAGGTTGTTTCGCAGAGTTTTAACTTCTGGACCAGTGCTATGGAGGTCAGGGTATTTCTTTCTTCCTTGAGAGAGGGTGCAGGGAATATAGGTTGTGAGATGAGACCACAGGTGTTTGGAAGGGGTCCTTTGTCACCAGGTAAGTAGTTTTGCAGAGTTTTAACTTCTGGACCAGCGCTATGGAGATAAGGGTATTTCTTTCTTCCCTGAGAGAGGGTGCAAGGAATATAGGCTGAGAGATGAGACCACAGGTGTTTGGAAGGGGTCATTTGTCACCAGGTAGGGAGTTTTGCAGAGTTTTAACTTCTGGACCAGCGCTATGGAGATCAGGGTACTGAGGGCAAAGACGCTGGGACAAGACCAGACAGCAGCCAGCAGCAATGCTAGGTACATCTGATCTCCTTTTTCAATAACTCAAACTATTTCTTCTCCCATAGGAGAAAACATCACCATAGAGCCAGCATTCACCTCATTTCTATTTCCTTCTGTTGACGTCTTTACATGCCATTGTCCCAGCCACCACTGTACTAGGAAGAAAATGGATGCACCACATTGGATGGCCATATGCACCTTGAGTGTCTGAACAAGTAGGGGAAGTTCCCCAATGCCCTGGCCAAATTTCCCTAGTAAAATAAATACCTCATCAGCTCATCCCTGAAAAAAAGCAACTAGCCTAATTGGGACTAACATGGCCAGCAAAGGATAATTAAAATAGTTTCAGAATGGGAAAGTTTTGTTAAGTTTTTAAGTCATACATTTGGTAAAAGCACTACTAACTAACAAAGATTTTTAGCTGAAACAGTTACTGATTTGTTACTGTGTTTCTAAGTAAAATACTGTTTTCATGCTGCGTAATAATGATGTTATTTTTTTTTTTACTTTATTATTATTATTATATATTTATGTGTGTGTTTTATGATTCCGGACCTTACACCAAGGATCTACTTGCCTGGGAATTCGGTGGTGTAGCATATAGTGCACTCACCTTTGGTGGTGAAAGACCAGAAGTCTATGGATTCTATTGCCTCTCTGGGTGACTGAACTGTTGATACTGCCTTACTAATGATTTTGCAGCATTGGTGGAATCCTGCAATCCAGAGTTTGCCTTCCTTCATATGAAATGTTAAACTGGAGGTCACATCTGCTTAAACTGGTGGTAGCTTAGTAAAAGATCGTTTGGCACCTAAGTAAAGAGTAGGTGGTGTTTTACTTGCATCTGTAATTATTTGTACTCCATTATATTTTTTACACATTTATATTCATAACATATATCTAATATCAGAATATACACACACAATTTATTTCCATTATCATTGTTTCAGGAAAACAAAAAAAATGCGTTTTCTAAACCAACATAATTATTTTTTAAATATTTTCTTTACCCGATCCTTTAATCTACATCCGTTTTTATCTCATCTAGCATATTTTTAATTTCTGTTTTGTATTTTATAAAACATCATGTTTTTTCCACAATCTTTAGATTGCTGCAAAGAACTTTTATTTCTTCCAGTAACATGATTTTCATGCTCTTTTAAACTGGTACCTTGTCCAGCAAACTCTTTCACAGAAAATTCCCTTATTCCTAACAATTCACAAACCTTTCCCTTCTATTCTTTCTAACATTTCTTACATCTTCTTTTAATTCCTTCCATTGCTATACTATATATTATTTTTCCATAAAAACTTTTCTCTTTTCATCAGTATTATTTATTTATTTATTTTATTTATTTAACATTTGTTTTCTGGGAAAGTCCAACTTGGAGCAAAGCCAGTTTTCAGTGTAGGGTCAGGGAGAAATGCTCCAGGCACACGTCTTTGTAACGTGGGAGGAAACCAGAGTACCCAGAGAAAACCCATCCAAATGCAGGGAGGACATGCAGGCTTTGCACAGAAGGCACCCTAGCAGAGAATCAAACTGGATGACCTCTTGCTGTGAGGTGACAGCACTACTACTGCCCCACTGCGCCATCCAGGTTAACTTATTCTTATTTATTTATTTATTTAACATTTGTTGACCAGGAAAGTCCAACAGAGCCTATTTTTAGTGGAGGCCCGGGGAGAAATACTCCAGACTTTTACTTTCCATAATTCTATTTTATTCTCATATTTTCTTTCCACTCTTTTGTTAATTACATTTCCATCGATATTTCTATACCTCTTCATGCATAACAATTAGCATTTCGCCATCATTTGCAATTCTGTCTTTCTCATCTTCCATATTACCCCAAACAAAATACATATACTTAATACAGTGGATTCAGATGTCCTCCTTTTTATGGTATATCACCACTCTTTTATTGGATTCAATCTTGGTCCCCTGATAAAATTAAAAAAAATTTATATTTTTAACATCTTCCCCCCTAAATATGCAAAGTTTTCTAATAAGTACATACTTTGCACATACAATTTTTGTTAAATGATAGATTAAAACGTATCCACGGTGAAAACATTTTATTTCTTGCAGCATCATTTTCCACGGTTTTATTCCTTTTTATACTCTCCACATTTCACTATTTATATTCTTATTTTGTAGCTAGTATAGTCCAGTTATTTTCTTAGTTTCCCCGAGCCCTTTTTTACAGTTCTCTTTAACCGAGCATTTACTAATAATTCCTCTTTGCGTACCACCACTCCACTTTTCCATATCTTATTTTCTGCCATAATCAATAAATTTATATACTACAGACAAATCATTATTATAAATGCTTTCCCAGTCTCCAATTTCATGCATACATGTCTTAGTTGTTGCATTCATTACGAGTTCAAGAGGATACATACTTAATGAGCATCACTGTTTAACTGCTAACTTAAGTTTTATTTTTTCTTCCATCCAGCTGGTTACCGTAACTTTCACCCTAGAAACTTATTGGCATATTTTCATAACATTCAAAAAAATTTCTCTTATCCCATCGGTCTCTAGAAAGTTCCACATTAATTCTTGACTAACCTTGTCTGCCACATCACGTCACTAGTCTTACTTCCTCATTGTCTTTTAATGTTGTATCGTCTACTTTTACTATCAGAAACATTTCTTTCACCTTTCTCACTCTGATTGTAAAAAGCCTTTCTCGTGTAACTTCATCCAATCTCTCCTGCATTGTTTTATGTATATTTTCATAAGGATTTTATAATTTTTATTTCCCATTTTTATTGGTTCCCATTTTGTATATCTTTTCCACATAAAAATGACTGTTCTACCACAAATTATTTCATCTGTTATTCTTGCCTCTACCTGTTTATTTATTTTGCAAAATATTAATTCCTTGTTTTCTTTCATTTCTTTAATATTCATACCTTAAACTATCTATTTCTGGTCCTGATTTTTCCCTTCCTTTTGCTATTTCTTCCATTTCTCCCATATCGATCTCTCTTTTTAGAGAATCCTTAACATTTTCAGACTTATTTGTTACAATCCAAATTACTTTTATTATTTACTTTTCATATATTCTATCCACAGACTTTTCCACAATTTCCATTATTTCTCTCTACCTATATCTAATATTCCTTTTTCATCAAATATTGCAAACACTCTTCATTCACTTTGACATCTCTTAAAAAAGCATAACTTCTTGTTATTCCAGTAAAAATATCTTTGTGTAGACCACATATTTTTAACTTTCATATAGCTCAATGTATTCCTCTTACTGTATCACCACATTCATCTGTTCATTTTTAATGTATGTTTTATGCTTTTAGTGTATACTGTACTACTCCTTTGAATAGCACTTTTTCTAAAATCCAAAATATGCTGTGGCATTTTCTCTTTTAGTAATCGACCTAGCTGTCTTGTCTTCATAATGTACTGTGATTTTCACGTTGCTCATATAAAACCACGTGTTTCCTTTTTATCTCAGCTTGTTTAACAATCTTTTTAATCTTTTTGTTCATTCCCTTTCTTTTATTACTTTTGTGTCATATCCTATTCTGGCACTCACTACTCTCTGATCTTAATCCTCAGCAAATTATGCCTCACCTGTTATTTATTTCTTACCTTTTGAATACAACGCATCTGTTTTGGTTCACAGAGTTCCTTTTTTATATGTCCATTCTCTATTTTTTTCCTATTTTCAACCCTCCATGTTTTATAAATTCTTAGTCCATTAATATCTTGTGTTATTTCCCTCTCTCCTTCCTTAAGTCTCTGTGAAACTCTCCCACAATAATAACTAATATATTTAATAAGACAGTGGGCCGGATTCACGAAGGCTTGCACGGAGTCTAAGAGTAGTGTAAGACTCCATGCAGCCTTCGCGATCCAGGAACAGCCCAAAGTCCGTGTAAGAGACAAGCTAAAATGGCTCTTACACGGAGTGGGCGTGGATAAGCTAATCACCTCACTTGCAGCCGAATAGCATGCAAATGAGGATGATTAGCAATCCAGGAAGCCCAGAACAGCCCGTGTAAGAGCTCTTTTAGCTGCAGAAATGTACTCAGTTGACAACTGAGTACGTTTCTGCAAAAACTGTAATGGAGCCATGTCAGCTCCAAATAAAGGGTACATATGTGTCAGGCAGCATGCCAATGGCCAAATATGTGGCCATTGGCAAAGTAACCTGATGCAAATATATTAAAAATATAATTTTTTTTTCGGCGATTGCCGATGTTTAAACCCAGCTCAGCCCCGCGCAAACGGGCTGCGCTGTATAAAACATAAAAACGATGGTTTTAAACCTACAAATATAGGTTTTATGCAATACATGGAATGTCAATGCAGGGACCAGCAGACCACAACCAACATCGCCACCGTGTAGTGGTTGCTAAGGGGGGAAGCTGAGTCTAAGACATGTAACTAAGCATTAGTAGGCAATCTGATGCAAATGAGTGTAAGGATACTGAATTTCACTGTCACATAGCAAATGAGCACAGTCTGAGTAGTGTAAGAGTTACAGAAGGGGGAGGAACAGAGTAGGAGATAGGTGACATCACAGGGGGGAATGGTAGAAAGAAATGCAGTTCATTGGAGGTCAGAGTTACATGACAGATGTCAAACAGATATCATGGAAGGAGGTGTGCCACTAACTAAGCATGAGAAAGTCAAGAAATGGAAGGTGTACACTGTTGCCTACACCAAAGTTTCTTGCTGGATGTGTATGCGCATGTGTGCGCGCCATGAAGCGTGAGTAAGGCAGTGTGCGCGCGCGTAAGACAGACTGAGCATGTGGGAGCATGTTGGGAGATGTTTAACACTGTTTGCGAGGACGTGCACGCGTTTTACTCTGAATAAGCAAATTCTGAACCATGTAAGTATGTGTGCGCGCGTGTAAGCCACTGTGAGCATGTTTCTGTTGGTTTACACATGGCTCCACCTTGAGGAAACAGAAAGGAAAAAGGAAGCAACAGATTTAGTAGGAAGCTAGCAGGGAATACTGCTGGAGCTAGCAGGTGAAAACAATTAGATGCAGGCAGTTACACAGGCAGAATAGTAGCCCAGCCCAGCACTTAAAACTCTGCAAACAGCAGTGCAGGATGTTTCTCTCAAGAGACACTGCAAGACAGGAGTTACGTTATCAGAAGTGAAAACTGAAAAAGCTGAACTCAGAGCAGAAATGTTAGGGGCTGCCGTAGCTGTCATAATGAGACATAGGCGACTTGCTGAGGGTGGTGACAATGCAGATGGTGCCAGACAACCCACAGTGAGGAGACGGAGAAGAGTGTACAGGCCCAGGGTCACCTGCCACGGGTTACATGAGCTGGAGATAGTAGAGTGCTATAGAGTGGACAGAGACCTCCTGCAGCAAATAGTGGAGCTGTGCAGGCCACGCCTCACACACAGAACCAACAGAGGGGAACCCATCCCAGTGGAAACCAAGGTATGTGTTGGCCTAAGAATACTAGCAACAGGTACCTTCCAGAGACCAACTAGTGATATGATGGGGATATCACTGGCATCAGCCTCCAGGGTACTGCACCAGTTCCTGGATGCCATGTCAGCACATGTCGGTGATCATGTATATTTCCCCAATGCCCGTGAGGTATTGGCCAGCAATATGCGTCTCTTCCAGCAAATAGCGGAATACCCTGAGGTAGTGGGTGCAATAGACTGCACGCACATATGCATCAAAGCACCAGCCGGTGAGCGGGGTAGGGCATACATCAACCGCAAGGGCTTCCCCTCCATCAACTGCCAGGTCATGTGTGATGCCCAGGGCATAATAATGAATGTGTGTGCTGGCTGTCCTGGGAGCTACCATGATTCCCACATCTGGCATTTGACGCAGCTGCACCAGACATTTGCCAATGGGGACATCCCGCATGGACATCTAGTGGGGGATGCAGGTTATGCACTGGAGCTGTGGTTGATGACACCCATCAGAAATGCACACACACCTGAACAGGAACGCCATAATGAGGCACACGCACAAACACGTAATGTAATAGAGCGTGTGTTTGGGCTGCTCAAGTCATGGTTCCGGTGTCTGGACACATCTGGTGGAGCCTTGCAGTACACACCAACTACATGTACCCAAATTGTCATGGTATGTGCTATGCTACATAATATGATCTTGCGAAAACAGCTGCAGCAGGACCAGCATAGGGCCGGGCCAAACAGCCCCCCACCATTGCCAAGGCCATCACAGGCAGAGCATGACTCAGAGGAGGAACAACCTGAGCCTGCCCCAGTAGGCAGAAGGAGGCGTGCCCAGTATGCCCTGGCCTTGGCAAAGAGGCAACGATAGCACATACACTGGCTCAGTAGGAACCCTGGGAATGATACCCCTCTGACTCACTCATATAGTAACAGGGATGCCTAACATGACACAACCTGCTCTCAAACATGTACAGGGAAGTGTAATATGCGCATCCGACAGAGGCAGCCCTGCAGCACCACCTTAGGCATGAATGCTATGTGTTAAGTAATGTAACACCATGTACTATATGCACACCTGAGGACCCTGACTAACATCCTACCCTCACCAAGCATCATGCCACAACATGACAATAAGATGATCAAGTGCAATAATTGACGGAAGTATCACAGTTAGTCAAAAGGGATCCAATGTGTGCCAGTCTGGGATGACATGCTGAGCATGACATGATGCACCACCTGCTAGGACTGACATGCACCTATCAGTGCAGGCCGTATGGATACTGGCAAAGGCTGTTGTTACCCACAGTGTGCCCTGAAAAGGTAAGGCTCAAAACACAAACCTATCTCCATAGGTATCAGAAGGGATAAGAATAAGATAAGGGATAAGTCGAAACAGCAAGATGCATGCACTCTAAACTCACCCAGTATGGAGAATGGTGATATCTGCGCTGTAACAGAAAACTGAGCCAAGGCTCACAACAGCACCCTAACACTACCAGGTTACACCTCATACTGTGCTGTACAGCCTCAAAACATGGAACAAGCTACAAAAGGAGGGTGACTAGCAAGAATTGTCAAGGATAACCACACCCCATGTTGGTACCACAACAACAAGCAGCATGGACTAGCCATGGTCAAGTAACAGTGGCTAAAACTGCCCCCCAGTTTATAGCCTGCTACAGACTACTGTCCCAACACCAGGAACTGCACCTGGCCTATGCTGGAATACATGAATATATCAAGTCCTCCAAACCACATTATATTGGGTGACTGAAAATACCCAGACATAGACTGGGAGCATTATACTATCTCCAACAGTGTAGGACAAAAGTTCATAGAATCCATTAACCAAAAGGCCCAGGAACAATGTACCACTCCCACAAGAGGGGTAAGCATACTGGATGTGATAATCAGCAACATGGGTACTGGATGGCAAGACGAGAAGTGTATTGCTCACTGGTAAAACCAGACCATAGAGTAATCACACTGGATATACAAATCCTGACCACAGTCCCTGGCCAGAAAACCACAGTGGAAAACATGTGTAAAGCAATATTTGCACTCCTCCAAAATGATGTGGAATCCATTAAAGGTCCTGTGCAGGTGCAAAATATGGGCCACACCTCAGAACCTGTAATACAGCCATTCCATGAACACTGCCAGGAATGCTTGGATTATGCAATCCTAAATTAAAACAAGACACAATGCCATACACGCAGGCATCTGGCATGGTGGACACCAGCCATAACCAAACCATGCAAGAGAATGAGGAAGCTACTACATGATAGAGCAAACATAAACAATGAAGTAATCACTGATCAGTAGTATGGCAATAAAATATGTCCACACATACAATCCACTAAGGCCAGCCACAACAAGTTGAATCTGTGAATCCTGAGGCAATGTTACACCTGCCCCAAGTACACAGACAACCCCCAACTCCACCCAGGAAATACAAATATATGTGAGAGATGCAACCATCTATCCAAACTGGAGGCTGAGCTCCCTCAACTCAGTACTCCCAAAACTAGTCAGGAGGAGAAGGTAACCACACACACCACAAACACAGTCCCACATAGACCTATCACAACTGCAAACCAAAGACATAAACACAGAAAAGCATTCCCGGAGGCACAAATTACAAACACAGCACACCAACAGAGGCCTCTAAAGCAGACAGCCAATCAAACAACCTCCAAACATAGCACATGCAACACATAGTACACAAAGCTGGTGTGCCAAACAGTCACAGGCCAGAAGGAGAAACAACATGCCTGATACAGTTGTAATAAGTGACTCCATAGTCAGACACACTGCTGTCCCACACACCAGATTGAACAAGGGAAAGGGTACAGTAAGCTGCCTGTAGGCTGCCACAATACGCCACATAACAGAAGTATGCAGGTCACTCCAAAGCAAGTAGAAATATGATGCAGTCATAGTCCATGCTGGTGTGAATGACCTGAGATGTACCTCCCTAGACTACATGAAAAGAGACATAGATGAGCTCTCTGATTATGTAGTCCAGGCTGGTGTGACACTCACCATTTGCAGCATCCTACCCTTACCAAGAATAATGCCACAGTACAAACACGGAATGATCAGTCATAGCAAGTGGCACACTTACTGGTGTCATTCCAAGGGGATCCAATGTCTGTCTGCTTGGGATGTCATGCTTGACAAGCCACACAGCTGTTCTTGGGATGGCTTGCACCTGTTACCCCTGGGTGTCTGAATACTGGATAAGACCTTTGCCACCTCCATAGAGCCTTTTGTAGGCAAGGCTGAAAAGACTGACCCACCACCCTAGAAAACATAAGTGGAAAGAAACATAAGGGTAATGCTGACCAATGCCAGATGTGTAAACCCCAATATGCATGCTCCCAAGGCCATCCCCAGTATGGAGAACATCGATGTCTGTGCAGTGACAGAAACCTGCGGCAAGCCTCCTGACAGCACACCAGCACTACCAGGTTATACCACGTATCATGTGTCATGGCCCCAAAACCTGGAACAAAACATAAAAGGAGGGTGAGTATCCATATTCAGCACAGACACCCATACGTCCAGGTAACTGACAATGCACAAGGCATTGGAGTCCACCCATGTGCAACTAACTGTAGGCAAGACTGCTGTACAGTCTGTAGCATGCTACAGACCACACTCTCACACACAGGAACCCCACCCAGTCGTCCTGAGGACACTGGACAGTATGAATGTCCCACCAAATACCAAACAAGGTACCACAAATTACCACATAGGTGGTAAACCATTATGTATGGAAGGAGTAACCAGGGACCTAGGGACACAAGTGGACAGTAACCTGTTATGTGACACCCACATTGCCAATGTGGCTAGGAAGACTGTCTACATTTGACACCGTATCAGGAAAGGATTCACATCTACGTGAACAGAGGTCATTGTGCCCCTATACTGTTCTCTAATCACACCCATAATCTAGTACAATGCCTCATATGTGATGTATCTTACCTGACACCTGCGGCAGTTAGAAAGACCTCAAAGGTACCTCACCAAGAGGATAAAGGGTCTCAAATATATGTCATATGCTGCCTGGCTGTAGACACCCCAGCTGAATGCAGTCACATACTGCCTACACAGAGGCATTGCATGCCTGTTGTAGAAGGCCATGCCCAACACAGGAGTAATGGACATGCTCCACCCCAGAAAACTCAAATCCATCGAAGCTGTGAGAGTGAGAGATGTCAACCTCAACAAATAATGAAATAGGATGTGCTGGTGGGACAGATACATAATCCAGAGGCTCCCCACACCCTGGACCAGAATCCCACTCCATGTTAGGCAGAGCCCCTCACTGACACTCTTCAACAGGAATATTGCCAAGTGGATGGATGATTGTAGAGTTACACTGGGGGTCTTCACTGTGTCATGCCCAGACAGAGGCACAGCAAAGCAAATCATAAATGGCCATAATATTCACATAGCAAGGGGTGGCAAAAGCCACACACTCTCTGGCTAGGCTAACAAATGCCCTAGGGTGGATAGCCTAGTATGAGCCTATGAACCTATGAAGATACAAATTGTACAGGACACTAAGGATAATCCCAAGGCTTTCACAACTGATGGTAGGAACCATGTTGGGAATTCACAGATATGCTCTGAATCACACAAATATCACAAACACACACAGGTATTGCCAACATACATCCTGACAGGTGCAGTGCAAACCCCCCCCCCCCCCGAATGCAGAATATCTATCCCAGCAGACTGCTGGCCCCCTGACATTGCAGATGCTGAGGTAACAGCCAACATCTACAAAGCAAAACACACAGCAGCAATTGTATGAGATGGTGTCCTGGGCTTAGTGCAACATGGACTCCAAGATGAATGGAATGCCAAACCACACTACTGCTCAATGTCAGCCTTACCACAGAATATGTACCCAAAGAGCAGTGTACAACAACAGTGGTCCTTCTCAACAAAGGTGTTGCCTGCCTGAATGGATACTGAAAACTACTACCCCAGAATCCTGAGAAGATCGGTCTGCACAGCTATGGAAAGGATCAGCATGTACCACAGACATAAAGATATTGGGGACCTACTGACACCGGACCCTACCCAGTGTGGCTTTCTTAAGTGCAGATCCTGCCCCTAAACATGTTTGACTCAATGGAAACAGTCATTAAGGTCATTGATGAGGGCAATGTGGTCCACACAGTGTAGCTGGACCTTGCAAAGGCTTCTATACAATACCCTACGTGTTCATTATAGATAAGCTCACCAGCTTAAATATAAACCCCTATGTCAGTAGAGGGGTTGCAAACCAGACCAAGGACAGAACAGACATGGTCAGACATGCTGCAGCCATGTCAGACTACAAACCAGATATAACTGGCATCCCACAAGGCTTGGTCCTGGGATCTCCCTCGTCTGGTATATATGTCCCATAGGTACAGGCAAACATGGAAGGACTGTGTCCGAACATGTTTGCATAGGACTACAAACTGCTCACCACATATGATCCACCAGCTGACACAAGCATCCCACAAAAGGGCCACATAGAAACAGATAACTGGTGCCATAGCCATGTCAGCAAGCTAATTGCAGAAACGTGTATAGTCAACCCCCGTGGATATACAGTAAGTGCCCACCAATTACCACATAGGTGTTAACCCATTATGTAGTTAACATGTAATGAGAGACCTGGGGACACAAGGTGATAGATATCCTGCATTGGACAAACATACCATATACCCACCTAATCATAAAGGTTGTCAGATCTAGATAAGGGGAGGTCATTGTGGCTCTGCAGTCATCCTTCATCAGCAGTACAATTGACTACAATAGCCCCTGTGGGATGTACCTCAGCAGACATCTCCATCAACCGTAAAGTCCCCAACAGTACCTCACCAGGAGTATCAAAGAGCTTGCACAGATGCCATGTGTTGCCTGTGTTGCTGGTATCAATAAACATGCTGCACCTTGTACAATCTGAATGGCAGTGAGCTATGCACATGAGAGACCTGAACCCCAGCACTGACTTACATAGGACAAGCTGTACTGCATGATCCATAACACAGAAGCCACCCCCCCCATGAGTGATTCCCCAGTACAGGCTACCCATAAAGTCACTTATCAATCTTCCTCAATAGGAATCTTGATGAGTGGATGGGAGATGGTAGCTTTATCCTGGGTATCACTGTCATGTCACAGGTAGACAGAGGCACAGTATACTAACCATGACATATGTCATGGCAAACTCCACTTACAATGTGTGTTGAAGGACAAACACACTCTCCAACTAGCATTAGACATGGACTAGGGCACATCGCTAGTGTTTGCAAATGTACACCTATGTTGTGGAATACACTAACAATGTTGGACAAGCCTGGTTTAAGTAGTTCATATCTGAACAGAATGCAACATGGTCAGATGTACACAACTGGCCCCTAACCAGGCTGTTGTGCTCACTATCAAAATGTAAAGCAGTGATAGCACTAAAGCCCAGGATACTGTCCACCACAGCCAAATTACTACCAGTACACTATACAGTACTACAGTGTTAGGTCAGTGTGAAAGGATGTTGACAACTGTATGCAAAGTATCCCATGCAAACACTGCAGGCACAGTATAATCCTGTTGTGTTCACACACAAAGCAGTTGTACAGTAACTACACAACATGACACACAACACACAACCATAAACGGGTGATATTTGTTGAAGTTCACACTCATCCACAAATGTGGTGGGCTGCAGAGTCCAACATATGGAATGCTCACACTGGGCATGCTCACACACTTTGATAAATGAGACATATGTCAGACAACATGCCATGGGAAGGCTGAACTGGGCATGCTCACACACTTAGGCCAAATCCCAGTTTAGCAGTTGGACACACATATCTGGTATTTTCATGTGTTATTCCAGGAACCAACCACATTACAGCAGTCTGCCCAGTGCACACAGTTAAATGACTACAGAGACATACGTGATATAGTGGATCCCTCCCATATGCAAACATCTTCCACAGATGCACAAGTTGTTCATACAAACAGGGAATGCTATGGCAATAAAGATGTGCAAACAGTCTACCAGCAACAAATAATGTGCATTTGACAATTAAACATATGGGTGTAGAGGTCAACACTAGGCTGTTTGCCCTAGGGAATGACAGCTAAGCCAGAGTGTGCTTGGTGTCTGCCTCCCCACAGGATGCACATTCCCCTTTCTAAACACCGATGATGTCAGCACCATATAAGTACAGCAGGAGAAAAGAAAGTTCCCAGTAATGCGAATAGCGCGCTCTGCTAATGCGTCCGTCACAAGTGTCATAACATAGTTAGGTAGGGGTTTGAATCCTGCAAATGCTCAGTGTCTGTGTGTCTGTGTGTGTGTGAGTGAGTGGGGTTGGTGTGTGTGTAAGTCTGTGGGAGAGAAATGTCCCTTTTGGCAACTAGGAAAACACACTACAGGATGCACATTCCCCTTTCTAAACACCGATGATGTCAGCACTCTATAAGTATAGCAGGAGAAGGGAAACCTCCCAGTAATGCGAATAGCACGCTCTGCTAATGCGTCCGTCACGAGTGTCATAACATAGTTAGGTAGGGGTTTGAATCCTGCAAATGCTCAGTGTTTGTGTGAGTGGGGTTGGTGTGTGTGTAAGTCTGTGGGAGAGAAATGTCCCTTTTGGCAACTGGGAAAACACACTACAGGATGCACATTCCCCTTTCTAAACACCGATGATGTCAGCACTCTATAAGTACAGCAGGAGAAGAGAAACCTCTCAGTAATGCGAATAGCGCGCTCTGCTAATGCGTCCATCTCAAGTGTCATAACATAGTTAGATAGGGGTTTGAATCCTGCGAATGGCAAGTGTGTGTGTTTGTCTAAGTGGGGTTAGTGTGTGTGAGAGAAATGTCCCTTTTGGCAACTAAGAGAACAGACTACAGGATGCACATTCCCCTTTCTAAACACTAATGATGTCAGCACTCTATAAATATAGCAGGAGAAGGGAACCTCCCAGTAATGCGAATAGCGTGCTCCACTAATGCGTCGGTCTCAAGTGTCATAACATAGTTAGGTAGGGGTTTGAATCCTGCAAATGGCAAGTGTGTGTGTTTGTCTGAGGGGGGTTAGTGTGTGTGCAATTGTGTGTGAGGAAAATGTCCCTTTTGGCAACTAGGAGAACAGACTACGGATTGCACATTTCCCTTTCTAAACACTGATGATGTCAGCACCCTATAAGTACAGCAAGAGAAGGGAAACTTCCCAGTAATGTGAATAGCACACTCTGCTAATGTGTCTGTCTCGAGTGTCATAACATAGTCAGATAGGGGTTTGAATCCTGCAAATGGCAAGTGTGTGTTTTTGGCTGAGGGGGGTTAGTGTGTGTGAGGACAATGTCCCTTTTGGCAACTAGGTGAACAGACTACAGGATGCACATTTCCCTTTCTAAACACTGATGATGTCAGCACCCTATAAGTACAGCAAGAGAAAGAAAACCTCCCAGTAATGTGAATAGCACACTCTGCTAATGCGTCCGTCTCAAGTGTCATAATATAGTTAGGTAGGGGTTTGAATCCTGCAAATGGCAAGTGTGTGTGTTTGTGTGAGGGGAGTTAGTGTGTGTGCAATTGTGTGTGAGGGAAATGTCCCTTTTGGCAACTAGGAGAACAGACTACAGGATGCACATTTCCCTTTGTAAACACTGATGATGTCAGCACCCTATAAGTACAGCAAGAGAAGGGAAACCTCCCAGTAATGCAAATAGCACACTCTGCTAATGTGTCCATCTTGAGTGTCATAACATATTCAGATAGGGGCTTGAATCCTGCAATTGGCAAGTGTGTGTTTTTGGCTAAGGGGGGTTAGTGTGTGTGAGGACAATGTCCCTTTTGGCAACTAGGTGAACAGACTACAGGATGCACATTCCCCTTTCTAAACACTGTTCAGCTGAAGGCCATGGCTCTGGCACAAGTTGTCTGTTTCTATGATGCCCCTTTGGAAGATGCTTGTGTCGGCTGGAGAGCCGATTATGGTGGCCAGTTCGCAGTCATCTGCATATTTGGTCAGCCACAGTCTGTCCGTGTTGGCCTGTACCTCCAATAAATATATACCAAACAAGAGAGGTCCCAGGACTGAGCCTTGTGGGACACAACTCATAACTGGTTTGGAGTCTGGCATGGCTCCAGCAATTCTAACCATGTGGGTTCTGTCCTTGAGCCACTGTGCAATCCATCTAGTGACATAGGGGCTTATATTTAAGCTGGTGAGCTTCTCTAGAATGCCCAAGTGGGGTATTGTTGTGAAGGCTTTTGCAAGGTCCAGGTAGGCTGTGTGAACCACCTTCCCCTCGTCAATGGCCTTGGTGACTGTTTCAAAGAAATCAACCAGGTTAAACCTGGTAGTGCTGGTGTGCTCTCAGTAGCCCTGAACCAGGCATCTGTTACTGCACAGATATCGATGTTCTCCATGCCAAGGAGTGTTTTGGGTGCATGCATCTGGAGGTTAAGACTTCTGGCTTTGGGTAGCATTATTCTTAGTTTCTTATCCCTTGTGATACCTATGAAGGTGGGTTTGTCATTTGAGCCTTGCCTAACATAGGCACTATGGGGGTAGCAAGAGCCTTTGCCAATATCTGAAAGCCCAGGGGTGACAGGTGCAGGCCATCCCTAGCGAAGCAGGTAGTTCAACAGAAGATGAATATGTGAAGGTGTAGTGCCTGTGATTAGTTAGCAGTAGCATATAGGACTGCTCACGTGGACACATGCCAGGTAAGTCTTATGCACTGTGTCACAGGCAATGTACATGTGAACAGGACAAACAGTGACATCCTGTCAAGTGGGACATGGACATACATATAGTAAGCTATGCAGATGGCACTAGGAGTCCACAGAAGCTCTATAACTATGCATTGCAGGTGTGATCAGTATTCCAGGGTAATTGCAAGCAAACATGCATGCAAACAAAGCTACAGTAAACAGGGCTGCATGTAGTCCATTGTACAACAAACAAGCTGTACCAGTTCCAGTAGGTAACACTGCAAATATGCAGGCACTATGCACATGTACATTGAAATTCACGGGTCAGATGGCTAGGGTCCAGTCTCAGTGCACACAAGTGTACAGACCATGCACTGTCAGGATGTACAATAACTGGATGGAAACCCATGTGCTCATACCTGCAGTAATACACATGTCAAATAACAGACACTGAGCCTTCACTCAGTGGTTCCATACTTAGTAGGATATATGCTACCTGGCCTGCCACCACAGTATCCCTGACATATATGGGGACTCTCACTCCTGTGACAGTTAGTTATGTGTGTTGGGGCTGTCTAGCATGGTATGAGATGTGAGCATGCAGTGCTAGGGTGCTCCTGTGTGTCCTGTACCAGTCATGTAGTACTGCACACATATCAACATCCTCAAACATCTGCATTGCAGAGTCCAGTGTGGGCAACATGCCACTTGCAATTTACTTGTCCATCATTGTGTATTACTACATTCATTACCTTATCCCCTGTGCTACCTATGTATGTAGCCTTCTGCTGACATCATTACCACCAGTATGCCAACATGTGCAGATGATACACTATGGTACTTACCATGGGTGTAGACAACAGGACATGACAATCACACACTTACTGCATCAGGCTTGCTGTGATATACCCACAATTAATTCAGCACACAGTACTGTTAACAACATGATACTATTACTGCACATCTATGTGGTCACCCTGTTCATCAGCAACATGTTAACCTGTACCTGCACAGTTGTTACAGATTGCAGGAGGTGGCACAGTTTCATCATATGCACAGGGTGCGAACTTGGTATGCCTGAGTCAGCCACCGATACCACCAATTGACATGTATGTGTATGTGTGTTGGTGAGGGACAGCAGTAGAAGGTGGGGCAATGTTGATGCAGTGTGTGCGTGTATGCGGTAGCCCTAAGTGTTGTCAATTCGCATGTGTGTATGGATGCACACAGTTCCACCTCATGGCTGCCATATACTGGTGTTTGTGGACAGCCACAGACTGTACCTGCCAGGTCATACAGATCAGTGTCTCTGGCAACGGACACGGTACCTGTGCCTTGCAGGGGTGCTACGGACCATATCCAGTACCAGCCCAGACTGGGTACTGTCAACAGAAGCAGGTGTTCATTGACTGGACACAGATCCCTGTCGGGCCTGGCCAGAGCCACGTGCACATGGTCTGCTGGGGCGGTCTGATGACAGCACAGACCCAGCATTGCTGGGGCTGCTGCTGGCACTACGGGGGCGGCCGCGGCCCTGCTGTCATCCGTGACGACTGCCAGCTGCTGCTGTTGCTGGCATACGGCCACGTCGACGCCTCAACCGCCCACCATCACCCTGGCTCATGGACATGTAGTTGTGGAACCGGTCTAATATGTCCCCACAACGTCTGTCTATGACATCGGTGAAATCACGGATGGCAGCCGCAATGTCACGCATACTGTCAGTCATGGCTGTGCGACATGCTGTCAGCTCCCTCAGACCCTATCTGGTGTACCATTCCATACGTGACTGTGCCTGCATGACAGCCCGAAACATAGCTGAGGTTGTAAGACCTCTGTGGGCACGTCTGACAGGGGCAGTACGCACACGGATGCTCCCACGAGAACCCCTGGACATCTATCTGTGTGGTACCATCTCTGGGCCATGCCCATGGCTGCTGTGTGGGGAGGCATGTGCCACAGATACCACATGAGCCTGGTCAATGCCCACTGTATGCTGTCCATCACCTAGGAACATTGGTGACAAAGGGTGTATTGGCAGGATAACTGTGCGCATTGATGGGGTCGACAGCTGTGTACTGTCAATTGGCTGACCAATGGCGGACCCTGGCATACTTTCCTGTGCCATTACACAGATGTCATCATTATCATTACCCACGGCACCTGATTCAGGTTCCCTGCTACATGACACCAGAGCAGCAACAGAACCTGTGGGAGGGAAATGGGAAACACAGTTTACAATGTCTACACATTACCAGTGATGCACACATGCACACATGCACAGGTGCACACGTGCACACATGCACACATGCACAGGTGCACACATGCACACGTGCACATGTGCACACATGCACACATGCACACATGCACACAGTTTCACACAATTGTACATTACTCAGTATGCGTGATATCAACACACAGACACAGACACACCTACATGCATACAAAGAGCACTACTAAGTGAGCCAAATAGTACTATTACTATCAACACTATTACAGGAATTGTTAATACACACTCACCAGCATGGATAGGCTGCATTGCTGTTATACCAGAGGGTCCTGCAGACGTGAAGAAACTAATGTCAGTGGGCACAACTGTGCCATTGTTACTGAGTATGATACAGGTCAGTAGTACAACAGTCGCCTTTCACAGGTCAGCTGCTAATATTGAGGATATCACACTTGCACATTAAATACTATGGTGACAGCTACAAACCAAGGACACACCTCACACATGCATTAAATACCAGTGTACACAACAGTCAACTATACATATGGCATATTACCTGCACGTTCACTGTCTTGCTGCTGCGTGGCTCCAGCCTCCATCATAATGCATGTCTGCTGCTGTTGTTGTTGCTGGCAGACTGGAGCAACTACACTCATGAGTAGTCCCTCCAGTCTGGTGAGTGGGGGATGTGTAGCCACCCCACCACCTGTGGCGACCTGTTGCCTGTGGATATCTGATGCACGCTGACGGACATGTCTGATTAAATCACTGCAGTGATGTCGTACCTGCTCATATGTCCTATTATGCATGCCTATGTCATTTACCCGACGGACAAGGTCTTGCTACAGTGCAGCCCTCTCCTGCTGATTCTGGCTGGTGCGGGAAAAGAGTATTGCATAATCCCGCACCAGGCTCTGGTGTATCTCCTCATCCTCAGCTGTGGAGTAGGTGGGATTCCACGGGTGGGCCATGTACCTGAGGAAGAAAATAACCTGGTATCAGCAATATATGTCAGCAGAATTTGGCACACATACTACACATGCTACTTGACTGTTATGATACAACATATCTCACATATGTAGCATCTGTCTGTCTATTGGTGGATACACATGTAGATGGCCAGGTATCAGTGCTCAGCCAGCAACTGTGCAACAGTACCTGGCACACTCCATACGACATACTACCAAACCCCAGCAGTCAGCACACTGATTCAGGTCAAGAGCACCTCCTCATTCTGGGGGTTTGTATCTAGGTACTGTATGGCCTACATCATCAACTACTGTGAGCTGACCACACACTGATTGCCCTGGATATACATATCCCACCTCCACCACCAGCACAAACGACTATAGTGCATAACATTACAGATACAAACTTTACACTTTGTAACAGTGACATGGTATCCTTTCAGCCCACTGGGCCAGTGGCAGATACAACCCACAATGCTGACCCCTACATAATTGATTTCTACAGACATCTCCGAGAATGCATGGATCATGCAATCCCATATTTGACCAAGACACTCTCCACAAAGGGACAGCATCCTGTCTGGTGGACCCCAGCCATAGACAGATTGTATTACAGAAGATGGAAGCTACTGCAAGACAGAGCATAATTCCATAAAGGGAGGGCATGTCTGAGCAGCACTAGTAAGGATCTATTTTCCATCATACAAAATCCATGGGCAACTTTGAGAGGGAAATCAAGAGGGACACTACAGATAACCAGAAGGCCTTCTTCAGTTATGTTAGCAACCTGGTCAGGATCCATCCTCTATGCCCATAGTTAGTACACAACAACAAATATTTCACTGACACCACAGATATCGACAACATTGTGGCAGACAGGTTCAGTGCAGGTGTCACCCGCCCTCTCCCCAAAATAAGACATAGTTATCCCAGCTGACTGTAACCTCCCTGTCATCACAGATGTCCAGGTGAGAGCCACCCTCAGGACAGCAGAATACACAACATGAATGGGACCTGATGGTATCCCCAGTTGCATGCTACATAAACTCTGACAGGAGCTAAACACACATATAGAAGTGCTATGTAACACTAGCCTGACTACAGGATATGTACCTGTACACTGGCGCACAGCAGCAGTGGTTCCACTCCACGAAGGAGGCACCTCAACATACCAATACAATACAACACAATACATTACATTACATTACAATACTATACAATATGCTATTGCCCCTGGGACTACAGCAGCTTACTGTTCTGCTACCCTGACCATTGTGACACATGTGGTGTGATAGTACCTGCTGCTGTCACACAGTTACACAGGGTGACTCATGTGGCATATTACCTATCTGACTAACATTCAGCAGGGGTATGTGTGACATGTACTCATGGGAAGTCTTGCTTCTTAACACTGTGTGGTTTATTGCAGGGTATGTCTTATCTGTGGGTAGGAACTCTTACCTCCACATGTGCACTCTATTGCAGTGGCACGGACGACACACAGCAGACATTTAGGTTGTGGATGGTGTGAGGTGTTACTATGGTTGTTGGACATCTGTCATGGGTGTGACTTACATATGTAAATCCGGGAGTGGTAACCTCTATGTGGGTAGCATATGTGTACTCTGTGGTGTTGTCAGTCACTGTGCATTGGTAATGTGTTTGAGTTCATTGTGACAGTGTTGTACATGTCACTGTGTCTTTCTCCATATCTGTAGCTGTCATGTATGTATACATATATGCATATATATATATATATATATATATATATATATATATATATATATATATACATACATACACATACATATGTTGACATACATACGTATCCATATGTTAGACAGGTATATCAACATATTTGTCTACCATACTGTATACACACACTAACATACTGCTAAACATACATAACTGTGAAACCTACTTTGTACATGGCACTACAACCTACAATCAACCAACATTGATATGTACACATAGATGCTCTCACATACAAATGTATATACAGCCTTCACTGATAGCTGCTGTATGTCCCCTGCCCTTTACACATCTTCATATACATATGGATACAGATCAATGACACATATGGAGGGTTCACAGTATGTAAACCTTTATAGTATTACTTTACATTACCTGTGTTTGTCACAGCTGCTTGTGTTGCTGTCTGGTTCTCTGTCCTGCTGCTCCACTTCCCAGTTGTCAGCTTTCAGGTAGCTGTTGCTGAACAATTTGTTTGTGTCTGCTTAATTGCAGTTTTCTCTGTCTCTGTCTCTCTCTCTCTGTCTGTCTCTCACGTCCTTCTCAGGGTGCAATGAAAGTATTGCATGTGTGGACTGGGAGTACAGCATACTTTTGTAGGTATCTGCATATGCCCATGTGATGGCCTCTGCACCAATTGTTAGCCTACATTTGCTAATTGCATGCAGCCAGTTGTGTACTGATTGCAGTTGTCACTGTGATTTCAGAACAGTGCTATAAAAAGGTATGTGAGATAGGCATAGTCCTTGCAGATTTTAAGGGCAGGGACCATGCTGTTATGCTGTGGACAATGTTCTGTGAGTGTAAAGGTTGGTATCTCTCTCATATTTCCAGGTGTGTTGTAGATTAACATTCCCCCATTCATTTCTCCAGTTTCCTGTACTAACTGTGTATGTGCGCTGACACCTACAACTACTACTACTGTTAATGTGTGTGTGTGTGCTTTCCTTTCACTTTTGCTTGCACTTTGTTGCTAAGGCTTCAATAGTTGCCCTTTACAGTCACTACTTGTATGCCTGCTACGTGTCTTGACTGTAGTGTGCTGCTGTAGCTTTCCTATTTTCCATGTACATTCATACCTTGGAATGCTTGCTATATCTGCTAGGGTGTTACAGCATGCAGTGTGGTCTGGCCATGGTGTGGGCCTTGACATCTATTAGGGTATTTGAGTATGCTGCTGAGCAGGCCCCAGAGACTTTCAGGTTCATCTGTTATGTGCCTCATGGAATGGTACATATCAGTGGGGTACACCCATTAAAATGTCTGGTATGCTGCAGTTGTGACTGTGGGCCAGCATGAACATATGTATTACTACACTTTTTCTGCCATGCAAGTGATGAATACTTTCAGGACTCCATAGTTACCATTGCATGTGTTACACCTTTCTGCCTATTGTTTGTACATTTCACATGGGGGGTCTGTGGGGCATCCCTGTAAGTCATTCACTGTTGCTATGTCTAGGCTCTTAACTATTCAAATATGGTGGTGTCAGACCCGTCATGTGTACAGATATTTGCAGGTTGTCCACATTTCTGCCTCATATTTTGGTCAATATCTCATGCACACCTTTTTCTGGCAAGTCACTCTGGGCTCAAGTCAGAATATGGTGACAAACATTCAAGTTTCAGACTGCATACCCTTCCAAACATCCCACAAAGTGCAGACCCTGTTACTCTCTGAACTGTCTGCGTTTGTTGTAACATTATTTGTAATGTGTCCCTGGTTTTGGGCCTTTGCTCCACATATTTTATTACTTGGTCCAGATGTGTTCCTGTAAGAGGTTGTGGGGTATGGGCAGTGCTTATCCTGCTGCGAGTATGTGTGTGGCTTCCAAGGTGCTATAGCGACATTATTACCTACTAGCTTCCAACTAGCATGGCTGTTTCTGTTCACACACTACTATTATGGAAATCCACTAGTTTTGATAGTAATTCTAAATGGCATACTTTGTGTACTACACATCTATATTCCCTTTACATTCATTCCTACTATTACATGATATATTTATTTTAGCACAATGTTCTTGTATAAGAGTCATGGCTTAGTGGTAAGTCATGCAGACTACTGTTTCCAAGGTCCTGGGTTCGGGACTCACAGTGGGATTTTATTTTACTTTTGAACTGAGTACAGGACCTGTCAATCAAAGTGACTAAGGCACTTTTAAGCAGTTGTAACTGGGTTAGTGCTGGTTTGCGCGGAGCTCACGCATGCGCACTGGCGTTTAGCTCCGCGCACACAAGCGCACACCCGCTTACAACCACTTAAACGTGCTTACTGTTGCGCACACGCGCTGTTTTCTTTGAAAGAAAAGAAAATAGGGAGACAGGAAAGTGGTGAAAAAGGGGTCACAAAGAGGGTAAGACAATAGGGAAACAAGCTTGGGATGTGCAGGAGGGATGTAGGTAAGACCCATAGCTGCCCATTTCTTCATCAGCAACAGCTGTGTATATGTATGTAATTTGGTGTGACATTTGAAACCTTCCACCCCTGAGAGAGGTGTCAGGACAACAATAATACTTGTTGTACAGCCAATTGTAATTGATAGGTTCCATGTCCAGTAGACGTGTGCGGAATGGGCAGCTATGTATGGGGCATAATTTTTTTGTGGGTACAGAGTGCCCTTTTTTTTTTTTTTTTCAGGTGAGAGTGGTATGTCAGGTGAAGGAAGTCGGTACACCTGGGGAGGTAGGTTGGGTAGGTAAACAGACAAGACAAACAAGATGCATACAGGGGTGGTGTATGACATGTGTGGGGGGGTTACACAATTGACGGGGACGGAGGTTTGGATATCCAGAGCCCATGAGCCCACAGATGGCAACAGTGGAACTGATATCCCCACCCATAGGCAGTTGCCAATGTTCCTTCACTGCCCAGGACGGGGCTGTGCTGGGGGCTGTGTAGGTGGGGCAACAGGGATGCCCGTTAGTTGCGCCACCCATGCCTCGAGTTGGCATAGGGGCTCGAGAACAGAGTACCGAATCTCCCTACACACCACAGTCCGGACGCTACGGAGGGTGAGTGGTGGTTCTCCTCCGGCCACACTTGCAGAGGGGGGCGAGCCCCATCCCCTGCAGCGCTTCCACCCGCAGGTGGCACAGGGCCACCGGAGGAGGGTCCGGACTCGTCACTAGTGCCAGGTGCACTCGCCAGCTGAGGTGGGAGAGGTTGGTCCGCTGGAACCCGCCTTCCCTGTCGTACTATGTTTTGCATTATGTCATGACAGTTTGGGTTAGTGACATATAATACCATTCACAATTAGTTGTAACAGCATGCATTAGTATTCCCATTAACCAAACACCCAGATATTCACACCATTGAACAGCGTGCATAACACATGCATAATTTGAACAGAAATACGCAGTCCAACAACATGTAGGGTTAATTGATGGCAACAGGCCATCAGGTGCGGATGTATGAACAGGGCAGATGCATCAACAGACATGCAAATATATATGACCCAACAGGACAAACGTACAAGGGTGTTAATTGTGATTGCACATACCATTTTCACGTGGAATGGGTTATATGTGGTTATAGGGTGGGGTGAAGAAAGTAATATTAACACCGAATAACAATACATATGCTGTACATTTCTAATAGCTACAGTTATATACACACTACTGTTCTAACTACAGTTTCCTATATGATAACTATTTCAACTTGGTGATAGGACTGTTAACATCATTATACATTTTCTGGTTCTTCATACACATTCATATCTAGATTTGTTCAGCTACATCATCCTGCTACATTTGCTTTATATAGCTGTAGACAAGTGTGGATGTTTGGTATATCAGACAAATATCCTATCTGCATATTGCAGACTGAGAGCAACATATCCAGATTTTGGTATACACATTCCAGATGCAGCAACACTTTGAACAGATTTTGCTGTTTGGTTTTGAATCTCACATGCATTTCATTCTGTCTTGACTGCAGTATACTTTATTCAGGGGTTATTACTACTGTATTGCTGGATTCATGACACTTTCTAACACTCTCTCACTTGCTTTCATTTTACTATTCAGGATGGTACTTCTAGGCTTTATTGACATGTTTTACCAGTTGTTATTACAATCCTTTCCAGCAGTCTCACTTCTGTCATGTTTCAGTATTTCCACAGGGATATATTTCACACATGTGATTTCATCATCTTCTGCAGCCTGCTGCAGGTTGTGTACTATTTTCTTACATGCAGGGCATTTTTATTTCAGAATATATGTTGGACAGTTTCATGTTTAGGTTAAACTTACAGGCTGAAGCACACTTTTGTAATCAAGCAATACTTGCATACACTTTCACACTGTTACTTGCAGATTCTATTCCTTACTGACTACACTGCACTCTTTTGCTGACTGTCATACTTTTATATTTCTTTACAGTTACTGGTAGTGGATTACTGACCTGCCTGGTGGCGCAACCACACCAGCCTATCGCTATAGGCTCTGCGGTTCGCAGAACGGACACCTGCAGCTGTAATATAAATGAAGTAATATTGGAATACACATCTCCATAATATCAGCTAGTTTAATTTCTTACATACATAATTAAATGTTACTTAGTAGTGGGGCATTGGGTGTTTGCCGGGCCTCCTGGATCCAAAGGTTCAGTTGGTCCTGCTTGCGTCTCTTCAGGTCTGCATGGTGGTGATGAACCTGTTCACTAGTCCTTGGAATCCCTGTGGCACTGGTGAGATCATGAGCCAACCAGTCCCACGCCTCAGCCCTGTATGCTCCCCAGAGGACCTGGCCCTGCATGAGTTGGGCCTCATGATGATGGACTAGGAGCCAGACCATGTACCTGGACTCCTCAACACCCCACCTCTGTGCTCGAAAGCGACTACCCTCTCCTACTCCTGTCATTCTGCCTGCAGGTCAGTTCTCCAATCGTTTATGCTGTGTATTCCCACCTATGGGGCTTATATAGTCCGTTTTTCCCCGCACATATCTGTGATTGGCCATTTTGGAATTGTATCAACTTCAGTAAACCTGCATTGTCATGCTCTAGTTTGTATTCATTCCTATATATTAGCTATTATTGCATTTACAGGTACTGCTGTCATGGCTTAGTGGTTCTGTACCTTGACTATGGTGTATAGTATCCTGGGTACGAACCTGGCAACTGATTTTTATTTTTCATGACTGTCTAGACATGCTGAGGGGTGTGTCTGTGTAAAGGCAGTTTTGATATGGCTTGCTCAACGTTGCCCGTTGGTTAGCTTGTTTGCGCGGTGCGCAGCTCCGCGCAAACGGGGTATGCTGGTTTAAGCCTCATTTGGCTATCGGCACGCATATTACGCTCAGCTCAGTTAGTTGCACATAGATTTAGCGTGTTAAACCACTGCTTAGCTACGGGCACTTATTTTGCGCCAGTTAAACCACTGCTCATCTACGGGCACATGCACTCACTCTGTTAAACTGTAGCTCAGCTATGAGCACATCTGGCATTTTTTCTTCTTTTGTTACCTCACATGTCTTCAATATAAATGGGCTATTTCATTACATTTTACATAAATTGTGGTTTTATGTGTACATATTTGTCAGGGACTTGTTTCCTGCTTATTTTGAAAAAAAAAATTGGTGTTGTGGGGGCTCGAACCATGAATGCCTGCTCTTCAGCCAACATCTCTACTGCTACGCTATTGCTTCCTGGCTTATTTTGCATATTTAGTTCTTATATGCTTTCCCACTGACTGCTAACTGTAGCTGTGCTACGGGCACGCCCGCGCAAACGAGCGCACTCACGGTTAAACATCTTTACAATTTAAAAAAAATATATAACATGTTCATTTATATATACTTTATGTTCATAGTCTGTGGAGGCATGTGTTGTGTTTATTCACATTTCCGTGGACTCTGTTGTGGGTGTTTACTTTGGGCACTTTTACACTTCTGGGGGCGTGTCCGCTTGCAGGGCTCAGCCTACGGACACGCCCCCTACTTTCTTACACGGACCGTGTTAGACTTAGGTGTGATTCAGCATGCTCTCATGAATATGCAAAGCATGCTGACATCACTCCGTTTAACTGCAGTTATAACTCTTACACAGAGGCTTCGTGAATCCTGGGGAATGTTTTTACATTTCTCAAACATATTTTTTCTGCATCATATAGGTATGTGCATAAATTATAATTATCTTTATACCCTTTCCCCTTTCCCACTAGTATTCCAGGTATTATAACCATCACATCTAGTATTATCTCTTCCATTAAAACAATCCCTATTCCTGAGCAGATATCCCTCCCCACTGACCATACTATCTGTTTACCCCATACTGTTTAATTTCCTTTTTACTGTCTTCACACATCTTGTATCTAGCAAATATATAACACCCTTACCTATTTTTACACCATCTAGTCACTACTATTCCTCTGCTATCATTCTGAGTGCCAAAATTCCTGTTTTCTCTTTCATTTCTTCCTTTCTTGTCTTATTTCAAATTTTTGGCTTCCTTTTACCTCTCTGTTCCCTCCCCTCAACTGATTTAATATCAATTCCTTCTTGCTGTTCTGCAGTCTCAAAATACCCCTCTTATCCTTCACATTCTTGAGCTGCATGTCTGCTTTATCTTGTACTGTAAAACATTTCCTATCTTATTTCCATAATTCTTCTCCATACTATCTACATTTTTCTTCTTTTGTCCCACATAACACTTTCTGCATCAATCTTTTTCATTCATGTTATCATTAGATTATCTTGCTTCTGAACTATTGTCATCATCTTCAAACCTTTCACTAAAGGTGAGTCAAACCAAAAATGTTAAAATTCATTACATTTTCTACAACGGGGCCCACATTTTTGTGACATGTACTCTTTCCTTGCATTGACCACATCTTTAGTCTTGAATCGTGCACTTCTGTTTGCCACAAATAAATGAATAAATGAAATATACATTTAGGTTGTCCTCAGTAAATCACTTTTCAATGTTTCACATTCTCAGTTATAACATTTGAAATAAACTTAATTTTTTCCTTTATGCATGTGTACAGTCACACTGTATTCTACCTCCATTGTCCAAACATTTCCTTTATCACAGTTTTTTAATCTCATCTACATTTTTACAAATAGAAAAAATGTTTTCAACTTTAATTCCTCTGTCACATTTTCTGAATTGTGCATTTATTATCTTTATTATCTGTAGTCCCAAGTTCTGAAAATATACTCATTCCATGGTGCAAATGAGCTCTTTTCTCTATTAAACATTTGCCATGTCAGGAGCTGGTAGAATGAGTCCCTGAATATGGTGACTAAATTGCTGAAAGACTGGACTTGGATATAGCAAGTTCAAGATGCCATTTCTCAGAATATTTCCCAAGTTATTACTATCTGAGAGTTGGTATATATAAGTTTGGGAGGTGCCAACCCCTGAAAAAAGAAGTTTTAAGGAGAAGAATGATTTTTTTTTTATTTAGTCTTCTCCTGTGAATACTATATATATATATATATATATATATATATATATATATATATATATATATATATGTGGAAACACTTTATAAGCTCGAAATACTGAAATCTCGAATTTCAGTATCTCGAGTTCATAAAGTGGAAGGATAGGAAGATCGTAACCACAGAAGCGCAAAATTCAAATTCATTCCTCGAATGCGGGAGAGTTTGAATTAACAGTTCTGGTGTTGCGATATGTTCATGGATTCAGGTAAGTGTTTATGTTTAAGGGTGTTGAGTAGGGGCTGTAGTGTGTGTTAGTGTGTGCTGTTACTGTGATGTGTGTGTGTGCAAGAGGAATGTAGTGTGTGTAGTGGTGTTTTTATTTGTGTGTGTGTGTGTGTGTGTGTGTGTGTGTGTGTGTGTGTGTGTGTGTGTGTATGTAGTGTGACCTTGGAGTTAGAATATTTAAGTAGAGGGGGTATGGGGGGAGCAGGGGGGCTTGTCCCCCTGCATATAATAAGGGTAGGTGTGTGTGCTTGTTTAGTTGTGTGCGTATGTGTTGTAATGGTGTTTGAAAGTGTTGGGAGTTTGAATTTCGCTGTTTTGTGGTTTTGGGATTTAGGGCTTCATGATTGTGTGGTTTTGGGCATTTGGCTTTTCTACTTTATGGGCTCGAGATTCTGTAATTCAAGATTTCAGATTTTCGAGCTTATAAAGTGAATATATATATATATATATATATATATATATATATATATATATATATATATATATATTTCTTTTATTTTTGTTTAGTTTTTAGCTTATTTGAACTCAACATTTTGAGTGCCAACATTTCAGCAGGAAGCCATTTTCTCCGCTTGATTTATATATTTTCAGTAAAATAAACCTTTAAAAAGTAGCCTCTGAAAAGTTTTTTGTTCCTAAGTGTATCAATGCTTGTATGTCCTGTACTTTAAACCTCTGAAGTAAAACATTACTGTCCATAACTTCTTACCTTTTGATACTGTTCCTGTTCTTTCGTTTTATTCTTGCCACTGGTCTTCTCTTCTAGGTTTGGCTGTCCTTACAGCAGTACTTGTATTCCTTCAGCTTCAGTTACCATTTCTGCATATGTAATTTTTTTGCTTTCAACAACAGAACCAAATAATCCACTGGCCATGCTTACTCAAACTACTGTCAGAAGCTTCGGGTGATAAAGCTACTTTTCCAGATTGATCTGACAGTACCTCCTTTACCTTCTCAGTATGCCAGCCACCATATTACTCCAGCTTACTTCCTCATCAGCACATGGCTCATGAACTGTTGAAACAAACACCAGACCATGGAAATGCCTCAATAAAACATCAAATTGCAGTAAGCAGGTAATAGCAATACTGCAAGCCATAAAATTATTCTTCCAAGTAGAACCGCAAATGTGTTAACACAAAAGATTAGCGCATTCATCTCTTCACCATGAAGAAAGTTTATCAGATTAGTCCACTTACTTTTCCAGATTCATTTGACAGTTCCTCCTTTGTTATCTTCCCAGTATGCCAGCCGCCATATCAGCACATGGATCATCTCAAGCCATCATCTTCAACAGCACAGGATTTTCCAGACCTCCTTCCTGCAACTCTATAACAGCAATCTCCTCTCTTCACAGTCTGGTTGCGCTATTTCAGTATTCTGCAGCACTTCAGCCAGCTGCTTTCTCCTTTCCTCCTCCATCTTGGAATTCTTTTAGCACTAGTGACAGCCCTCTGTTGCAAGTAGTTCTCAGAGAGAGTACAGGAAGTTTCCCAGTGCCCAGGGCAAATTTCCCTAGAAGTATGAATACCATCTTGGGTCTCTCCTAAATCAGCCCAAAGGGCTACTGGAACTAACCTTGTCAACAAAAGATTAAAAAAAATCCTGTGGCATTAATCATGAGAGAGTAAGAAGAATGATCTGGTCCCTAGTCAGATTGCCATTAGACATTATGTATTCTACCACAGCTCATTGCTCATGGCAGGATACAGGCCTAGTGAGGAATTATCAGATTATCAAAGTAAGATTAAATAAAAAGTAAACTAAATATATTTTGATGTGATTATTTTTGACTTGTCCATTGAGTGTGCAAGCCACCATTGTAAAGAACAGAAGTTGAAGTATATGAACTCTACTTAGCTATGGTCTCTCTACATGAGGGATTTATATACTTCTGTAAGTACATGTCTGTGTGCATCTCCAGTTGTGTGTCTAAGAAGTACAATGTCACAAACCCTTTTATGCATTTTTTTCTGCTCATTTCCATGCAATGTTAACATTCTACAAATTATCACAGTTCCATTGTAATGCAAGCACTGCATCTATCATGTTAATAGACTGCACTAAAGAACAGCTCTACTGTTATCATGAAAGCATTCTAAACCATACTTTATAATGTCTGTTTATTGCAAGATTTTTGCTGTAATGTTTCTAGTATGAAAACTCTCAGAAAATTACAAATGCCAAAAAGCAGTGTACAATGCAATGAGTTTCAGCATTTCAAACCTTTGAAGTTAGTTATTCCTCACTGACACATATATAGTAATCATCTAACTTTACCGGATCTGTAATATTTTTTTATGCACATTGCCTTGTGGAAATAATGAAGGCATGTACATTAAATTATGTTTGACAGAATGATACAGTGTATTCTTTGGTGTAAGAAATTAGATTAACTGGATATTGCACATTTTAAATTCTAATATTGTTGCATTTAGAATAAATTGAAATTCTGAGCTAATGCCCTGACATTCTTATCCATGCAGTTACTGTCGACTTTTATGCTGAGACTTCATCCCTAAAAATGAAATTCTGAAGTGCCAGTGTGTTAATCCTTTTTATTAATTAAGCATTAACTCTAGAGATTGTCGACTGCCTTCAGTTGTCATTTTTGGAACTGTATTTCTGAATATATTTCTCATTACCTCTGATAGTTATTAAACATATTGCAATTTTATATGATTGCTCATATATCTTTGATGTGGCATTCCCTCCTAAATGCAAATGTACATCTCAGCTTTGGAATCTGATGAGTGAACATTTCCTTTTAGGCACATTAGCCTGAAAAAGACATACAGTTTCTCAAATGCCAAATAATAAGGGCCATATGTGTACATCATTAAAATGGGGAATTTTATAAAAAATAATTTTGCCTTAAAGTTATATGGCTACAGAAAGAACAATCCGTGGTATGTCTCAAAGTCTCAGAAAATCCATTATACAACCTATACTAGGTCAAAAACAAACCAAGCAGAAACGTTGCAGTGTGGAGGGTGTGAAGTTCACTCCTTGATATATTTCAATAAAGGAGATTCCATTTTAACTCAATTGTGGACTACCTGCTGTTTTATTATTTTGTAGTACATATTTTAAAGTTAGATTTTTATTAGTGAACTAGGTGCATAACACATTTCAAGGCTTGAACTTCACACCCTCCAAAGTTGTATGGCTAGCAGCACTACAGTTGGTTACTGGACATGTTCTGGTTAAAACGTCAATTTTGGGGGGGAGGTGTTTTTCTTATAAAGTGTTCATTGAATGGAAACTATGGGTAGCCAGTCTGCTGTTGTCAGCTACTCCCAGTTCAGATCTGCTGCTGTTCTGCTTCCTTGATAGCTGAACAGTTGTGAATAACGTACATTAAATCTGAATTTAAACATACTCCTATTGAATTCCAGTGTCTGTACGCAGCTTCTAGTAATATTGCAGTTCTGTACGATCTGTTATAATATATTTACTTTGTTCATTGTCCTAATTATTAACTGTGTATTCTGGATTCATTTTACCATGACCCCCCATACTCCTTAAATGTACTCATACCTCACAACTGTACAGTTTTTCCACAGAATATCCAGATATTTGACTCATATTTTTGGTCTGTTCCTCAAAAGATTTGTGATTTTCTGGCAAATTATTGTGGACATAAGTCATTAAATAATGACAGACATTTGAGTTCCAGGTTTCATACCTTTCAGAAAATACACAATAATGCAAAACATGAAAACCTGTTATTCTAGCAACTTTCTAAGCTTAAACAAGCAGTAATTAAAATCTGTCCTTATTTCTGGGCCTTTGTCCACCCATTATTTTTGGCTTTGTCTGAGGTTTTTTTTTGCTAAAAAGTTGAGCACTATAAATGTACTATAAAAATTGCTGTTAATTAACAACTAAAAAAAAAAAAAAAAACAGAAATTGGCCAACACCAGATTTGCTAACTGGTTCAAGATCAGCAATCTGTCACTATCAAACTTTGAAAACACTCAGAAATATTTGTCTGAGGCTATCTGAGCATCAGTAAACTCATCTGTGAGATACATTTGGTCATCTTAGCCTTGGGATTTTATTTTCCTACAACTGTGGTTAGCATATATTGAGCAAGGGCAAATATCTGACCATGATTTCATCCAGCAAAAAAGTATTGTTTGCAAGATGGTGTTACCATTTCCAGAACACATTTTAGATATGTATACGTAAATCTTTCTACTGAAAAATTAGAACATTTATGTTTGTGTTCTGTGCTGGATGATCTCTCTGAGCCATTACTTGAACTACTTTGTATGTATTCTCTCTTCTGTCTTTGTTTTTTTGTGCATTAATTGTTTGATTAGTATGCAATCTGTATTTTATTCCCTTACCTGTATTAGATATACACGATACAGTACTGTATCTCTTGGTTTCTCTTTGTGATATAATGCAGATTTTTGACTGTATTAATGGGTCACTCCAGATGTCTAATGTAAAAATATCCTGTTATCATTGGAACAGTCCCATTAAATCCATGTTTGAATAAGTTAATGAATAAACAATAAGGAATGCAGAAAAAAAAACATTTTTTTCTGCCTTGCTGTTATGTAGTCAACATCTTGTAAAGTTGTATGCTTTTTCATCCAAAATGTCATTATTATAAAAACATATATTTTTTGCCCCATGCTGTCTGTCAGTCATCAGCCCCAGCTCACACTGTTACCCCATTTGTTCTCCATCAAGGATCGAGTCATCTGGGATGGGGCATCATTCAGACAGTCATAAGGGATGGTTTCTGTGTTTATCTGCTTTTCAGACTTCCTTCTTGTAATGCACCCAACAAAGCATGGAGGAGTGTGCAGTGGACTGATTGCAAAGGCACCCCCTCCAGTTAGCGCTGCCTCTCCCATTAAGGCATGAACAGTGAGCTCCCCTCTCGCTACTAAGAGGTTAGCCTTCCCCAGTATGCCCCACACTGTGAGCAAACCCACACCAACAAAAGAGGTGAGCAGCCCACCCCTTTGCCACTCCTTCGTCTTCTTGCTGGGTTACTCCATTGCTGAGACCACTAATTCAACTTTGTTTGCTTGAGTTATACTCATGAATACATTCCGTGTATTATGCAGCAAGGCCACCTTACACACACACACATTTAATTATCCATCATTTAACTTTTTGCATCACAAAGTGCAACTTCAGCTTTTTTGTAGCTTAAGCACAGTATCACAACAAAGTGCAACCTCAGGCTTCTTGTAGCACAGCCATAGTACCACACTTCTCCCTTTGCAAATGAATAGGTCTACTAAACTTATGTTTTGAGTAGTGTAACAGAACTTAATTTTCTTTCTATTTATTAAGTATTTATTACAATTTAAGAAAATGAAAATACAGTAACACAATGTAAATGGAAATATAGATAAAAATGTGTAAAAGACAACACCAAATTAAAAAAAATACACAACAAAATAACTATTTACAAGAGTGTCTACTAAACAATGATATTCCTAATGAATATTATAAGTTGACAGATTATTATACATAAACATGTTATTTATTTAGCAGTTCTTTAAGGTTGTTCCACATGTATGAAGAAGTGATTATGGTGGTCCTTGTTATGATGGTAATGAGTTCAGTTGACATACTTTTAATGAAATGTTGATGAATTCATGAAATTAGGGAGTAAATTAATTTTTGCAATTGTTTGTTATAACTTTTCTTGAGATTGATAAGATGCTCCATACAAGTAGCTAATTTAATCTCAAAGCACATTTGGGTATTGTAGAATTAAATAAGATTAAGGATTTTGTTAAATTAAATTTATCCATAAATAGAGCCTGTAAGAAAAAAATTATATTGTCCCAGAAAGATTTATGAACAACACAGTGGATGAACATATGTTGCCAATCTGCTGTAAACTCTAATTTACATCTCCAACAAACCATTGTTTTCTTAAATATTACTTCTCTTCTGTGAGGGGTAAAGAAAGATCTATGGATGAATTTCTAAGAAAATAATCTCCATTTAAGTGATGAGGTAGTTTGTTTTGATGACAATAAATTGAATCCTTTATCCTCTTCATTTGGATATCTGTTGTTAAAATGTCTAAAATAATTCCAGTAACTATCTCTATTACATTCTATTTTTAATCACATTATATAATTTAGATATAAGACTTTTTCCCAATTGTATGCTGTTGTGTCCAATAAGACAGGAAATCACTTAATTTAGGAACATATATTTTTTAGTTTGTTTCATTAATTTAATCTTGTGTTCAAATAATTGTTTACAATTTTGTATATACATCCAAATATCTTTCTCCAACTCAAATTTATTTTTTATGTAATCAACATTATGTAATTTTTCTTTGTCCATTAACTGAAACCAATATATCAAGTTGTTTCCTTTAAAAACAGTCATTGCTTGTAAGTTAAAAGTAGAAATATTATTATGATTATAAGCTATTGGGAAAATAACAGTGAACCATGTTTTATGCATTGGGTTTCTGTATATAAAATTTCTCAAAGTATTCATTATGGTGAAAAGATGGGTATTAAATGTTTTCTTAGAATTATGTGAGAAATATTGCTTTAGGAACTAAAGTAAGACATTATGTAAGATCGCATTATAATTTAAATCTTTAAAGTAACTAGTCTATAATACAACGTTTTCTTGTAGCTCTTTCAATCTGGCAGTATAATGTTCATTTGACCAATAAGTTACTGTCTTAATGATTGAGGATATTGACTATAACTCTAAGCCTGGTAAAACAATGCAACCAAGTGGTGAAGTAAAGCTAACCTAGTTTTTGTAGGATACCATAAAAATGTTAGCATTAATGAATTAAATTGTTGCATACATTTTTTTTTTGTAGTGGTAAAGATAATTGTAGGATATATAGTATTTTTGACAGGATAATCATTTTAAATATTTAAAGTCTCTCGTCCATAGTAAATATATATTTGTTCCAATTGCTTACAAGATTATTTTTTGAAGTTAAACTATTTATTATAGTTGAGTGTTATTATATCATTAATACTGTCAGTAATAATTATCGCTAAATACTTTTTTTCCTTGATTTTTGGCAAATGCTTTATATATAGTCTTCGTATTAATATTTCTGGGTAAAACTTTTGTTTTGTTGCCATTAAAACTAAGGCCAGGTTTCTTCTGAAAGATTTTCCTTGTTTTAAAGACAACTAGAAGTGAACTATTGGATTAATTTAAGGTCAATAAAATATCATCTGCAAACAAACCAAAAATGATGGACAGTCCCCAAAGCTGTCCAAAAGTAGTCCACATGTAAAAAACTGTCCTAGTGTGTAAAACACAACAACACTTTATTCAATTAAGTGCTTTTTGTCTTGCTGGTAAAAAGACTTCTTCAGATCACATAAGATTACACAAACACTGTGTTTAAATCCTATCATTAGTACTGGTGCTCTCAACCTCCTATCAATTCATCACTCCAATCAACTGCACTAATTGATTAATTTAACATATAAACGTCCTAAAATACAATAAAATCGCTATAATAATGTGCACTATGTATCTTAACTTAAATAAAATGCAATAGATTTGTTGAACTTCTATTAATGACTATATACTTAAAACATATTGTATAAATACTCATCTTAAATACACTCACTAGAATCTATTAATAAGCAGCACTTAATGTGAAATGAACCAGACTAGTTAAATAACTAAAAACTGGACTATAAGGAAATACTTTGAACTTTTACATGTTATTTAAAAGTCTAAAAAGTTTTCTTAAAAACTTTTTTGTATATATATATATATATATATATATATATATATATATATATATATATATATACATTTGATAAATAAATTATCTTAAAAGACTCTCTAATTTTAAAATACAAGCTATTTAATAAATCTCATTCAAGCCAGGTGCATGGCAAGCATGAGTTGATAATTGCCAGGACAATTCTAACTTTTCTAGAAGAAGGGAAGTTGGGCTCCCTCTCCCATCCTCCAACACACTATCAATTGCTCTAAAGCCAAACGAGTGGTTTGGATTTTCACCCACATGTCTAGCTAGTGTATTTTCCTGTTTACACTTTCTAATACCATAAAGGTGTTCGTAAACCCTCTCCTTGAGTTTCCTGTCTGTTTTACCGATGTAAAACGCAGGACATGATTTACATGAAGCTAAGTAAACGACACCCTTGGAATTACAATTGAATTTGTATTTAGTACTGTACTCCAACCCACATATGGAAAAATTCTGGCCTGTGTCAATATATGGGCAATAAGAGCACATTTGACATTTACACATTCCTTTAGTGTTCAAACAGTGCATTCTTCCCTTGTTTCCTTCCAACAGGTTCTTCAGTTTTTTTCCCTTCTAAACACTGTTCTAGGTAGGCCTTGGAGTTTACCAAATAAGGCATGGTCGGACCTAATTAGGTCCCAGTTTTTGTGTATGATGTTCATTATGTAGCAACCAGGAGGTTGAGAACACCAGTACTAATGATAGGATTTAAACACAGTGTTTGATCTGAAGAAGTCTTGCGACCAGTGAGACGAAAAGCACTTAATTGAATAAAGTGTTGTGTTTTACACACTTGGACCAGTTTTTTTTACATTTTGATTACTTTTGGACATTTGGACTACTTTTGGACTGTTTTGGGGACTGTCCATCAGTTTTGGTTTGTTTTCAGTTTATTTTCATTGCCATTTTCTGAAAATGTCATCTGCAAACATCTATATTTTAAATTATTAACTTTTCCACACCTGAATACCTTTAATGTTTCTGTTTGATCTTATAAGACTGGCAAATGGTTCTATGACTTAAGTAAAAAGGAGAGGTGAGAGAGAACATCCTCGATTGTTTTTTTCACAAAGTCTGATCAATTCTGAAATATGTAAACCTATTTTAACATAATGCATGAGAGATTTCATAGAGAAGACTAATAAGATGAAAGAAGTTGCTTGAGAAGTGACTTTTCTTCAATACTAATGAGAGATAATTTCAGCTAACAAAGGCAAAAGCCCTGTCTATATCTAAACTTATTAATGTTATTTTATCTTTGTTTTGATTAAATAATTGTCAATATTCTTTTAATGCTATAATATGAATCAGGTTTGGTCATTGCTAACCATAGATGATAGAAACTGTTTTATTCTACTGGCATGAATAGCCATAAACAATTTAAAATCTGTATTTAATAATGATATTGGTCTATTAGAAGAACATTTAATAGGATCTTTACCTGCTTTTAGAAGCAGTGAGGAGTATACTTCCAAAATGGAGAAATATTTACCAATTCCTTTACAACTGAAAAGACATTGAGTAAAGTAGATCTGGATTCTTTAGGTATTAATTTACAGAGTTCAGATATGTTTAAGTTCAGTGAGAATAATAGGTTTATCTTTTATTTTCATCTTTCTTCAGTTAATTTATTTGTAGTATGTTTTCTAAGAAATGCCTTGATTTCCTCCTGAGAGTCTATTAATTTGTTATTTTTTATGTTATTTTTGTTAATGGTTTCAGAATGACTTCTAAATTCTTTCAGGATGTCTACATTTTCAGGTACCTTTTTTTCTCGTTTGAATTTGTTTCTTTGATATAATTGTTTCTATTTAGGATTTTTTCTATTGGCTAAGTTATGAAAAAAATTAGGATTAAAATTGAAATTTATAATCTTAATCCTTTCCAAATAAATGTTAACCTTATGATTTAAAATCTCTAAATGTTTATTATTTAATGTACTAATTTCTTTTGTTGTATTAGCATTTGTCTTTTGACTTTCTTTTTTTTTAACTTGTCATTTTCTTCTTGCATCTCAAGGAATTCTTTGTCCCATAATGTTTTTTAAGACTGTACCAAGACAAACTCTGAAAGCAACCAGAAGTATTTGTCTGAGGCTAGCTGAGCATCAATAAATTCCTCTGTGCAGTACATTTGGTCCTGTTAGCATTTGGATTTTATTTCCCTATAACTACAACAGTTAGCATATATTGAGCAGGAGGAATATCTGACCATGACCAGTTCCAGCAAAAACAGTTATATTTGTAAGATGTACTTAAAACCATTGTTAAGCCAGAAGACAAGCCTTAAAACAACTCTTTAGCATTAATGTAACTTTATTTCACACTTTCTTCAATAGCAATAGACTTCCTCAGAAATTAATTACACAAAAGATACATGAACTTAAATACTTGAAATAAAATCATGTTAACCAATCACAAAACATATGATGGTGTTAGGAGGAATGTTGCATGTAAGTGGAATATTGTAAACTTGATTTGATATACAAATGATTTATTGTTTATTTTTATTTTTTCTCTAATTATTTTGGGAAAGAGTTGTTTTGAGTGTTAGGAACTAGGAAGATTTTGCTTCAAGTGAACTTTGGTAGGAGAAACGAGAGTATAGTAGCAATTTACTGGAATGATAACAGAAGGACTAAGATTTAAAAGCTGTTTGCTTAGGTGTTGGTTGGTTTATATCTGTAAGACAATGTGGGGTGGATAGAAATAGGATTGTGGTGGAGAGTGAAACAAAGCCTTGGGTAGCAAGATTCTGCAGACTAGGGATTCCTGTGGTACTGTGTTTCCAATAAAATATCAAGTTAAATATCAAGTAAGGTTGACTCCCTTGATGTGCAGCTCAAGTTACACTAATACAGTACAAGAAGTGAGCAGAGTTCTTTTGCTGAAGATTAAAGTCACTAAATAATGACAGAAATTTGAGTTTCAGAATTCATAGCTTTCAAAAATGGATGCTAATGAGAAAACTGTTACTCTATCAACTTTCTAAATTTAAAAAGAACAGTATTTAAAAATTGTCCCTATTTTTGGGCCTTTGTCCTCCTATTATTTTGGCTTTGCCCAGATTTCTTGTGCAAGGAGGTTGAGAGGATTTGGCTCCTTTACTCTCACATTTCTCCCCGAGCATCTAGGTTAAAGATGAAGGGAAGGAGATTGACATCTGGAAGACAATAGAGTTTTTTTTTAGATTTACACTTAGGGTAATTAACTCTGCTATACTCTTCCTGTGGAGGACTTTATGTATGCTAGACTTCAGTAAATATACTTTGCATTAAATGCAATGTTTTTTTTAACTTTGAGGGAAATGTGGTCCCTGTGCTTGCTTTGAGAGAAATGCAGTTTTCTAGACTGCAGTGTTTTTAAACTAAGGGAGGTTAGAAAGAAGATGCAACAACTGTTCTTCATGACACAGGAGTAGAAATAAAGTAGTACTGACCCTATTTATGTTCATCTATATTACTTGATCAAAGCTTTAGTTAGTTGAGTAACTAAAGCTTGATCAGTAAATATCAAAAACAGAAAACCGCGAATGGCAGTTTCCATGCAGGGAAACAATGCCGTAGTCCCAACAAAACAAAAACATTAAAGACAACTTTAGTGGGGGGCTTTGTTCCCACACCCCCTCAACTAAATATACCAACTCCAAGATCGCTCCACATTGTAGGAAGGGCAAAATCTGCATAACGGCCAGATTATTTCCCTGCGTGGAAACTGCCATTCGCGGTTTTGCATTTTCAACATTTAGTGATCAAGCTTTAGTTACTTGGCTAACTAAAGCTTCAGTCGCATAATATAGACCCATTTATGTAGAAATGTAGCTGTTTTCTTGACGAAGTGTAGTGAATAATTTTCTTAGAGAATATGAGCGGAATTCAGTGATCTGGCAATTTTAAACATAGTCCTTTCCTATCAGTTGACTATTCCCTCCTCTAAGCCTTTCTAATCTCTTTTAGAGAGAGCTTTTCCTTGTCCCATGATGGGGTGAATGTGTACTTTGGTCATATCTTTAAGCTCTATTAGAAATTATATTGAGAAAAAAACATTAATGTAGAAGATTGTTGTGTTTTTATTGTCTAGGAGACTTCAAAATGTTATTTTATTTTGGAGACTTTTGTTGGCTCAATGAAAGTTTATCCCATTAATTAATGTCACCTACAGTAGAATGCACGTCAGGCCTTCTCAAAAGTGTGCTGCAGAAAAACAACTTATACCTTTTATTATAACCCTGAAATCTGTTCTTGTACTGTGTTTATTTGCACAAATATCCCTCAAACAACAGTTGCACTTTTAAGGTATTTTTTTAAATCCTTGTTTCCTAAGACAAGGCAGCATTTAGCAATTGTACCTGTGAAATTATTGTTATACACTTAATATGGGGTGAGCTCTGTCGCAATGTCTACTGGCAAGGCTTAGCAGACCTTAATATGCCTTCCCTATGAACAGTATCATTGAGGTTTACAATTCATTTGCTCAGTTAGAGAAGCCTAATATCTTGGCAATATAGTATATAATTTATGATAAGGAATATGAGGCTATAGGCATCTTTTTATTATATTTTATTTCCTTAAAAGATGAAGTAAATGCTTATCAATACATGTTTATTATCTGCTGTTACTATATTAGGTCACCCATCTAACAGCTAGTGTAACAGTACAATTAATTTAAGTTAATGCACAGGGTGAAGTGGCATTCTTTTTTGTTCCTTGGATCTACTGACCAGCATTGCCTCCCCTGAACTTACTCTGAAAAGTCGTGAGGATCCTTGAGAAGATCATTGTGTTCTAGGACCATGTCACACTCCTGTTGGCAATGTTTTTGTGTAATTTTTCCCCCAAACCTGCACTCATTCTGTTAGATGGAGTGTACAGTATGATGACTGTGTCACACTACCCTTCAATTCTGCAAACAGCTGATGTCAGCAAGTGTCCCCACCCATTACAAGGAAATACTTCTTAGTTGTTTCCTCCTTCCTCTGTCAGAGAAAACTGAGGGGTTTTGTGCCCAGTACATGTAATCCTACCTCCCAACTTCCCAGGATGAGTTCTCTAATCTTTACTTTACCAATGTCTCAGGTACCTGGGCCACTAATAAAACCTGGTAACCTGCATAGTAGTCAGAGCTTTATTTCTCTGTGCCAACAGCATGTGCAGAAGGAGGATTATACCTCCTAAACTCTCATTGCAAGAAATGTGGAAAAAGCAGAACAAAATTTGGGGATAGAGGCCCTAAAATAGGGACAGATTTTATATTTTACTCCTATAAACTTGGAAAGTAGTTAGAATGTCAAATTTTACATTATTAAATATTTTTGAAGGATATAAAGTCTAAAATTCATTTATTGTTCATTATTTGGTATTATTTAGCTACTTAAATCCTCAATTTGCCAGAAAACCACACATTTTATGAGGAAGAAACCAAAAATAAGACACATAAATCTGGACATTCTGTGAAAAGCTGGACAGTTGAGAGGTATGGGTGGCATTCCTAGTTTTATGGTCACTGTTGTGATTTTGAAGCTATGTGGTATTAGCGTGTGTTAGGTATTATGAAATAAACATGGAAAAATGCCATCACCTTCAGTGGCTATACCAATGCATTAGGTCAGATAACCATTTTTACATACTGCACTACATACTTTCAAAATCAAAGCAATCCATAGAACTACGAATGGCACCTTATGCCAGTACCACTAAAATCCATTGAGAATGCAAACTCATTTAAAAGGCAACAACAATTTTACTAAACCCAGTCAAAAAACCTGGTGAACAAAAAGCAAAATAAAATAAAGTAGATATAGAATAGAAACAATATTAAAATTATTTTTGAGAATAACATAAAAAAATAAAAAAAAAACAGTAAAGAGAAATTATGGTACCATTAATAACATAAAATGGTGCAGTGTGAGACCTCTAGGTATTGTAAATATATTCATGAAGGACTTTATATAATACAAGCAGTCATGACAGGACCCTAAGATTCCCAGGTCCTTGTCATTGTAAAAATGTAGGGGTGGGTATATCTGGCCTGTCCTGTTATGCATTTTATGTAGGCCAAATGGAGAGGCATATGTGGCAGAGAATTTATCAACATACTTATGACATTTAAAAAGGATGATAGAAACATCTTTTATAAACATTCCACCCTGTATGTTAATTTAAAAAAAAGTTCTGTTTTTTGTCATTGAGAATGCGAAGGGGGTCCCAGAAGGCATAAGTGGGAGGACACTCTAGCCTACACAGAACTGCACTTGGAACTCCTTTTTGATGTAACTAATTTACCAGGGTTAAATGAGCACATTTCATTTACTAGCACTCTTAGATCAAGAGCTGCATAGTTGTAACCTGTGCATTATAAACATGTATTTATTGTCTACTTAACCACTTTAAACACTTTTAATTGCATCAGTTTTTAACATGTATAGTCCCTTGAATTATCCTGCTTTTTGTAACATTTTTAGTAACAAGCAGGGTTTTAAGTTATACTTTTGAACTTCCGTGGCTGGTTTAACAGTAATGTCTCATAGTTGATTGAGTTTGTCATGCCTTCTATTAACCACAAGTTGCTGGCTAAACAACTCAAATCTTTTTCAACATTGGTTTACAAATTTAGGAAATTGCAATTGGAGAGTAGCTATCTAAGGGAATGCTTTCATGTGGAAAGGATACTAAAGGAGGACTGGTAAAAGACTCTGTTCTACATTGTGAGCTGCTTGAGTTATTTAATAGGCACAGATGCAAATTACTAGAATTACTTATTAGAGATTATGACAGACAGATGAACAGTTTAATGAAGGACATTAACTTATTAGATAGTAATATTCATTAGGAATTGTGTTTTGAAACTAAGATTGGTGAATATAATGCCTTATTAACTAAAACTGAACATGAGATTTGTGAACTTAAAAAGTGAAAACAACTTTTTAGAGATAAAACGGGTTATGAAAAGGGTAGAACTTATCCCCCGCCCCCTGTTGTGGAAGGTATTTATTTAGGAAACCCCCAGGGCCATTTCGAAGAAAATCGTGGGAACAGTAATGGTAATATGGAGGATAATGAAAAAGGCACAAAGGGGGAGCCCTTTAAAATATCCCCTATTAAGAAGATCCCAGAGAATAAGGGACCAAATGAAGATGAACTTATTGAACAGACAAGAAGGGACTTATTGGCAGTTGAATCCCTCTCGTGGAAGAGGTAGAGGGAGGGGGAATCCCTGGGGAGCTCACCAGTAGTAGAATACCAATTTATAGTTAATGGTTTTGGTGATTACCAAGTTTATAATTAGAGTAGTGCAGAAATGGATACTAGATGAGTTGATTTATTTGAAAAGGGTTTTGTTTTGTGTTTTGTCAAGGAAAAGTAGGATTGATGATGTAATACTGCAACCAAAACTCTTTACAAGAAAACTAAATTGTGCTTTTTACTTTAAGGATAATTTTGGTAGATTGCATGAAAATTTGAATAATATGAAGAGGCCTAGTATATTTAATCCCCCCTTCTACCCTCTGGTTTTACTATATGAAAAATTTTATGAAATGGAAATAAGGAACTATTTTAAGAGTCCTAAGTGTGCGATGTTTGAGGACAATTTAAATCAAGGGGAAAGGGAATTATTAAATGAAATTTGCCAAAACAAGCAGGTTAGGGTAATGAATAGTGATAAAGGTGGTTGTATGGTAGTTATGGATACTAAGGATTATATACACAAAATGGTAAGCCTTTTATATTCAGACACTTATGAAGAAATGTCTATAAACCAAATGAATATAGCCTATCAAAATGTTGATTTAATGTTAGAGGATATGCTACTTAGCCAGATAACTCTAGAAGAATGTAACTTTGTCTATGTCCATTAGGCAAAACCCCCCACCATTTTTGGAATTCCTAAGTGGATGTGCCTATCTGTCCAATAGTTGATGCAAACAATTCAGAAACCTTCAATTTAGCTATATATACTGATTTTCATATCAAAATGTGTTGGGTACAAATCCCTGCCTTTTAAAGCACTCTTGGTATTTTTTATCAAGAGTCTCTGATGAACTATTTCAGGAAAATGTATTATTTGTAACTATGGATATTCAGGATCTGTATTCTGTTATTCCCCATGACAGAGGTTTGCAGTGGTTTTATTACTATCTTAGTCAAAATACATCCCTGTCAGGAAAGAATTGATATTTTGAGAATATTTATGGGGTTGATTTTAGAAAATAATTATTTGACATTTGAAAACCAGCTTTTTAAACAAAAGACAGGAGTGGCTATTGGTGCATCCTGTGCCCACATTTACCAACACAGTTCTTTCTTTTTGGGAGACTAATTTTGTTTTAAATAGTGAATATAGAAACAGTTGGCTTTTATACGGGTGTTACCTAGATGATATGATTTTCATTTGGGAAGATTCCTCAAATAGGATAAAACAATGTTTTTAATTATTTAAATACCACAACAGATTTCCTTAAAGTTACCATGGAGGTTTATCCAGATTCAGTAAACTTCTTGGCTATTACTCTGAAAAAGAATTATGAGGTAAGAAGTTTTGAATCTAATATTTATCAAAATCCTACGTATTCAAAGTCTTTACTTCATTTTGAGAGCATGCACTCCTTACACCAAAAGAGAAGTTTGGTGAAGGGGCAATGTGTAAGGTTAGCTCCTATGATATCTACTGAAATGGACTTTGAATATGAGATGAGGAAATTAAAAGATATAGTTAGTAGGAGAGGTTACCCTGAAGTATTTTATCTAATATTCTGTCTCATATCCCCTTCTTGCTGGCAATCTTTGCCTGACTTACAAAGCCATGTCTGACGCAGCTCTGTTTGAAGTGCTACAGCTAAAGAATTCCCAATACCTCCGCAACACACACTCCAGAGACCTCAACCTCATTACCACAATCAACCGAACCTGCTGGAGGGACAGGTTCCTCATCCAGAGAATGCCCATGCTCTGAAATAGACTTCCCATACATGTCAAGCAGAGCACCTCACTGTCCATCTTTAAGAGAAATCTTGATGATTGGATGGGTAATAGAAAGTTCACCCTGGGGATCACTCCAGTGGATCTACTTGATAGATGCTCTGGGAACTAACATCAGGCGGCACAATGCCAGGATACTTCTATGGGCTAGGCTTGTAAAGGCTCCACGGCCATTAGCCTAGTACACACTTATGAACCTCTAATATATTTAATGAGGTGGATGTTAAGAGGATGGAAGGGCATTTTGTTCCATTATTGAGACAAGGTAGAGGAATAGTCAGGCGGGACGGCATTGAGAAGAGGAATATTGCCACCCAGTGTTATAATCATTCCTTTACCTTAACTTACACTATTAACTTTCAGGATATTAAATATATTGGGGACAGGAACGGGAAGGAGTTTGGGATACATAAAGAATATGTTGACACTGTAGGAGTGATAGCACAGTAATAGTATATAAAAATGATGTAAGTTTTAAAATAATATTGGAAGGATTGGGATATAATAAATATGAAGGAAGGATGCACAAATGTGGCAGTTGTTCCCGGTGTAAATATATTCTAGAAAGTTTGTCTGTTTACATAGATAGTTTTGGAGAAATTAAACTGCATCAGAGGTTCCACTGTAATAGTAAAGTGGTTGTTTATATAGCCCTATGTCAGTTCTGTAGGGCATTATGTTTAAGAAAAAGGATCTACCAACATATATATGATATATAGAAAAAAAAGAGGAAAAGAATGCACTATTTAAGTACCTTAAATAGAATCCTGAGCATAAATATAAGTTTATGACCATTAACCAGGTAGGCTTAGGACAAATGGGTGGACCAAGTGAAGATTCTTTAGAGTTTCTTGAACTTAGATGGCAGGTGAGGACAAATGCAACAGTATACTATAGTCTTATTGAGAACACATCAATTAGCAGTAAATTGAAAGCTGAATATTTAATACAGCATACAGTGATTGAAACTGCAGACTCATTTAAGAACCCGGATATATGGGAAGATTCAGTTATGAGTTTTTCTAATCATATCAACCAATTAGTTAATGATAATTATCGAACTATAGGTTGTATAAAACAATTTATAAAGTCTAAGAAATCAGAAATAATGAAGTCATTGTTTGTTACATTAGACCCAAACTTGAGTATGGAATAACAATATGGAAACCCTATAAGAAAACAAGCATGAGTAAACTGCAAAGAGTACAGCAGAAATATACCAAGGGCATCTATCCATGGATGTGAACATTTAAGTTATTATGAAAGATTAAAATATCTGAACTTGCAGAGTGTCTCTTACTGATATCTTATTCTTTTTATACCCTTTCCTATTTTAATATATTCTTTATTTTTTGTTTACTTCAGTCCATATAGTCAAATGATCTGTAAATCCTGTTGCAACTGAAGGTTATGACAATACATTCCTCTTTCACCACATCCTCCGATATTGCAAACATCTCTTTCTGGAAGAGGCATTCCAAATCCTCAACACCACCACCGATAGCCTCTTTAGAGCTAGCATTCACCGCCACTCAATCCATTGCTCTCTCCATCTTCTGCACTGTCCTCCCAGCTGTCACTGTGCTAGGAATGGGATATGTGCACTTATATCGGACAAGCCACAAGTACAAATCACAAGTAAGGGAGTTCCCTGATGTCCTGGCCAAATTTCCTCTAATAGTATAAATACCACCTTGGGTCTCACTTGATAAGAAGCTACTAGTCTAGTGGGACTAACTCAGTCAACAAGGAATAAATAAAGAAAGGAAGAATTTATATGAAACGCACCTTTCTCAAAGTTTCTGAAGCTTACACATATCTGGCCCAAGGGTGTTCCACCACTATTCTACCATTATGTAAAGTTTTAGTGTTCTGAGATTTCTTATGATCCTCTCTAGTATGCTATGGTGGGGATTGATAAATTATTACCACATTTTACAACAAAACGTGGCATGAGTAGTATCAACTTGCAGGATTTTGGCGATTCAGAGAGACATTTAACTAGAAATGCTCAAAATAGCATAGCTTGAAGTACATGCTAATGTGCGCCTAATGGCAAAGAAATGAATGCCAAGCAAAAAAAGATATAGAATGTATATCCATACGATGAAATGTAAAAGATGGAATGATTCAGATATGTATAAAAGAGCCACTGTGTGCTGTAATGTCCACCCATTTTGCACTAAAGGTTATAGTAAACCTATGGGAGAGGCATTTGGAGTAGCTGCCGCTATAGCTTAGAGCATGTGTTAAGGGCTACCACTGGGCCTCTTACTAGTAGTGCTGCATGTATCAGTCACTGGCACTAACAGAGGACATATGGACAGTCTCTAACTTACCAACTGTTTAATGACCATCAGACTGTGGAATGTAAGTATTTGTGTGGAGAAGAAGACTCTAAGTGACGCATGTCGAACTCTGTCACCTGAAAGTGGAATTCAGGTGGACACACTACATACGCATTCTTGTGACTACGTTATATGTAGCTGTAACTACCTTGGCTCCAGGAATCTGTCAGAAAAGTACTGGTGATAAGCTATGAACAACACAGGTGACAGCTTCACAAATCCTGAAGTAGTTACTTAACATTATATTTTGACATGTGGAGGAATGTGTCTGGTACTCCAGGACTGCATATGAGAAAATAGCCACTTTGCAATCATGAACATTACTTACTTCACTGAGGTCCTGTGAGCTACTGACTGGACTGTAATGCAGCAATATGAAAGCTTTCCATGGCAGGTAATATACTAGGGATTATTTAAAGTGTATTCATTGTATTGGTACAATGACTCTCGCATATAGCACATGGATCATCTATACTGAAGGTTCTTGAGAGGGGCTTTCTTACAGGGTGATTTAGTACATATGTGGGAATACAGGCTACAGACACTAATGTATACAGGGGTGCTGAGCAAACAGAGAAAAGGCCGTATATATTTTGTCTGTGGCTATTCCCGGGATTCTTGATTTGTAGTTCCTTGGATATCACTTAAAGCAGTTACTGGTGTAAAAACAGTGATTACCTGACAATAGGGCACAATGTATTGGAGAGAGTTATCATTCCACAAAGTTGGACTGCCACGGAGTTTGTCAAATGGTTGTTGGTGTGGCGGTTCAGCAGTGCTGGGCTTGCAAACTTACAAAATCCTGTTTTTGATGTCTGCCATTGCAATTAATGGCTACCGCAAAGTACTGGCCTGTTGAAATAGTGGTGTTGATTTCCACGCTGTCACACTGTGCTACTTTATAGCCTTGTTTAAAGACTGCAATCCACAAACCTCAAACTATGCAGGAAATTACCTATAATGCATTGTATGCTGAAACACAATATAGTTAAACAGGTATTTAGCCTATTCAATTGATGTTTATATTGCTTGGATACTTTAGCAAACACTATGTATTTTTAATTTTTGCTGAAACATGTTTGTCGTGTGTGTAGTATTGTACAACATGGTGATTGTGCAAACAGCTGGTGTTGCAGGTTAACATCTTGGTGGAACATTTCATTTCAGATGTACCAGGAGCAGAAAAACAGAATCAGGTGAGCCACATGCAGCACATTACATCACCTGAGGCTGAGATGGTTCCATTGCAGTGTAGTTCTCATCACTTACATAGGTGGTGGGAGAGAACAGTGAAAGGTGACTGTGATACTGAGATGGCATAGGGTCATGGGAGATGAACATGGTAGCCTTCCACGCTGGGAGTTTGTGAGAGAGTCAGGGATCATATCCTCCAAGGGCAGAATGAAAATGCCACAGACTGACTAATGGCAGTGTTTGTCAGTGATTGCACACTTTGATGAGGTCCATGGCAGGGAAGAGGAGGAAGAATAAGGTTGTGAGCATTTCACCCTTACAGGGCATACTGTATGCTGTTGTTGATCTGCATCATTGACTAGAAATTGGTTATTAATGACAAGTAGTGGTGAAAATCTGTGTACCCACTGTGACAAGGAAAGAGGAAAACTTTGTGAGTGTGCCTAATAAGCCAAATAAAATGCCATAGCTTTTGAGGTGAAGGACTGTCATGAGCCACAAGCTGAATGGCACCCATAAATAGGTAAGGCTGGATGTGTGGCTGCAGATGACAATGAGGCAATGAATCCAACAATCTCTGCAGACTAATTTATGAAAGTCTGAGCTTAAACTCCCCACATTCTGACACTCCACCGTGAACAGTGGAAGCAGATTAAAGGTTTGCTTCATTGTGTTTAATGGAGGCACTGGTAGAGAGAACATTTCTAATCACTGACCTCAGCAGTGTTGTCTGCTGTCTATCCTTGTAGTCTACATCACTGCTGACTTTTGTCATCCTAGAACCCAAAAGGCACACTCTGCGTCTCCACAATTGTGTGGGTAACATACTCTTGTGCCTTTATTACTGAACTACACTTAACATCATCCAGTTAATGACAAGTGTCAGAGACATATCAGGGATAATTGTGGAGTCACTGTGACACCTAACCACACTCTCATCACTCCTGTATGGTCAGCATGTGCACGTCTAAAGCAGTATGCTTTTCAATTGATGTGTGCGCTTTAGACATATTTACATCCTGCAACAGTTCCCCAGTTAAAAGCCAACTAGTATGCGAATTGAGACTGTGTTTAGCATGTACTTCTAATGAGGTCATTGCTAAGGAGGATGTTTGCAGACAATGGCACTGTGCCATCAGACCATGTCATTTGCATGGTATCTCTACTGCCTCCCTTCAAATGAAGTGGAGTATACCCTACTGTACTCAGATGCACTCTGCTATCTTGATGTATCCTCAAACACCATGGTTATGGTGACCTTCTTCACCAGGCCAGCCAGTCTCACCAAAGACTCATCATCTTAAGCAGAACATTTTGTTTGGCAAATCTATTCAATGTGCTCTGCTTTTTCTTTTGCTTGAAATACCAGTTCAATAACAATTTTCAAAACCTGATGTATGGATCACCACGACATTTAAATGTTGCAATAGTCCCTGCCAAATCTGGTTTTGATTCTGCTTGTCTGCACATCCTTTGCTCAAGAGGTTGATGCAGTGTGTGCAGAATGCCTGCAGTAGTACTTCATTCTCCTGGACTGTTACGTTTTACAGCCATTGCCTCACTTGAATAGCCACGTCAGTGTATATACTTAGGGTAGAAAAACATATCAGTCAGTGCGCATGGATAGTATACTGCAGGATTACCATATTTATGGCAATGCCCCTCACTTTATGCACCTGTTAATGTCCCATCTGCAAGGATTTGCACAGCATCACAAATGCCCCATGAGCAAAGACTTACACTCCATTTATACATCTTGTTATTGACATCAGCTAGTACTGTGCACAGGCTTCCTCTTTCACGTAGTATATTCATGTCTCAGTGCAGGACCCTGGAACCTCAGTCCTAATGTGGCATGCCATGTACAATGTTTCCACTGAAAACTGATATCCTGCAGAACCAGTGCCATTTCAGTGTCCTTTCTTCCCAGTTTGTGTACATTATAGTGCCCTCTTTAGTGTAAGTGAAAAAATCACATTTTTTGTGTGTTCTTGTTGTTCTTCTTTACCAGTTGTAATGCCTGTCTTAACTCTGTAAAGCTTCAAGTCTTTATAAAAATTCTTGCATCCCCCAGTTGTAGAGTGCATTAAACATGCTAACATAGGTGAGTTAGTGTTGTGTTTCTGTTGTGCAATGCTAGGTTAGTTCATTGCAATGGCAGAAGCTATGTAAACAGCGGTGTCTTCAGTGCATCTGTCCAGTAGGCTCCTGAATATGGCATATGCATGCCCCTATAACTGTGGTGCAATATTAGTGAGCTACAGTAGTGCAGCATTACATTGTGCAAAATGTGATCCACAATCGTGCATCCATATGTATGTGGCTATCATTTTTTTAAATGCGAGGACCTGAATGAATGGCTATAGCTCATTTACGTGGTGTAGAATGCAGTGCTTGAGCATGCATGCCAGGCATATGAGGAATTTCTCATTCTTCCCACACAGACAGTTTAAGCCAACTGTTAGGGCATTAAGATGGGCTCTTGATGAAGGTGGATATCTGTCATTACCTTGTCAGGATGGTGAGTGATACCTTATAGCATCATGGTTCTATCAAACTGTGACAGCACTTCTGCAGTGACCTGAGTCAGCACCACCCAAAAATGCTGAAGCAGAGTTTATGGAAGAAGAGCCAGCGATGGACTGCAATTATCTTTTACAGTTCTGTTATATTCTGTATCTTTGATACTTCGGAGAGCATTCTTTAATTTACAGCACAAGAGTAACATGAAATGAATGTGGGTCACTGTTATAAAAAGTGGGATCAGCACTCCTGGAAGTGGAATAGAGATGACATTTCTGTCAGCTCACGGTTCGACTGTGACTGTGCTTCTACTGTGTGTGTGTTTGTGTGTGTGTGTGTGTGTGTGTGTGTGTGTGTGTGTGTGTGTGTGTGTGTGTGTGTGTGTGTGTGTGTGCATGCATGCGTGCATGTGTGTGTGTGTGTGTGTGTGTGTATGTGTGCAGGTGTGTTTGTATGTGTGTATGTGTGTATTTCTATTTAATCATTTTTCCCACTGTGCCATCAATCTGCAGTACAGGGCAGGCTGTGGAGAGAGGATTAAGATGATGCTCACCTCTAACTGCAACAGCTGAAGTCTCTATCATTAGGTCACCATTTGTGCCAGAACAAATGGACAATATGGGCTGATACTTCTCTTTCTGGAGGTTACCCAGATGGTGCATCTGTTTCCTCGTGGCCACTTGCCTTAGGATGAGAATTGAATACTCCTCTTTTGAGAGTCGTTCAGATGGAACTGATCTGATTTCCCATATGAGTTAAAAAGGCTGGCTGCTAAGGTGAAACAGCAACTGAATGCATTCCTCAGCAATGTGGACCACATTGTGGCATGGCTTGTGGTACCAACTGACTTGCAGACCCTAGCCATCAAGCCAATGATAAAAGCAACTGTCCCATAACATCAGCCACACAGTCATATGATTCCTTATTTTATTGCTGTATGGACTGGCCATGCATCCAGCCAGCCTGGCAGAACCCTACCCTTTTCCCACCCTGGTGTTTTCCCTCCCTTATGTACAATTTCCCATTGCTTGTTCATTGTACAACCTTGCCAATTACCCTTTGCTCATACACTGTGCATCTGTGTCATCCCACTGTCTTACTAACCTTTCTGTGTCTAATTTTACTATCTAAGTATGAATTTTATGTTTTTCTGTCTGCCCATTTCCTTTGTGGCATCCATGACTTTTCATCACTACATTCCCCACATATACTTCCTTTCTCTATATGAAAAAGGGTTTCACTCGATAAATAATCATTGTATAAGAAATGTATAACATTCTACTTTATAAAAACTGTTTAATTGTAAATGAACTTTCTAAAGTTTTGAAATATGAGGTTTTAACTCTCTACCATGTTTGAACTGTTTTAAGTTTCCTTGCATTGTTTATTGCCTCTGAGCTCAGGACAGGTCTCTGGAACAGTCCACCTACCTAGTTACTAAATAGAAAACTTGATTAATTATTTCCTTTGACCTCTTAATTGTGTATTGACATTGGATTATTGGGATAGTCCAGCTGGGTAGGAGCCTATTTTCAAAGGAGGCCTGGAAAGAAAATTCCAAAGTATTAGAAAACATTTTAAGCACAATACTTTTACAGTATTACAAAATAATACAAAAACATACACAGTTTAAATAATTACACCCAATTAGACATAATATGAAAACATTAGTTATGAATATATACAAGACAATGATTTGGGTGGCTGCGGTGGTGCAGCGGTTAGCATTGTCACCTCACAGCAAGAGGTTCTGCAGTTTGATTTTCAGCTGGGGTGCCGTCTGTGCAGAGTCTGCATGTCCTCCCTGTGGTCACATGGGTTTCCATTGAGTGGTCTGTTTCCTTTCCACATTCCAAAGATGTGGTAGGTGGATTGCAGACAGTAAATTGTCCGTAGGTGAGAATGTCTATACGAGTGAGTTATGAGTTGAGTTGTGAGTGCTCTAAACCTTGACTCGAGATGATTGTCACTTCTGAAGTGACACCCTGAACCCATGTGCAGAATGGGAAAAGGGGTTGAGGATGGATGGATATGACAATAATTTCATACTCTGAAACATTTTAGCCAGTTTACAGAGAAATTAAAGGTAAGTTAGTATTTATACTGTATGGTTACCCTTGTTTGTTTCATAATGCTTGGTTTCCTTCACTTGCCTATCTACACTATTTGATTTCCTCTCTATTCCATTTATATGATGGACAGTGCTGACACTTACATAAGCAGACTCACAGTTATCCATCTGATAACTGCTAATGCTGCCTTGCTGAGCAGGATGAGAATGACATTCAGCTATGTGGCACTACACTGCCTATGGGCGATCATGTACTGACTCTGCCTTTTTTTGTGGCATACATCATATCAGTCTGTCACTCTGCTGTAGGAATGTTCCAACAAACAGCAAACCTAGTTTAGTCACATTATCCCACTCCATAAAGGTGGTAACTCCATTGACTACTCTAACTTTAGACCTATTGCTCTCCTCTCTCCCTTGGCCAAAATAATGGAGAAATGTATACACCATCAGCTTGTACAACACCTCTCTCTCCACAACATCATAGCAAACAGTCAACATGGATTCAGACCTAATCATAGTACTACTACTGCCCTTCTTTCCTTTGTAGACACTATTAACCTGAACCGTAACAACAACCTACTCTCTTCTGCCATCTTCATAGACCTCTCCAAAGCATTCAATATGGTTAACCACTCTTTATTAATCAAAACTAGAATCACTATCTTTTGATATCCCTGCCATTAGATGGTTTTCTTCTTATCTCACTAACAGGAAACAGGCTGTTCTCTGGAATAACCACATCTCTTCTCTTCTGCCAGTTTCTATTGGAGTTCCACAAGGTTCTATTCTTGGCCCACTTCTTTTTTCCCTCTTCATAAATGATCTCCAAAACACAATCCCCCAAGCTACTTGCATTCAATATGCAGATGATTCTACACTCATCTGCTCTGCATCCTCTACCTCAGAACTTAGATCTCATACTCAAAATGTCTTTAACACCGTCGAAACATGGTTCTCTAGCCGATATCTCTTACTAAATGCTAAGAAAACTAAACTCCTCCTCTTTACTCCTACCTCCAGAACCACCCCTTTAAACTTCATTATCTCTTCTAACAATGCCACTATCATCTCTCCCGACTCTACTACTAAACTGTTAGGTATTACAATTGATAATAATCTCTCTTTCAACCAACACATTAACAACACCATTAAACTTGTCAATAGGAAAATAGGATCTCTATATCGGATTAGACCATTTCTAACTCCCTCCTCTAGAACTAGGATCGCTCACTCCCATCTTCTTTCCTCTCTTCTCTATGCTTGTCCCATTTTCACCAACCTCAATAAAAACAACCTTACCAAACTTTCTACCTGCTATAATAACATTGCTCGCTTCGCTACAGGAAACCCCTACAAAACACACCACTGTCTCAACCTGAAACTACTAGGCTGGCCAGAATTCCAAAACTATCTTGCAACCCAACAACTCACTATTGCCCATAAAATTCTGTACCATCCAACAAACACCCCTATACTCTCTCAACTCATTATCCCCTACAATAATCTCAGCTCTCTCCGCTCCTCCAGTAAACTATTGGCTAATTCCACAAAATCAAATAACACCGCTGGCGACTCCCTTTTCACCAATTCAGTAGGTAGAAAATGGAATCTACTTCTTAGTAACATAACAACCATTGCATCATTACCTCTTTTCAAACTAAACATTAAACTTCACTTCCAAAACCACTGGCTGTGCACATGTAGTAAACCTGATTAATCCTTCACTACTTAGACTCTACTTCATTACTATCTCCTACTTCAAACTTTTCTATTATCCAACTGGCTTTCCTCCTCTTCTGCCACTTGTTTTCCTATTATTCCTTGCTTATAGACTGGCTTCTTGCTCTCTTTGCTTGCTAACTATCTTACTTGCTGTCCTTCCTTCAACCTACCTCTTCTTATTACTCATATTCTTAGCTCTCTTTCTCACACTTCCTATCTTATTATTATCTCTCAAAGTATTTTATAACTTAATATGATGTCTTTGAGTTTAACTGTGTGTAGTAGTATTTATTTATTTTTTAGTTATCTTTATCAGACTTAGTATAGTATAATTTATATAAGTATTTTTTTTTTGTGACTGTCACTATGTGAGTCAGTATTAAGCTCACTAGTAATAATGAGTAACTGTAGAGTTGTTAGTTTCTGTCTTTTAAAACTTTCTTTAAACTCTAGTATGTTTGCCTTAATTGTATTCTCTGTGGAGCTTTTCTCCCCGGGCCTCTACTGAAAATGGAAATATCTCCAGTTAGACTAGCCCGGTCAACAAATGTAAAATAAAAAATAAATAAATAAATAAATAAATAAAAAATAGTGTTGCTTTACCCATTAGCACTGTATTTATCTTTATTTGTCTGCTCCTTTGGTCTGACTTTGAATACTATTCACCACATCAAGAGTGATTGATCGGCTATGGGGATTTTTGTGAAATGACTTCTCACTCTGAAAAAGTGCAGTACAGGTATATGCACTGTTTATGAATCTCACCCTATAGCTTTTCATGTGATATCTGTATGAGAGTGCATTTTTTGACCTTGTATGTATCACAGTATAAGATAATCTGTTTTGATTTCTAAATTAATATATGCCAAATTAGTGGGTTTTGCCCTAAGCATGAATGTTGTATAGTAACAAATTTTTGACTTCATTGATGTGGCGCTATTTTAAATAAAGACACTTAGTTGTGTTTGCTTGAAGTAGATATATTTATGTATTTATTTTGGTCTGAGGTAAATGTCCAAAGCTGTGAAATAAGTAGTAATTTCCCTATTGAAGACTGGAGAATTATATGAATTTGTCGGTCCTGGGAGTGGAGTTTTCTGTGAACTTGAAACTCTTGCAAAAGTGATGGTCAGTCCTGCATTCCCATTACTACATGCTATCCAAAAAGGTGCTAAATAGAGATGTGTCAGGAGCATAACAGTCAACTTTTCACATTTTTATAGAATGTCCAGATGTTTGCCTAATATTGTTGGTCTATTAACAAAAACTGTGGTTTTCTTGTAAACCATTGAGCACTGAATTCATTAAATAATGACATGCATTTGAGTTTGAGACTTCATACCTTTCAGAAAATCCATGCTAACATACAACCTGCAACTTTTTTAAGTTTATAAGAACAATATTTAACATCTGTCCCTAATTTTGACCATTCGTCTCCCATTATTTTTGGCTTTGTCTAGACTTCTTATGCTTAGAGTTTTAGAGGTAAATACACATACTACTGCAAGTGACATCACTGGTCCTGGATCCTGACTTTAACCCTGATGGTCATTAATGGACCATGAGGCAATCAGCCTGTCGTGAATTAATGTGTCAATAGGTAGCCCGTGTATGTGTGTGGAGGAGGTGAAGCAGGGCTTTAGAGCAAACAAAAAGTCAGTAATTAGAATGATTTTACGTGCTGCCTTGTATCACTTTTTTTCTTCTGACTCTGCTTACTTAAGCAATCTACAACACTTGAACAAATTATAAACTTTGACAGTTTTCTGCTAGATACATCTCGGTCTGTAAAGAATTGTCCTTCCAACTTCTCTGAGGTAACCTGCATGCAACCTTTTAGGAGTGAAGGTCCCATCTTTACTAAAACAAAAGCAAAGAGACTAAACATGTTATTTTCTGATTAAAGGAGTTTCTCAGTAGTTCGCTAATGTCAACAGCTTTTGTGTCATGCAAATTACTTTGTTTGGTATTTGAAAAATAGTTAGGCAGTACAGTTTTGCCCTTAGTGGATACCGCAGTAAAACTGTAAGTGTCAACTTGTCTCACAAATTAGTGTGAGGGTAATCAGATGATGATCAGAAAGCTTTTTTAAATTGGTGAATGAAAGATGCAGTGTATAACCAGGAAAGTAAATCACTGTTGCATCTTTAAAAGTAATGCACTTATTTTACTTCACACTGATCAGTTCTAGCTGATAGAGCATATGCATGATACCGCTGGACGATCACCATTCACCTACCACTTTTAATCAGAGACATTTTGTAATCTGATCTGACTGATAGCTTGACTGACCTAGAGCTGTTAGCATAAAATGAAAGCGTTAGTGTTCTGACCTGCGAAGCATCACTATCTGTATTAAGGAATAAACAAGGAAGCTGCGATTCAAGTGAATGGAATTAAATGGAGCTTGAGCTCTGAAGGTAACAGCAGATTACTTTGTCGGTACAGTCACCCTCACGTGCTTCCCACGTGTGTGTAGCATCTGTCAGGAGAGATCACTGGACATGTCTGAATGCTTTGCCTTTCTCTCTTTCCAGGGCAAACCAACTTAATAAAATGTATTATTAAAATACTGAAGCTTTTGTCAAAGCAGGATCACATTATTGTTGTCTACTCAGAGTAACTATTAACATTCAGAAAATTATAACTGTATAAGTAATAGTCGAGAGTTAAGTTTCACAATTTAAACAGCAGTTACATAAGACTAAACATGCTGATGTTCTTGTATGGAAGAACAATCGGCAATGAACACATAGCCCATCATCTAATTAATGATTTGCCATAAAATATGCAAGTTATGATAACGTGTTTCACAGAATTATTAGCATTCGGCTATCCACTGAGAATAGGTATGGGTATGTTACATCTATTCAAAATAAACTAGGGCACTTAACTAACCAAAATTGTGGATACAGAAATGTCAAGAATAATTAGGAGATAAATGATGCAGAAGGATTACTTTTAACTACAAAACTCAAACTTTTTTCTTGTGGGCTAATACTCTTCAATCAGCTAAAACTTGTACTTAAAGTGGGTTTATCTGAAGTATTTCTAAATTCTTAGGGACATAACTTCTTGACTTAGGTTAACCTGTCTCAGCTGTTTAACTCTCCGTTGTTTCCAGTTGGTAGTGCTTAATAAAGGTGCCTCTGTCAGCATCGAACTGAAAACTTTCAGATAATAACAGAATGTGTCCTGACACTCTGTTTCACTTGGCAGTCCTGAATGACTGACTGACCTACCGAGTGCTGTTTCATTATTTGTATAAGCAGAATGATCATAAACATGAACTGACATATAGAGTGTTTCAGCTTTAGAAGTATTCAGAGGAATGCCTGTGACATTGATCAGTGTGGGCAGCCTGTGACCTTGAATAGAACTGACCAACCACCAAGGCATTTCATTTATCATTCACGTATGAGATGCTTACATGACTGACCTGGCAACAAGCCTGTTTATCTATATGAAAAATACAGAGGCAAAGTTTGTATCTGTATCTCTGTTGATTTTTATATAAATATTCATACACATATCCATGTATATAAAAAGTCACGATTGCTTAATAGTCAAGGTTACCCCTTTTGTCTGGTATATGGTTACTTTGTTTATCTGCATGAGCATGAGTGAACAAAATTTTACTGGTATGGCTTATCCTAGACTCAACACCTCTTAATGAGGAGAATAAATAAAAAAAAAATCTGCAGTTCGTAATATAATTTGTATAAATAATCCATTCTAAAATATCAGTAACATTTGATACAGGAATTGCATTCATAAACTGTGAATTCAGAAAGTCTGTTTACGAGTATCTGACCGTTTTTGCTATTACTGGATAATCTTTTTGTATTGACTTAAACTTTCACATGTATAAAATTTCTGACAACGTAAAATGTTAATTTCTATTTTTGGATTCCGATATTTTAATCACACTGACGTGTTACTTTGTGTAAACTGATATATACAAAAATGTGTTTTATGCTGCTGTTTGTCTGTTTAATAATATAATGAAAACTTGTTCTGAATTATTCTGTTTCATAAAACTTTTTGTCAGATCTGTAGTTATATATTTTAAATACTTATTTGTGTAGTTTCCACAGTTTGCTAAATAATGGAAAAGAATAGATGAATTATAGATATGACCCTGAATACAGAATCATAATGCACTATATCACCAACTGAATCAGCCTTTTGTGATGAATCAATATTTCATTTACCAAAACTGCTTTCAAATTACGTTAGCTACCAATACATTTCACATCTGAGACGTATCAAAATCATTTTGCGGTATGCTGGAACAAATTAAACTCTTTGACAATGTACAATGTTTATGTGAGACCAATACTTCTATTGGAGATAGATAAAATCATTTGTTTTATCCTGTATTTGGTTTTGGTTCATGTTGCATTATGTACTGTTTGATATAGTTGTGGTTCAGAGACAAATGTAATGAAAAACGTGTGTATCAAATTATATGAATCTCTATTGCAATGTCCCTATTGTGGTTGCAGCATTAAAGAAAATAATGTTTCTCTCTGCCTGATGGGATTCATGCCTTTGTGTTTTACTTACTTTGTTCTTCATTTCTACGGAGCTGTCAAACACTGTTTCACTACTTTACTTTAATCTGAATATTCTGATTCAAAATAAAAAGATTGTCTGAGATAAAGACTGATAGTTACAATTTCTACTTTCCTTTGACATGGCTCTGTAAGTTGCATTTAGTGTTGGATCTCCTGAGTGTGTGTATTTTACTTGTAATTATTCTTAAAATAATATATCTCATTGGCTCAGTCTACCAAATTTGTAATTGTTATTTAACTAGCACATATTTGATATAGCCAGTGTATTTCTACATTATAAGTAAAGATTAAGGGAATATAATGCTGTCATTTACTAACAAACAGTAAATATTTTTTTTCCATGACCAGGTTGAAAAACAATGAGTCCAACAAGATAACTGAAACAGTTGTTGTTGTGTCTTTTGGCTTTTCCCGGTTAGGGGTCGCCACAGCGGAACTCTGGTCCGCTAATGATTGGTAGTTGATTTTTACGTGCCGAGTTACCAGCCCTGACGCACAACCTTCAATGAAGGTATGCCCATTCACGCATGTCTCCACGCAGAAGACGGTCTAGCTGAGAATCGAACCGGACAGCATCTTACTGTGAGGCGACAATGCTACCGCAGCACCACCACCGCGAAAGATAACTGAAACAGTATTATCAGTAATTGCAAACAGCCTCTGCCAGTGCATATCAGTTTCATAGCAAATGGCCCACAGAGAATTGATGAGCCTTTTATAGATTCATAGATTTAGATTCATAGATTCATAGATTAGTACTAGACTAACTGCCCTTGCGAGCTATTTTAAGCCTAGCCAATTAGCCCTTGTGAGACTCAAACCCTGCACCATCTGTTTGTAAGGCAAACACCTTAACCATTAGGCCACCCACCCTTTTTACAGCTTTGTTGTTAAGGATATACAAATGAAGGACGGCTACCTTAATAATGGATAAAAAAAAAAAAAAAATCACTGCCCGCGCATGTAAATTAATAAACTAAACTGGCAAAATGTTACAAAGTGCCAAGCTAAATGGGCATGTGTGAACAAGCAGACAGAAGGGATCAACAGAATAATATAGAAGGGGCTTAGGAAAAAAAAATAGCATGTATATAAAGTTAAAAACACACTATGAGCTAGAAAGCAGATGGCATTTCATGGTCTGTAAATTTGCTAAAAAATAGACTCCAGTACACTAAGCATTCATATAGCCAACTGTCGGAATCAAGAAATAATGGAATGCAGAGAGGGGATTGGGAGGGTGGCCTAATGGTTAAGGTGTTTGCCTTACAAACACAAGGTGCAGGGTTTGAGTCTCATAAGGGATAATTTGCTAAGCTTAAAATGGCTCGCAAGGGCAGTTAGCTTAGTACTAATCTATGAACCTATGAGGGTGTCATGTAACACATGCTACCATGAGGCATCACAATTTAGGCAAGCAAGGCAGAAGGGGACACCTGAAAAAACGGCCACAATTACACGAAGAACTATAAATGTGTTCATTGTCTGTCCATCAGAAAGCCCTATCCAAACAAATGGTCGTACACCATGCAAAAGACATGAAAAAACGGCCACAATTACATGAAGAACTATAAATGTGCTCATTGTCTGTCCGTCAGAAAGCCCTATCCAAACAAATGGTCGTACACCATGCAAAAGACATGAAAAAACGGCCACAATTACATGACGAACTATAAATGTGTTCATTGTCTGTCCATCAGAAAGCCCTATCCAAACAAATGGTCGTACACCATGCAAAAGACATGAAAAAACGGCCACAATTACATGAAGAACTATAAATGTGTTCATTGTCTGTCCGTCAGAAAGCCCTATCCAAACAAATGGTCGTACACCATGCAAAGACATGAAAAAACGGCCACAATTACATGAAGAACTATAAATGTGTTCATTGTCTGTCCGTCAGAAAGCCCTATCCAAACAAATGGTCGTACACCATGCAAAAGACATGAAAAAACGGCCACAATTACATGAAGAACTATAAATGTGTTCATTGTCTGTCCATCAGAAAGCCTTATCCAAACAAATGGTCGTACACCATGCAAAAGACATGAAAAAACGGCCACAATTACATGAAGAACTATAAATGTGTTCATTGTCTGTCCATCAGAAAGCCTTATCCAAACAAATGGTCGTACACCATGCAAAAGACATGAAAAAACGGCCACAATTACATGAAGAACTATAAATGTGCTCATTGTCTGTCCGTCAGGAAGCCCTATCCAAACAAATGGTCGTACACCATGCAAAAGACATGAAAAAACGGCCACAATTACATGATGAACTATAAATGTGTTCATTGTCTGTCCATCAGAAAGCCCTATCCAAACAAATGGTCGTACACCATGCAAAAGACATGAAAAAACGGCCACAATTACATGAAGAACTATAAATGTGTTCATTGTCTGTCCGTCAGAAAGCCCTATCCAAACAAATGGTCGTACACCATGCAAAAGACATGAAAAACGGCCACAATTACATGAAGAACTATAAATGTGTTCATTGTCTGTCCATCAGAAAGCCCTATCCAAACAAATGGTCGTACACCATGCAAAAGACATGAAAAAACGGCCACAATTACATGAAGAACTATAAATGTGTTCATTGTCTGTCCATCAGAAAGCCTTATCCAAACAAATGGTCGTACACCATGCAAAAGACATGAAAAAACGGCCACAATTACATGAAGAACTATAAATGTGTTCATTGTCTGTCCATCAGAAAGCCTTATCCAAACAAATGGTCGTACACCATGCAAAAGACATGAAAAAACGGCCACAATTACATGAAGAACTATAAATGTGTTCATTGTCTGTCCATCAGAAAGCCTTATCCAAACAAATGGTCGTACACCATGCAAAAGACATGAAAAAACGGCCACAATTACATGAAGAACTATAAATGTGTTCATTGTCTGTCCATCAGAAAGCCCTATCCAAACAAATGGTCGTACACCATGCAAAAGACATGAAAAAACGGCCACAATTACATGAAGAACTATAAATGTGTTCATTGTCTGTCCATCAGAAAGCCTTATCCAAACAAATGGTTGTACACCATGCAAAAGACATGAAAAAATGGCCACAATTACATGAAGAACTATAAATGTGTTCATTGTCTGTCCATCAGAAAGCCTTATCCAAACAAATGGTCGTACACCATGCAAAAGACAGTAGCAATAGCACTGTATGCAAGGAAATTGAATCCAAAAACACTGTGGCACATATTGCTTACCAGAAAAATCTTACATTAAACTAAACAGCGCTTGAAACAATATGGCCATACCTGCCTCATTGTGTGTATCTTTTCTTTAAAGAAATACTGTGGTGTCACCCTAAATCTGTTATGGTATACATTAGACAGCTGCATATAAATAGACACTTCACTTCCACTTGGCTCCATCCTTTCAGCCACTGCATTACAGTTGGACAGTGGCCTCATAGTGCCTTCTGTATCTCATTTTTTACAGCTGGTTTGTTTATAAGGGTAGAGAATGGGTAGGTAGAACAGACACTCCCTTTGTGGTGTTCTGTAGTTTCATTTGGCTAATATAACCATTGCCAAGTTTGCTGTCAAAAAAGGAGAGTCAGTCTTTGAAAGGTCTAGGATCATTACTGAAAAATCTAATTTGTCATTGGTTGCCCTAAGAAATGTATTTCTATGAAAGTGTCTTGACTCAAAAAAACAACAGCTTTGGGCAAAACATACTTATTAATGTAATAAATGCTAATAATGCTTCATTTCAGAGAAGAAAATGCCATAATTGTGATTTGTTTTATATGTCATAACCAGGTAAGAACTGTATTTCCTGGACACTTTCCATGCATGACCCAAGCAATATAGGCACAAAATTACACCGTTAGAGAATCCTTTGAAACAAAAGGATTCGTTCAGGCAAAACATCCCTCTTAGTAGCATTCACCCATATTAAATGACTCAGGATTCTGAATAATTTTGTTAACACTTCTGATTTATTGAATATAGCCATAAGAGTTCCTGATTATGACCTGAGAATTTTTCATGGAGTTTAGTATAAATTACATGTTATCAAGAGTGAGTCTTTACAATTCATCATGTGAAATATGTAGAGTTTTACTTCTTATGTGCATGGTAAATCCTTTAAAATGGTACAAGTAAAACTGTCTACCTGAAATTTGCATAGCACAGGTTTAGAATGTGTAATTTCAATCATGTAACAAACATTAACAGTGATGTATCGTAAACAGCTATTTAAGATACTTTACAGAATATACACAGAGTTTGCAGATATTACACATACATTCATTTTTTATTTATTTTTTTATTTTTTTATTTAACATTTGTTGACCGGGAAAGTCCGACTAGGTTCCACAGATCCTGTTTTCAGCGGAGGCCCGGGGAGAAATGCTCCAGACTCCAGACAGAGCTCCAGCTCATGATATTTACAAATGCACTTAAGACAAAAATGATTCAAGAATACTCCGCATAATCAAAATCTCACATCTTTCCAAATAGTATAAACAAGCGAACGATTACAGAACATCTGTCAAGGATTTCTTTTACGATCTTTCTGTTTCTCTCAATCTGTATGGTTTCCAAATTGATCAATAAATTACCAGAGGTTTTGTGGAGCGGCTGTCTTACTGTTTGAAGCATATATAGGTTAAAGGAGATCTTAAAATGCAAGAATATATAATTGTTGGGCCTTGTACCAGTAATGGATAAACTTAAACTATTACACAAGCATGAGGGCAGTACCACTTAAGAAAAACTAGAGTTTCAGCAGTACTTAAGGACTGTCCATAATGCCTTGAGGCTTGAAAAATTGTTGAATTGCCTGAATTACGTCAAAGATAAAATGCGCAGAGCTTGATTCTCACCTCGGGAAGCATGTCTAGGCTTGAAAGTACCCTCGCTGGGGTCATTAGCCTAGTAATCACCTATGAATTTATTATGAAGTTGGCTGCAGTAGAAAAGTATCTCATGGAGTGATAGAGGCATTGACTCAGTCTGCCATGGCATGGGATTTTCTTTTGATTTAGCTGGAGTTCCACAAACATGCCTGTACTGAAAAGTTTACAAATTAAGGAACTGCAGTTATACATACGCAAAAAAAATCACTTGGCATGTGTGCTTTTAAACTCATAATACCCAGGCTTGAGAGAGCAACAGAAGTCATCCTAAAAAACTATGAATAGAGTCTATTCCATTTCACAGATAGACAGACAGTCATGTTGAAGGGGCATCTGGTATGAAAGTTTAATATAGTATTCAGATTCAAACCCATCACTGAATTCCAGACTAGACATCAATATTACTGCAGTTTTTCATCATGCATAAAAGTAAAGAGTGGGTTTTGGAGGTAAAGGCAAAAGGCAGAAGATTAAGAAGAGATTGGGAAATAACTACCAATTTGGATTTCAAAATGAGTAGTGAATTTAATTTAATTTTCATAGACAAGTGTATGATGTTTTAGCTAAAGGCATGATTCCCATAGTAGAAAGGCATCCCTTTTCATTTATTTGTCTTCTGTAGAATTTTTACATTAAGTGAATTTTTCTCCAGGACAGGCATTTGGAAATGAATGCATATACCACAAAAGATTCTGCTGAAGAGGAAGACAATTTCATTAAGTTGTCTGTATATGATCTGCTGGATGAATGTGTTACAAAATGGCACACACAGTAAATATTAGTAATATTTTAGCCAATAATAGTTCTACAATGCATAATGGTAACCATGTCAGGTTTACAATTTTCTTAATTATATAACATATTTATTGTGACCTTCAGGAGTAATAAAGCTGTTGTAAGTTTTAAGTTTTTCAGCAGGCATTCATCCAATGTAGCAGGAACTACTTTTGATTTTGTCCCCCATGGACCATATTTCCTAGATGATTAGTATGAAGTTCCTAAGTATTCAGCTAAACGCCATTCTCCTAGGGGAATCCAACTATACTTCCATCAATTGGGAGACTTTAGTAGATCCCCTTGCATATATCTCCTTTGATTTCTGGACTTTGTAAATATAAACTAATTGGAACCATTAGTCTACAACCCATCTAGGGTCAACAAAATTCTCGACTTGGCTCTCAGCAATTTGCGACAGCTCTATTCATCACAAGTTGTACCTTCTTTCCTAATCAAATTGGACCATATTCATCATAACACTGAAGTTGGAAACATCCTGCAAAATGTCTGTATTCAAAGATTAAGCTAAATCTAATCTACTAAAATTGAATGATCACCTGGCTAAATTTAATAAACCTCTCTCAACCTGATGACCATTCTGTATATGCCAAATTCTGTGCAAATGTAAATAGTTGCATATATGTGTCTGTCCCCCTGAAAGAACTACTACAATGCCAAATTTAAAAGTAAAATCCCTATGTTTGAACCCCATTATAAACAAGCTGTACAACAGAAAAAAAGCTTATTGCATGTAAAAATAAATTTAACCCATTTCCTAAAAATAACAAGAAACTCTGGTTCCTGATTAAATTAGCCAACACTAGATATGAGGTAAAAACAGCCACCCAGGTTAACTACACCCAAAATGTGTACTTCAGCTATGTTAGAAACCTCAGAAATCATGCTCAGCATTGTGCAGAACTAATGGTAAATGGTACCACATTCTCAGACTCGGAGGACATAGCCAAAGTACTAGTGGATAAATTTTGCTCTAACTTCACCACTACACACACACACACACACACACACACACACACACACACACACAAGCACACACATTCTCAGATCACACAGTGACATCCATACCTCCTTCAAATGTCCTAAGGACAGGTCAGCATACTAATATGCCTACTGGCTAGCCTGAAACAGATATTGGCCTTGTACCAGATGAATGGAGGGCAAAAACCTTCACCCCCCCCCTGTAAAAAGGCAGGGCATCCACAGACTGATGTGGTTACAGACCCTTTAGTCTGACCCTGGATTTGACCCAATACTGCTTTGTCTAGGGTAGATCCTGCTTGTTAAAGCCGGTGGATTTCTTTGAAATGTGACCAGGGCCATTGACAAGGACAGTTCTATGCACACAGCATACCTCAAATTGACAAAGGACTTTGACACAATCCCACACTCAGGCACTACTGATAAACATAGCAAACTTGAATGTAAACCCCTTTCTTGTAAAGTGCAACTGGTACACAAACCCGTCACACAATATCAAGTGGGTGACTCCACATCAACCAGTAGACCAGTCACCAAAGGGGTGCCACAGGTTTGTTAGATATTTCTTTGAAGTTCAGGCCAAAACTAAGGGGCTGTGGCTCACCAGTTTTGTGGACGACTGCAAACTGTGTGCAATTAGTGAATCTTCAAATGATGTCTGTTTACTTCAAGAGGGTCTTGCACAGACCAACGAATGCTGTCTTAGTCATGGTCTCAAACTGAATGCCAAGAAATGCATCATCATTCCCTTCAGTAAAAACAATATCCCTTTACACTATTTATTTATTTTATTTTACATTTGTTGACCAGGATAGTCCGACTGGATACATGTCCATTTTCAGTGGAGGTCCGCGGAGAAAATCTCCAAACTTACAAACAGATAAAGACAAGCAAGTTACAGTATATCCACAAACATATTGCATTAACATACAAGTTACAGTCTCACATTTCAAACTTATGAAGAATGCAGTTTATATATAGAAATATATAAAAATATGTTACAGTTTCTCTTATCAAACCTATAGGTGCAGCTTATATACAGAGTCTCTGCAAAGATATTACAGTTTCTCTTTTCAAACCTTTTAGTGTAAGAGGTTAGTTGCTATGAATAAGAAATTGCAGGGATATGGAAGTAGATGAGGCTTTAGTCAGGGTTAGAGCAAGGACTATCAAATTAACAATACCCTATGTACCTACAAAATGGTAAGAGATCTGGGATCACAAGTAGACTGCAATCTTAACTTTGACCACCATGTGCCTGTTGTAGTAAAGAAGGCTTTCTACATAGATACTTGATTAGCAAAGGCATCTCCTCTAGACCAAACAAGGTTATAACCCCTCTATAATTGACAGTAATCAGGCCCATACTTGAGGATATTGCCACTTTCTGCATGTGCCATATGAAGCACCTGCAGTGACTTGGAGACACCTCAGAAGTTTCTAACTAAGAAGATCAAAGGATTCAAACATGTGCCTTACACAGACTGACTAAAGTCCCTGTCACTATACTCAGTAAAGTATAGACTGGATCTGAATTCTGCCATCGAAAAACCTTAACCTCAAACACCACTCCATCAATATGTATTCAGCGAAATTCACTTCTGCAATTCACTGAATACATAAAGGGCAAACAAATACTTGCCCTGCAACCCAACATATAAAAATCTAGCTCAACCAAAGCTACCCATTTGAGGGCCTGTGCCCACCACACCCCCGCCCTAACTAAATATAACAACTTTCAGATTGCATTACAGTGGAGGAAAAGAGCAAAACTGTGTAGCTGGCCAACTACGTCTTTGCCCTGTAAGTATTCAGCGAATCGCAGAAGTGAATTTTGCTGAATATGTGTTGACAGAGTAGTGTTCAATGTTTAAGTTTTTTGACGGTGTACTATAGACCCATATAGACTTAGAGGAGACGTATGCCTGGCTTACAGAGCAATCTCCGACCCAAACCTAATGAATTTGCTTGTACATCTGTAAATCGAAAAGGACTAGAACTACCCATTCCAGGGACCTAGATATTGCCTGCTACTTGAATATGAGATGCTGGAGGGAGAGATTTGTCTCCCAGTGACTGCTGCATGTTTGGAGTGGGCTGCCAATTCATGTGAAGCAGAGCACCTCTATGACACTGTTCAAAAGGAACTTGGAAAAGTGGATGGGGTCCCATAAATTCTTACCAGAGATAGCACCCACAACCCTCCTGGACATGGGGTAGTCATTAATAAATGCAATACCGGGTATTGACTAGAGTATCTATGGTATCGGTTCCACTTCACAATGTCGAATTACTGAAAACTCGAACTTCATATGGTCGAGACCATATGATCCAGTTTTCAGTAACTCGAAATTACGAACTGTAATAAAAAGAAAAAAAACTCAAAACACATCGTTTCTGCAGTGGGGCAAGCCCCCATGCACCCCCACTACTTAAGATTGCTCTACAGTGGGGAAAAAGGAAATCTCCCATTCTGCACTGTATGCAGAAGTGCTGAACTGTTTCCCCCATTTCCTCAGTATAGTGCAATCACGAAGATGGTATATTTAAGTAGGGAGGGTTCAGGGAGGCTTGCCCCCCTGCAGAAACAATGTGTTTTTTTTTTTTTTTAAATTTCACTTCTTGATTTCGAGTTACTGAAAACTCGATCATATGGTCTCGACCATATGAAGTTCGAGTTTTCAGTAATTCGATATTGTGAAGTGGAACCATGGTATTACATTGGGATGAGATGGCTTGGTTTGAAATTACCTTGGGGTCAATAGACTAGTAACCTGCTATGATCCTATGACCAGTCTCATCTATAAGGCTGTGGAAAGGATCACAATCGAATTAATAAATAAGGAGATAGGTAACATACAAACATATGACTCTAGCCAGTTTGGCTTTGTCAAGGTCTGATTTTGCCTACTTAACATGGTCATCTTCTTCAAAAAGGTTACTGAAGTAGTGGATGAGGGAAAATCAGAGCACACTGTAAATCTAGACCTCTCAAAGACATTCAGCACAATAGTAGACTTTGATACATGTGATAATCTTATCCAGCTAAAAGTAAATCCCTTTGTAACTGATTGCAAACTGACTCATAAATAGAACTCAAGTAATTAGGGTGTATGGCTCTACTTCTTCCAAAAGACCTGGCAGTAGTGTTGTACCCCAGGGGTCAGTACTCTATCTATTCATCTTTGGTATTTACTTTACAGAAGCTAATGTGAAGTGTTTATGGCTGGCCAAGTTTATAGATGACTTCAAACTTTGTACAATCATAAATTCTACAGAACACACCAAAATCATCCAAGAAAGTCTTTCCCTAATAAATAACTGTTATCAAAACCATGGCCTAAAACAAAATACCAAAAAAAATGTGTAATGGTATCCTTCAGCAAGCATGACAGCCTCTTTAACTATCACATCCAACTGCTCATCCCTAAAAATAGACCCAGTAGTTAGGGACCTGGGAACCTGTGTAGAAAATGGACCATCCCTTGATCACCATGAAGTCGCTGTTATAAGAAAGTCCTTCATTGGACATTTTATTAATAAGGGTATGGTGTCTAAGTCTAGGGATGTGATCATTCCACTGTATGTTCTTGTCCATACACTTGACACAAATGAATGACCACAGTGCTTTCTCAGCAAGAAAATCAAAGGCCTAAATCATAAAAGCAACATGGACTGTCTCAAAGCCTTGTCCCTTTTGTCAGTATCTTACAGACTACTAAGGTGTGTGATGTCTGCCTCACTTACATAGCCTCCATTGACGCCATTCTGTCAGACTTCCTGCACATCTGAAAGTCCATGGTGGCATAAACACTCAGTCTTAGTCTCTTCTGCAACATAAATATATTATGTTGGAGGAACAGATGTGTATCACAGCAAACCTCAGTCCTCTGGAATTGTATGTCTCTCCATAAAGCATAGTGTCTTTATTCAAGTATAATCTGGATGAATGGATGGGAAGGCACAAAATTCACCCTTTGTTATCTGAGTTCTGGGCTAGGCATATTGAGATGCTCTTATAATAAAACTGCTAGAAAATTCTTGGGAATGTGTGGCTAGGCTTCCTCAAGGACTAGTTGTGTAGTCGGTGCCTATGTATCTAAAATCTCAATTTGATGATGTGTAATGTGGTCAAAGTGGATAGCATAGTTAATTAATCTGTAATCTGGACCTGATTATATTATTTTGAAAAACACAAGAGAGAATGAAAAGTTTAACCAGAGTCTAATTAGCAGGCAGCTAAACTTTTTGAGTAGCAAAGTTGTTCATAAATTGTATGTACCATCACCTCAAGATGTCATCCTTTTCTTTTTGGAAAGTCATAAAAATCCAGTTTCCATTTGTACTCTACTGTGACAGGTTCATAGTATGAGGGATGGTTAGATTTAACAAAGGTTATGTGGAGTGACATGATTCATTTGTAAAATATAATAAAGAATTACTTATAAAAAGCTGTAGTAGTGCTATGAGAGTGTAATTAGCATTGAGTTTCCATGGATGTGCAGTGTCTCCTCTTCAACATCTCTTTATGTTGTTAATAGTGGCAAAAGAGCTTTAAGAGAGACCACAGGCATTTTTTGTGATATCACTTATCCAAGATTGTGTATTTACAGTGTTCAGTCTGTTACAGCAGCTGTGCCCTACAGAGCTTATATATGAATATGCTTTTTGTGTGATTTTGAGAATTTACAACACAACTGTCTTCAGTGTACATTGGTACACACAAGTTGAGTGCTTTTGAGTATGTATTTTGCAGATTGTTTACTTTGTGAACCTTCCCATTTAATTGTAATCTAATATATAAAATCCCCATCACCAACACACACACACACACACACACACACACACACACACACATACAAGCACACACACACACACACACACACACACACACACACACACACACACACACACACACACACACACACACTCACACTCATTGTCTTGTCTGTACTATGCTCATAAGCCAAGCTGTGGAGTTCCAGCTCCCTAGAACTTGGTCATGAGTAAAATTAAAATATTTTTTCTACATTCTAAAGCCTGCCTAACGTCTATTTGGGCCTGTGCTTTTACCTGAATTTCTTCTCAATCTAGCTCACCTTCAGATCCTTCCTCATCACTCCTCCTCTTCCTGTACCACCTTTAACCGCTATGCTGTCTACACTCATAATGTTATATTTAGCTGCTGGCATATTCTGTTGCTATATTTATTTAACCTTAATTACTGATGTGTTGTACATCTGTATTTTGTAATGGTTTTGCATATGCATTAAAAAAATGTCTGTACAGTTGATTATTTTACCTGTGTTGTATAACTGTGGCAATTTTTTTTCCTGGACCTCTGCTGAAAATGGGGTTTTAGCTCAGGCTGACAACCAGTCAGCAAACCGAAGCAGATATCTATCATCTAGTCAAATTACTTTATTGCTTCCTCCCTCAGATTTTCTTAGAAAACATGGTGCAGGAAATGAACTTCTGCTCCATTTATTTTTAAAATTGCTAGTGTGCTTCTTTTAATCTGTGTGGTGATACTGGCTACATGCTGTATGAAATATCCAAACCATATGCACATTCTCATAAAAGTGCCTTGTGTTTGGATTTGGTACAAATGTACACATAAAACAAAGATGAATGCATGAATACAGATAAAGAGCAGGGAATAAAAGTGAGACTTAGAAGTACAGAAATACTGAAGGCAGTGGCAGAGGTGGATATTTTCTGGCTGTACATGAGGATGCACTAGCCTTTATCATCCGTCACAGTAGTGGATGCAATCCTAGAATGTGGAAGGTGACCAAATTTGAGCTGTGATACAGCAGATACAAAAAGGAAACAAAAATCTGCTGCTGTCTGAGTGTGCAGGAATGTATCAGTGTCAGAGAATGCTACACAATGCTCTACTATCATGGCAACAGGTGTTTAATAAAAGTTTCAAATTCCATTGCCTTGATTGTTGAGTGTAATTAGTATAGGTTCATAGGTAGGTACTAGGCTATTGGCCCTAGGGCCTATATAAGCCTAGCTGAAAAGGTACCCTGGCTTTCACTACCCAATAACATTATTTTCCTGTGCCCCTGTCGAGCAGAGCCCCAGAGGTGATCTCTGGGGGGGAATTTCCTATTTCCCATCCAATCATCAAGAATTTTCTTGAAGAGTGCTAATAAGGAGCTTTGTTTGATATAGATAGGTAGTTTGTTCTAGAGTATGGGAAGTCTCTGGGACAGGAATCTATCCCTCCAACATGTTCTGTTTATTGTGGTGACAAGGTTTAGGTCCCTAGAGCATGTTACTTGGAGGGATTGTGATTTCTTTAAGTGGAGCATATCCAATAGCTCTGGGTTTGACATAGCTTTGTATGTTAGGCAGAGATCGCCTCTCAGTAGGCGATATGTGACGGAGTAAAGCTGGAGTTTTTTGAGAGGGTCTGCGTAGGGCATCTGTTTGAGGCCAGTAATACTCTTTGTGAGGTATTTCTTCAGCCTTTCCAGTTGTTGTAGATGTCTTGTGAGGTACATACCAAAAGAGGGGTTGTACTCTATAATGGGTCTAATGAGTGATGAGTAGAGGGGAACAATGACCTCTTTTTTTCCTGGATGAGAAACCTTTTGTGATGAGACATGCCACATAGAAAGATTTCCTGACTACTGTGGCGATGCGGTTATCAAAGGAGAGACTACTGTCTACCTTTGTCCCAAGCTCTATTATCACACTTTCAGTGTTAAGTAGACTACCAGCTATTTGGTAGCTGATGGATGCAGAGTTTTTACCAAAGGGGTTGACAGTGCACTTTTTGGCATTGAGCTTGAGGCCATGGCTTTGACACCAGGCATCTGTCTCAGTGAAGCCCTTTTGTAGGATGTCCACATCATTAGGAGTTTCGATAATGGCTCCTAGTTTGTAGTCATATGCGAACTTCATTAGCCAAAGACCTTCTGTGTTAGCCTGTATTTCATAAAAGTAGATACCAAACAGGAGAGGACCCAAGACTGAACCCTGTGGTACTCCACTTGTCACTGGTCTGAAGTCAGATTTGGAGTATGCTACTTTCAGAGTGTGGGATTTTTCAGTGAGCCAGTTGGCAACCCATCTTGTAACATAGGGATTTATACCTAGTTTAGTGAGTATATCCATAATTCCAGAGTGGGGAATGGTGTTAAAAGCGTTGGCAAGATCTAGATAGGCTGTGTGAACCACCTTACCCTCGTCTATGGCTTTGGTGACTGCTTCAAAGAAGTCTATCAGGTTTAGGAGACATGATCTGCTTTTTACAAACCCGAACTTGGTGGGGTCCGGAGTGTGGAGATTACCAATGTCTTTGTTTATAAGTTCTATGATGATACGTTCCATGGCCTTGCAGACCAGGCTTGTTAGGCTAATGGGGTGTTAGTTCCTGGTGTCCATGGTGGCTCCCCCTTTATGGAGTGGGATAACGGTTGCTGTGCACCATTCAGTGGGCAAAAAGTCTGAAGTGAGGCTATGATTGAACATGGTGCTTAGGTGGGGTGCCAGTTCATTCTCTCGTTCATGTAGAATGCAGCCTGGGATGTTGTCAGGTCCCATGGATGCTGTGTTCTTGGCTTTGGAGAGTGTGTTTTTTACCTGTGCAGCCGTGATTACAGGAACTTTGCATTCTTCCGGTATGGAGATAGTCCCTTTAGGGGGTGAGAGAGGGGTAAAGTTAGCACTGAACCTATTTGCTAGGATGTTGGCAATATCAGTTGGTTCTGTATATTTCATGCCACTGTGCTGTGACTCAGAGCAGATCTGAGTGTTGCCATTGAGATTCGTGATATAGTTATAGAATGCTTTGTGGTTGTCTTTAGAATCAGCGGTGATTTTGTTTTCATAACTAGCTTTGGGGGATTTTATGAAGGATCTCAACTTCTTACCGAGGCTGACCAGGGAGTTCCTCCAATCATGGGATTTTACTCTTTTTTGCAACAATTTCTTCTGTTGTAGAGTTTGTTTATGGCAGGGGACCACCAGATTGGCTTCCTTTTTTTGGAGGATAGAATCTTGATTCTGTTAGGGATAGCACAATCTATGCACTCGTGTAAGTGCTTATAAAGTGCATTTGTGTAGGATTCAGCAGTCGTACCTCTATTGTCCATCTGCATGGGTGTCGTGAAGTTTTCCACTTCTATCTTAAGAAGCGTGAATTTGGCTTTGGAGAAATTTTTTACGGTGCTTTCCCTAATGGGGGGTGGGGTTGGGATGTGGATGTCTAGGGTGATTAGCTTATGGTCGGATCTGACCAATGAGGAAATGACCTCTGGTGTGGAACACCAGTCGCCCATGTTGGTAATGACTAGGTCTAGGATATTGCTGCCCTTGTTCGGGGTGTGGATAAGTTGATCCAAGGCGTTGGAATTTATGAATTCCAGAAAATGTTGAGAAAAGAGTTGGTACATGAGTAGTTTTCCCAGTTAGTGGTGGGATAGTTGAAATCACCCACTTTGAGGGTGTTGGGTTGTACCCTAATATTTTAAAGTTTATCAAGAAATGAGGAGTGGGAATCCTGGACCATGGTGGGGGATCTGTAGCAATTCACAATTTGGATTACGGTCTTGCCCAGAGTTAGTTGCATTTGGATAATCTCAGATGCATTATGCTGAACAACTAGACTGGAAGTGTGCATATCCTTAATGAATATGGACACGCCTCCACCTTTAGTGTTTCAGTCCAGGTTAGGTGGTTGAAAGGTGTAGTATGAATTATAGCCTGGTAATGCATGGGTGCTGTCTGGAGCCTTGAACCAGGTCTCTGTCACTGCACAGATGTCGATGTTCTCCATTTTAAGGAGTGCCTCAAGTGAATGCATTTTGAGGTTTAACTTATAGCATTGAGTAGCATTACCCTCAGATTTTTCTTGTTTGTACCAGTTACAGTGGTGAATTTGTCATTTGAACCTTGCCTAAAAAAGGCACTATAGGACTGGCAAGAGCCTTAGCCAGTATCCTGAATGCCAAGGGCGACAGGTGCAGGCCATCTAAGCTTCGTGGTCTGTTGATCATGTCATTCCAGGCAGACAGATACTGGATCCCCTTAGAATGACACCAGAAGCTTAGCCAATTGTTGAAGCCAATCATTTTGTCCTTGAACTGTATTATCATTCATGGTGATGGCAGGATGCTACTCAGGACTAGGGTCATACCTGCCTGGGCTACAAGATCGTAGATCTCCTCCATGCCTCTTTTCATGTAGTCCAGGGAGGTACGTCTCAGGTCATTCACACCAACATGGACAATGACAGAGTCATATTTGTACTTGTTGTGGAGTGACCTGAGTGCATGCATTATATGGCAGATCCTGGCACCTGACTGGTAGCTGACAGTAACTTTTTCCTTGTTTAGCCTGGTGAGTGGAACATCAGTGTGCCTGACTATAGAGTCACCTATGACTAGAGTGTTGGGTATGTTGTTATGCCTTATAGGCTGTGGTTGAGTGGCACACCGAGTTTGTGGGCTATGTATCATTTGGGTTGTGTTGGGGGGGGGGGTGGAGGTTGCTTGCGTTTCTGATTTGAAGGTCTCTGTTGCTTGAACAGATTTTTATTGAGAGCCTTCATGAATGTAGGTGTGTGTTTTGTGTTTCTGTGTGTCTGTTTTGGTGGTGTAGGTTTTGGGGGGCTATGTGATGAGTGTGGTGTGGTGCAAGTGTTTACCTTCACCACTTGACTGTCTAGTCAAGTCTTGAGTGAAGAGAGCTTTGCTTCCAGTTTGGCTATATAAGTGCATCTCTCACAGGTTGTAGTGCTGGGTGGTAGGAGGAGATGGTTGTCTGTGTACATGAGGCAATTGCTGCATTGCCCCAAGATGCCCAGATTCATCAGGTAGACAGGAGAAAACACCGGGAGCTGACCCTTAGACATGCCTGGATAGGTGCTTATTTATTAAGTACTACAAACTGTTTTCCTCTAAACAAGTGAAGAAAGTTGAGTGATGTAGTAATTTGTAGCTTATTTTGTGCTTACGAGTTCTGAACAAGTGCTGAGCTCAAAGAAACAGATTTGAGTGCTAAAACTAAAAAATCTGGCTAGTTTTAAGGGAAAATTTAAAGAGCTGACTTTATGGTGCCAGGAATTGTTTAAAGTGTATTTTTTATGTAACAGTAGCAAATGAGCAAACTGATTTAAACAAATTAACCAATAAAAAGCTAAAAACTGAGCCCCATTCCAGCAGTCTTCAATCAGACAAGTTCTAACTGCATACTGCTGCCACTAGGGTGCAGGGGAACCTTCTCCAAAAAAAGATGGTATGGATTAGTGCTCAAGTTATACAACCAAAGCTAGATTCAGCAGGTCTCAATTTAGTCTATGCTATGGCAACCAAGGTGTACCAATTTCAGAATTAAACAGTACAAATAAGCAGGCACAATAAGCCTTTAACTAGAAACACACAGCTCAGAAGGGCAGAATCTGCCCTCTCCTCCCACAACAGTGCAGACCACACCTTCTTAATGTAAAATAACTGGCCTGAAACCCAAGTGCTTAAAGAGAATTAATTCACTTTTAGAATAACAGACACTGAGCCTTCATTCAGCAACTCCTAACTTAGAAGGATGTAAGCTACTTGTCCTGCCACAACAGTGCAGACCACAAACCTTCTTAATGTAAAACTGGTCTGAAGCCCAAGTGCTTCAACCAAAGGCTTATGAGTAACAGTTACAATTTAATCAGGTTATTGACAAGCAGTAATAAATGCAGCAGAATAAATGCAATTAAGTACTTTTAAGAACAAGCAGCAAAAGCAAAATAAAGTGGGAAGAAACACAAATACAGTAAAAGCAGATAAATAAAGTGCAATTTTTTATATAACAATAGAAAACAAGGAAACTGATTTAAACAAATTACCCAATTAACATAGGTTCATAGGTTCATAGATTAGTACTAGGCTAACTGCCCTTGCGAGCCATTTTAAGCCTAGCAAATTATCCCCTGTGAGATTCAAACCCTGTACCTTGTGTTTGTAAGGCAAACACCTTAACTATTAGCCCACCCTCCATTAAAAAAAGCTCAAAGCTGAGCCCTGTTCCAGCAGTCTTCAATCAGGCAAGTTCTAACTGCACACTCCTGCCACTAGGGTGCAGGGGAACCTTCTCCAAAAAGATGGTCTGGATTAGTGCTCATGTTATACAAACCAAAGCTCGATTCAAGATGTCTGAGTCTAGTCTATGGTACAGCAACCAAGGCACGCCAATTTCAGAAAAGAAACAGTTAAAATAAGCAGGCACAATAAGCCTTTAACCAGAAATTCCCAGCTCAGAAGGGCAGACTCTAGCCTCTCCTCCCACAAGAGTGCAAACCACAAACCGTCTTAATGAAAAATAACTGGCCTGAAGCCCAAGTGCTTTAACCAGAACTAATACACTTTTAGAATAACAGACACTGAGCCTTCAATCAACTGTGCTTATGGGGGGATCAGGTATCCCTGCTGCCCTGACTGATGGGAGCTTAGAACCATCACTGACATTTGGAAAGGCTGGAATGGAGATAAGTCAGTGCATTAGGACACAGTGCAGGCAACATCAGTATATTGATAAGTTATTTTTAATATTGTATGTTCTATGGATAGTCCTTTAAAAAATGGTGATATTGTTACTCGGTTCTGTTGTGCTGAGCAACATATTTCTTGAGCCTGGTCATCATAATCTTGTGTTTGTTTAGAGCATCAACAGTTTTTTGTTTTTGTGTAGACCATCAACAGTTCAACCCCTACCCCCTCACCCCACCCCCACACACCATCACCACCAGTTCTCTTTATCTATGCTGGTACCGCTAAAAAAATCTTTATTTCAAAAGTGATTAAGTGCTTTCTTCTTGAACATAAAAATACTTCAACAAATAGGCAGTCAATTAAAATCCTCCATTTAAATACATATAAATAATCACATGGTTGACAAGCCCCCAGATCAGACTCAAACAGATTGAAAGGCCAAGCACACTCATACTATCCAGAAACATTTTATGAAGAATCATATTTTCATAAAAAACAAGAAAACAAATTGATTCACAATGTTATACATTAAATGGATGAATTATACCTAACATCTGGTGCAGCGGTAGTGTTGTCGCCTCACAGCAAGAGGTTCTCCCATTCAGTTCTTGGCTGGAGCACCTTCTGTGTGGAGTCTGCATGTCCTCCCTGTGGTCGAGTGGCGCTCGATAGACATGCGTAGGGCGTGCCTTCGTTGAAGGTTGGGCATCGAGCTGGCACCTCGGCACTGTAAAAATCTCCTGCCAGTCATTAGCAGACTGGAGTTCTGCTGTGGCGACCCCTAACCAGGAAAAGCCGTAAGAAAAAGAAGAAGAAGATTCTTATCTTGAAAGTGATTTTAACTTCAAAAGACATGCTATAGTGGTGTGCTCATTTACCCTGACCTAGAATGAATAAATGTGGCAGTGCAATTATTGTAAATTTATAAAAGCAGGGGAAAGTTAGTTAGTAACTCAAAGTTTTAAAAGACAGGGGTGACTCAACTGTAACAGTACTGGTATGGTATATGCAGCACTATGTCAAACATCCCCAGGATTCAATATTGGAAGACAGAACATAAATTAATGAACAGGATTTATGAGCATGTCTATGAAATTAAAAATAAATAAACAACTAATGCTCTATACAAACATAAACAAGATAATCCTAGGCATGAATTTCAATTTAGCATCAATTTACCATCTTGGAGAAATTGCAGTGTTATGTAAAAGAGGGACCTTGGTCATTATTATTAGAAAAAAAAAAAGAGCTTTACTGGCATTTTTATTTGAATGCATCCAGTTGTCCAGGGTTAAATGAGCACACCTGGGATGTCCACAGAGATACCTTACTAAAAGGATATAAGGCCTAAACAACGTGTCCTGCATTGACTGTGTCAGTCCTTTCACTATACTTTGTATCCTACAGTCTGCTAAGAGATAACCATTGTGCAGCATATAAGGCATCCTCTGACCCATTACTGAGGGATTCACTGCACATCAACAAGTCAAATGTCATCAGAGGTATTTGATCAAGGCATCTTAATGTCTTCTACAGAATCATAATGGTTTGGAGGGACAGGTATATTTTGCAGATGATACCACTGCTATGGAACAGACTCCCCATCTCCAGATAAACCAAAGTTCATCCTAGCCTGCTTTCAAGAACAACTTTGTTTTGTGGATGGGAAACAGAAAATTTACCCCATGCTGCCCTGTGTGCTTCTAATGGACAAATGCAGCTCCCAAATGCTTTATCCCAGCATGTGTACCTTCAAATTTTCTATGGTATTATCAAAGTTATTCTTATTAGAATTGACCTTAGAGGATTAATGAAATGCATACAAAAGTCACATGTTGTTGAACCTCCAATGACATACAATAACAAATTCATTCATTAAAAAAAAAAAAAAAAAAAAAAAAAAATAGATAAAAAAGTTATTGTAAAGAGTGTGCTTTCAAATAAGGCTTCAATGGTACCTTCCCATTCAATCCGGGAGATTTATCTCCACGTAATTTCACAATCCACCTAGCTTCATGTTGCTCAGCAACATTCTTAAAGTCACCCATTCGTAGGCTTTCAATTAGACTCTCAATAACCATAAAAGTACAGATGTGTGTGTCACGGCAATCAATCACATGCTTCGCTAAAGCACTTTTATTTACATCTCGCCTATGTATAGGCACCAGATGTTCTCTAATATGCTCATGGATATATAATTATCAACCATGGGATGGATAAGGCCAGTCTGTAACCAAATGGGATATGTTAATTCGAGCACAAAAAGCGTAATTGGCTAGGCTTAAAATGGCCTACAGTGGCAGCTAGCCTATGAACTTATAAGGTAGAAGCAACCAATCAACATTGTTGAGATGGTGTGGGAATGTGGCTAGTTTTCTGGGAAAAGTGTGACCTGTGACTATAGATGGGGTTTTGGAATTTTACAGGACCATGCGAAATAGTATAGGGCAATGATCACTTAGTCCACTGGGTAGGATGCCGAGATGGGTGCATCATTAGACCATGATAATGAGGTCTTCCCAAATGAGGGTCAAGTCTATTTGGAGGCTTAACTATTTAATCAAGGAGGAATTGCTATACAGTATTGTGAAACTGTATAGCATCAGTGCTTAGAGCATTAAAATTTAAATCTCATGCTATGATGGTATTTGTAGAACATCCTTTGAAGTTGAGTTCTGTTAAGTGTGTCTATGATTAGTTTAATTGAGGAGGGTGAAGGGTTTAAATGTTCGCGCAGGAATGGCAGGTTTTATTACTCTACAAAGGATGGCATATATGCAGATAAGATGATTTGTCATTTTGGTTAGCATTTGTTGGTTTGATAATATTTAATGAAAAGTTATTCATAATAAGAAGTATTACTCCTCCTTTTCTTGGCTGAAGTTTATGATCATCCAAATTTTTGTAGGTAAATTGGATAAACAGTGAGAGACAAACATTGTCTTTAAGGCAGGTCTCTGCTTTAGCTAATATTTATGAGTTTCAGTTAAGATCCAGGTTTCTGAGGCTGTCCACTTACTGATAATGATTTAGGTATTGATCAAGCCATTTTAATATCTTTATTTGTGGATCTGACTGAATTGCTGCTTTATCTTGGTTGTCAGGAGAAGTAATAGTAGAAGCAGTGGTGTTGGTTGCAAGATGATGTATGGACCATGGGTCGCTATGGATGTAATCTGATTTGTGTTGACGTGTGCTTAGTAAGCCATTCTTATGGATAGGGAACCACTTTGTATTATGCAGTGTGAAAGTCTGAAGCAAGAATTATTTTCTACCAACTCAGCAGTGCAAACAATGTCTGTATGTGATTTGGTCACATTGAGTAATGTTGATATGACCCCTCATATAAATGGGAAAACATGGATTGACAACTATGAAATACGTAAACATTTTGAAAACTAGTTAAGAGACAGCATGGTTTGTTAGGTATGTCAGAATCAGAAATATAATGAAAATTACTGTGTGAGGCTTTAGGAGAAGGAATTCTATTGGTAAATTGAGGTGTCTAAGTGGAGATATTACTTAAGATTTGATCATTTCTGGGAGATGTAATGCATTTATAGGATTACTGTTAAGACAGGGATGGAGAAATAATATATTGTAAAATTAGTAAGTGGGGTTGGAGATGGAGTGGGTAGGAAATTTTGTAATAATTTACATATTAGTTATTAGGATGGAGAACCTCCAAGAGGATGAATGTGGTTTAGAGTATGGAGGATGTGATGAAAAAAAAGCTGCAATGTGGGGTTGAAGGTATTGAGACAGGAAGTTAAAAATTAAGGTGGTTCTGGACTGGAAGAAGGTGTTAAGATATTGTTGAAGGATGTGCAGGTTTCTGTGGTTGTTTGGGGATGACTTCATGGTTGACAAACTATCCTAGAACTTAAGTTTAAAAAATGCATTCTGAGTTTGACCGGTGGTACTGGCTCACCCTTTCATGACTTGAATTATCAATCCTTTGTCCCAGCAGAAAGAAAATACAAGGAAAATCAGGTACGTGTGTTTAGTTTTGAGTAACGTACCTGATTTTCCTAGTATTTTCTCCTTCCTGTCTCTCCGCTATGTCCAGGGTCCAGATTACAGTTTTTGCTTTTTTTTGTAAAAAAAAAAAAAAACTTGCAATATATAGCAATGGAAAAAAGTCCAGGTGACTGGACCTTTTTCCATTGGTATATACTAGGATTTACAAGGGGCATGCTGATTGGGCAGACCAATAAGTGTGCTCATTTTGGAATATTAATGAGCAATATTGCATAATTATCAGGTAAAGTGAATAACTCCAAAAACTGCAGTTAAAATATTGGTTTAAGTGCTATCCGGTTCATAATATATTTATCTTTTATCATTCAAAGGTGTAGCTGATTTGTAATTGTTGTGCCTAGAAAGTAAAAGATTAAATTACTTAATTTTGGAATCCTAACAGTAATAAAGTATTTAGAATTTGTCTCATTGGGGAGCAAAACAATGTTAGAAATCCATAGTGACAAAATATAATTAATGACAAATAGTTAAAGCATTACATTGCTGTACAAAACTGACAACCACACTATTCTGGAAAAATGTCTACTACATCTTCTCTAAAATCATGTCCAGACAGAAAATAGATGTTTGTTATCAGTCCTTAGCCAGTGTTCCTTACATTACAGAATGCAGCACTGCAAGATTGCTAATGACAGCAACCTAGGTTTACACACACTTTTACAATCACAAGCAGAGCTATGACATCCCCTGAACTGTGACCAGTCAGTTATTGTATTCTTCTTCTAATAGCTAGCAGTTCTTGCCCCTAGGTCATCTTCAGGATAACTAATGAGATAGTATGACAGCTGAGTAAAAGTTTAGGCATTGGCTCAGATGTGGGTTTGCTGATTTTTGTACAAGCAACCAGATCTTTGCCATGTGATGATTTATTATCAATTTTGTCACTTACTAATTCCTGTTTAATAGCAAATCTCTTCTCAAACGTGTGAAATAGTTTCACTAATGTATATTAGGTCTGCTTATATAGGTATCAATCTAAAATTCCATGAAAGAAAATAGTTCTCTTCCATTCATGAAAGATGATATAACTAGTTTTGCACTGTTTTTCACCCAGAACACTTGCTAATGGTTAAGTCCATCCCTTCTGATCACCCAGTAGGCTCCTATGCACTCTTCTGGGGCACAGCCATATAAATAATTTCCTTGAGAGACAGATTTGAATGGAACAGGAGCTAGATATGCTGTGTATTCAAATGTGGGGTATTTGTTTTATGCTCTACTCCCCAGCTTATGGTCCGTAATATCCGGTATATATTCACATCCATATGTCCATGAGTGACTTGGTTAACTGCTGCCAGTTTTCTTTGTAGACTTGCACCACAGTTGAGATTCAATGATGGATACTAAGACAGGAGTCCATGACCCTGTCCCATTCCCTGAAGAAAGGCAAGCAGGATTCTTTTCCTCCTCCACAACCGATAACCAAACTGTGGTACTTTTGGTCATAATTAGGGAATTATTCCTCCACGGTAACAGAAGTAGTAAAATAAATAAATAATATACAGCAATAATGCTTTAAACATGCTTTTATGATTACAAGGACAACTGTGACATGCCCTGAACTGAATATGTGTGTGTGTATGCATATATATATATATATATATATATATATATATATATATATATATATATATATGCATGTATGTGAGTATACACACAGATTTGTGTATGTGAGCATCTGTGCTTGTGTGAAGAAGCAATTTTAAGCTCAGTTTTTACTGATTTAATGTAATGTGTTCAAATGTTTAAAATAAGTCAGTGCCCATATTCCCAAATAAAATCCATTTTTATACCGACTTTTCTTTCTTGACCATGAATCCCATGTTTTAGCTCTTCATGCAAAAATGGAGTACATATAGATTACCCATAAATTTCTTTATAAGTCTCAAGAGTTGTAGGCCTTAGCTCAGTACTGATTTTGTCATAATGCTCATGCTAAAAATAGCAAATGGCAAAATGACAGTATGATAAACATTAACGTATGGTGAACTTTTATGTTCGAGCATTTTACATTAGGAATAATAGCAACATCTTCTCCAGGGGTTTCTAGCAGTAAAATCTTGTCAAAAAAACTATCGATTGGGAAGACAAAGAAAAAAATGGACATGATAGCCAAAACTAATATATATGGATCCCTTTCACAAGCTCAACGTTTCAAAACTTTGAACTGCAAATGGTCGAGACCAGAAGATCGCAGTTATGAAACTTCGAACATTTCAAATGGAGATTTCCATATGACACTGAACGGGAAATTTTCCATTTTCCTCAGTGTAGTGCACTCTTGAAGTTGGTATATTTATTTAGCAGGGGTTAAAAAAAATTGAAGTTTTGAAACTTTGAGCTGGTGAAGTAGATCCATATAAAATCAGTTAGAAGTAAGTTTAATGGTATATTGCATAAAAACTGCTTAGATCCATGTGATTAAAAATATTTTGAACTGAACTTTACATGCAGTGTTAAGTCACATTATTTTTATAATGCGTAATACCCATTTGGTAATATCCAATATGTCTGTATTTGCCAAAGCATTGTGGCATTGTAGAAATTAGAAACAGTTATGCTTCCTGTAGGGAACAGTAAAGATAAAATTGTGAAATACTGTTAACTGAGCAAAAGCACCAACCCAAAGGATGTATATGACAAAAATCCATAAAATTGCATCAACAGAAGGCACCCCAGTCAAAGAAATATTTATTTAGCACTTTTATCCAAAGTCTTCAGAATAAAATCAGAATAAAATAACAAAATGTCAACTAACCTTATATACTGTTCTACATACTCAAATGACTGAACAGGCAAACAATTAAAATCTAAAAACTTCAGCAAAGCAACTTTCAAAGCAGCATTAGACATGATGACACATAGTTATAAAAAGCACTTGATACAAATGGTATTTTTAATTCCAGAATGTGTATCTGCTTGTAACCTAAGCTGGCAAAAAGTTTCTCTCCTCAAAAGCAATTTTTAATAGTCACCACCCCTTACATCCCTAGGGACTGAATCTAACACAAAAAATTAAACTGTTTGAAATCTGCACATAGAGTTGAATGTGAGCATGTCCAGATTAAAAAGGACAGTGGAAGGAAATGTTTTACATCCAAGATATACCGTAAAAAAAATTTCCAACACCTACTTACATTTTGAAAGTAGTCATCCCTACTACCAAAAGAAAAACATTGTGAAAGGACAGATGGTTAGGGAAGTCAAATGACTTCTCTTAAAGAAGATCTGGTTGAAGAGGTCGAAGCTTTTAAAAGTTTCTTTATAGAAAGGGGTTACCCCTCCTGACTTAATTAACATCATAAAATATGAAATGTGTGCTGGGTGGGGTACTAAATATGTACCCCTGTTGAATTTTGAAGTTAACACCCCGGATCTACCCCCTGGGGTACTACCAGAGGATAGTAATAACAAACCAGAGGTGAGGAATTATACCCAGAATAACAACAGTGGGGGGTGATCATATTTTTGTACTTACATACAACGAAGATAAGATCAGAATTAAACAGACCATTTGTAAATACTGGCAGCTGTTTAAAATTATGCCCAACAGCTTAAAAGTTGGGAGGTCTCTGTTGCTTAGGCAGATTTTTATTGAGAACCTCCATAGATGTGTCTGTGTGCTTTGTGTTTCTATGTGTGGGCTTTGGTAGTGTGGGTTTTGAAGGACTATGTTGCTGAGTGTAGTGTGGTGCAGGTGTTAACCTTCTCCTTTTGACTGTCTAGTCCAGTCTTGGCTGGAGAGAGCGTGGCTTCCAGTTTGGCTGTATAAGTGCATCTCTCACAGGTTCTAGTGTTGGATGGTAGGAAGAGTGGGTTGTTGGTGTACATGAGGCAGTTGCTACATTGCCCCAAGATGAAATGCAGACAACCACCACCTCCCAACACTATCCAAATGACACACAGCCCACAAAATCAGTGTGCCACTCAACCTCAGCCCATAAGGCAAAATAATTTACCCAACACACTAGGCACTGGTGACTCTATAGTCAAACACAGTGATGCCCCACTCACCAGGCTAAACAAGGAAAAAGTTACTGTCAGCTGCCTGTCTGGTGCCAGGATCTGCCACATAACGCATGAACTCAAGTCAATCCACAACAAGTACAAATACGACTCTGCTATTGTCCATGTTGGTGTGAATGACCTGAGACATACCTCCCTGGACTACATGAAAAGAGACATGGAGAAGCTCTTGGATCTTGTAGCCCAAGCAGGTATGACCCTAGCCCTGAGTAGCACCCTGCCAGCACCCAGAATGATACCACAGTACAAGGACAAAATGACTGACTTCAACAATTGGCTAAGTTCTGGTGCCATTCTAAGGGGATCCAGTATCGGTTTGCCTGGGACGACATGGTCGACAGACCACTATGCTTTGCCAGAGATGGCTTGCACCTGTCACCCCTGGAATTCCGGATACTGGCCAAGACTCTTACCACCCTTATAGTGCCTTTTTTAGGCAAGGCTCAAATGCTAAATTCACTGCTGTAACAGGTACAAGCAAGCAAACTCTGAGGGTAATGCTACTCAGTTCTAGAAGTCTTAACCACAAAATGTACTCACTCAAGGCACTCCTTAAAATGGAGAACCTCGACATCTGTGCAGTGACAGAGACCTGGTTCAAGGCTCCAGAGAGCACCCCTGCATTACCAGGCTATAATTCATACCACACCTTTCGACCACTTAACCTGGACTGAAACACTAAAGGTGGAGGCATGTCCATATTCATTAAGGATTTCTACACCTCCAGGCTAGTTGCTGAACATATTGCATCCAAAATTATCCAAGTGCATCTAACACTGGACAAGACTGCAATCCAGGTTGTAGCTTGTTACAGATCCCCCACCATGCCCCAGGATTCTCACACTGCATTTCTTATGATACTGGAAAATATTAAGGTACAACCCAATACCTTAATTATGGGTGATTTCAACTACCACATCATCAACTGGGAAAACTACTCATGTACCAACTCATTCGCTCATTTTCTGGAATTCATAAATTCCAATGCCATGGATCAGCTTGTCCACACCCCCACCGGGGCAGCAATATCCTGGACCTGGTCATTACCAGTGTGGGGAAACATGCCAGAGGTCAACTCCTCGCTGGTCAGATCTGACCACAAGCTAATCACCCTAGACATCCATATCCCACCCCCACCCCCCATTAAGGAAACCACCTTCAAAAGCAACTCCAAAGCCAACTTCATGCTTCTTAAGACAGAAATGGCAAACTTCACGACACCCATGCAGACGGAAAATAGAGGTACGACTGCTGAATCTTACACAAATGCACTGTATAAGCACATACATGAGTGCATGGATCGTGCCATCCCCAACAGAACCAAGATGCTATCCTCCAAAAAAAGGAAGTCAATCTGGTGGTTCCCTGCCATAAACAAACTCTACAACAGAAGGAAGAAGCTGTTGCAAAAAAGAGCAAAATCCCAAGATTGGAGGAACTCCCTGGTCAGCCTCAGCAAGAAGCTGAGATCCCTCATAAAATACTCCAAAGGCAGTTTTGAAAATAAAATCACCACTGATTCCAAAGACAACCAGAAAGCATTGTACATCTATGTCAAGAATCTCAATAGCAACACTCAGATCTGCTCTGAGCTACAGCACAATAGCACTAAATATATAGAACCAACCGAAATTGCCAACATCCTGGCAGATGGGTTGAGTGCTAACGTTACCCCCTCTCATCCTCCAAAGGGCTTATCTTAATACCAGAAAAATTCAAAGCCCCTGTAATCGTGGATAAACAAGTAAACATTGCACTCTCCAAAGCCAAGAGCGCAGCATCCATGGGACCAAACAACATCCCAGACTGCGTACTGCATGAACAACAGAACAAACTGGCACCCCACCTAAGCACCATGTTCAGTCATAGCCTCACCTCAGGCTTTGCGCCTACTGAATGGCACACAGCAACGGTTATCCAACTCAACAAAGGGGGTGCCACCATGGACCCTGGAAACTACTGCCTCATTTGCCTGACGAGCCTGGTCTGCAAGGCCATGGAACGTATCTTCTTTGCGCTTATAAACAAAGGCACAGGTAACCTCCAAACCCTGTTTGGGTTTGTAAAAGGTAGATCATGTCTACTAAACCTGATTGACTTCTTTGAAGCAGTCACTAGAACCATAGATGAGGGCAGGGTAGTGCACACAGCATATCTTGACCTCGCCGAGGCTTTTGATACAATCCCCCACTCTGGAATTATAGATAAACTCACTAAACTGGGCATAAATCCCTATGTCACAGGATGGGTGGCAAACTGGCTCACAGGCAGAACCCACACAGTAGGAGTAGCCAACTCCAAGTCCGACTTCAGACCAGTGATGAGTGGAGTACCACAGGGTTCTGTTCAGGGCCTTCTCCTGTTTGGCATCTACTTCTCTGAAGTGCAGGCCAACACAGGAGGTCTTTGGCTAACCAGGTTCACAGATGACTGCAAACTTGGAGCCATAATAGAATCACCTAATAATGTAGATATTCTACATCAGGGCCTCACAGAGACAGATGCTTGGTGTCAAAGTCATGGCCTCAAACTCAATGTTAAGAAGTGCAGTCATCCCCTTTGCCAAAAACTCGGTACCCATGAACTACCACATAAGCGGTAGCTCACTGAACAATGAAAGTGTGATAAGAGACCTCGGGACACAGGTGGACAGTAGTCTCTGCTTTGATAACCACATCGCCACAGTAGTCAGGAAATCCTTCTATGTGGCACACCTCATCACAGGTTCTCTTCTAGAAAAAAGGAGGTCATTGTTCCTCTATACTCTTCCCTCATCAGACCCATTATAGAGTACAATACTTTGTTTGGCATGTATCTCACAAGACACCTACAACAATTGGAAAGGTCACAGAAATACCTCACTAAGAGGATTACCAGGCTCAAACAGATGCCATACGCAGACTGTCTCAAAAAACTCCAGTTCTACTCCGTCTTATATCGCCTACTCAGAGGCGATCTCTGCTTAACATACAAAGTTATGTCAAACCCAGAGGTGTTGGAAATGCTACATTTATCGAAATCCCAATCTCTCCAAACCACATGCTCCAGGGACCTAAACCTTGTCACCAAAATAAACAGAACATGCTGGAGGGATAAATTCCTGTCCCAGAGTCTTCCCATACTCTGGAACAAACTACCCATTCATGTCAAGATCCTCATTGGCCCTCTTTAAGAATAACCTTGACGACTGGATGGGAAATAGAAAATTCACCTCAGGGATCACTGCTGTGGCACTGCTTGACAGGGGCACAGGAAAAAATTTTCTTGGGTGGTGAAAGCCAGGGAACCTTTTTGGCTAGGCTTATATAGGCCCCAAGGCCAATAGCCTAGTACCAACCTATGAACCTATAAGTTCATAGGAGATTACTATGCTAATGGCTGAAGAACCCTTACAAGCCTGGCCAGTTTTACCCAGTTTTCTATCCCTAGGTGAAAGATGACAAGGGTCAGCAAGCTGGGTTTTGGCAAGTTGTACAGACTGCCTCTTTTTGTAAGGGATATGGGCACCACTCCTGTAGTGAATTTGCATTTTGAAAAGCTTAATTTATTTCGTGATATACCCTTCTTCAGTACAGTCTTGGTAACTAAATTAAGCGCTTGCTTGTTTTTTTTGTGTATTTATCATTTCATTCGATTTTAACATCTTGTGGAGTATACTGCAGTTGATTCATGTGGTTGTTGTGAATTAGCATTTTCCCATCCATTAGCCCTGACTGTGTTTGAAGATGGTCAGCGAAGGGCTCTGTTTCATGTGAATAGGAAGCCTATTCCAGAGGAGGGGCAATCACTGGGACACATTGTTTCTCCAGTATGATCTATTCATGTCAGAGATCAGGTTTAGATCCTTGAAGTGGGTAACCCTTATGCAGTTAGTTTTGTGAATATGCAACATTTCTGTCAGGTCTGTATCAGAGACTGCCTTTTAGGGGTCAAGCATAAATCACCACTCGGTAATTGGTAGGAAACTGAATATACTGACAGGGCTTTTAATTGGTCTGGATATGACATGCCATTTAAACCATGAATCTTTTGGGGGACTAAACTCTGAGGATGCTCCAACCATTATAGGTGCTTCTAGAGGTACATGCCAAAGACTGCATTGTACTCAATTATCAGTCTGATGTGGGCCAAGTACAGTGGTACTATGACATACTTAGATCTGCATGCCCTGCACTTATCATTTGAGCCACATAGAAGGATTTCCTCACTACTGTGGGCACATATTGGTCAAAGTTTAGACTACTAAATAACTGAGTACCCAGGTGTCTCACCACTGGGTCCATTCTTAGAGAGGTGCTATCATTGCTTTAGAGAATGGGCGACCTGTAGATGAGCACCCTGATCTGAGAATTAACATTCTCTAGCAAGGTGTTAATCTACAGATAATGCCCAATGAAAAAGGTGTTTGTCACTTTACGGCAGTATATCAAACCTTAATTGCCAAAATAATTCTTGTTGCACTAAGTAAGGTTGTAGGGTCTCCTCTCTCATCAAGTTCTACATGGTCAATGATTCTAAACAAAAAAGAGTGGCCTGGGTGGACAGACACATGTTTTGCCAAGGTGTTGTCAAACTTAGCTTTCTTAAGACTATATAAATGTTCATAAAGACGCTCCTTCAATTTACGGCCAGTCTTCCTGACATAAAAACAAGGGCAAGAGTGAAATTTTCAAGTTATGCTACACTTTTATAGTTGCAATTAAACCTTCCTTTGCATTTGTACTTATTTCTTTGAATGGTAAAAGAAACAAAACAAGAATAATTTTGGCAATTAAGGTTGAATGCATGTTATCAACCTGGTTTGAATGACTTATGTTTTATTTTTTGTATGCTAAAATTGAGGAGTTTGGAAAGTTGAAAGCTTTTAAGCTTAATACTGTAATTTATTTGTTGTTTTCTAGAAAAGGTATAGGTTTTTAAAAAAAGATATTAAGATTTATGCCGTAATATTTGCTGTTATTATAGAATGTTTTGTCGGTTTTATAATTAGTGTAGGGGAGGTGTATTGTTTTGTAAAACATGTGACCTATGTAAGCTTTTTATTTGATTGGTGTTATCCATTATACTTGTCTGAAGAAGTTCTGTCAATGAATTCACTGTGTCACTACTAGACAGAGGCACAGTATTCGAAATCTATTCTGTACACTTTTGTACCATTACATGGGGTGGCGAAAGCCACATCACTATGGCTAGGCTTATAAATGCCCCAGGGCAGATAGCCTAGTACTAAACTATGAAACTATGAACGAAAGTGCTTACTATATTTGTATTAAACTAGTGTTGTGCTAATTCCTGCCTTAGCCTTTCGTTTGTTTTTAGTAATTTCGTTGTTTTTTAGTTTGTCGGCGCAGTTGTTTGTGGAACGTCATGGCAACGGATATTAGCCTAAGTACACTACCTTTATTTTCTTGAGAAACTAATACACCAGAAGCGATATTGGAAAGCTGACTATGTTAGTTAACTGCCTGACTCAAAAGGTGGAATATTTGACTACAATGATTGGCAGCAACAGCCCGCAGGGGGTTCATAATTGTCTACCTTCCTTTAATGGAATTCGTAATATTTTACCTCTTGTAGTGAATGTGGCTGAGAGTAATGGGCATGACGTAGATCGACCTAATGGTAATTACAGTGCTGACAATGAGAATGTAATTACAGGTGTTATGGTGTTGAAAGCCTGGCTAAAGCTATCCCTTCAACTGCAAATTTTATCTGTAAGTGATAGCGGAAATCCAGGAACCACCAACTGAGAACCTGAAAATGCTTGACAAGTGTCTTAAATGTAAGAAACTCCAACTGGAAATAGTGTACTACAGGGAATGTCTACAACGTCAACAGGTACCAAAAAGATTGAGGTTTTGGTGTTACCCTACTGAGTTAATATGTGACTCTCCTTTCCATCAAGACTTAAATTAGTTGCTAGGCAAGGACTTGAGCTAATAGAACTGTTTATTAAACACTACCAGGGTATGGTGGACAATTTGACTAAAGACATTGCTGTCTTGGATAATATGATCAAAAGGGACAAAGACTTTGGGAGATATAAATTTGATTACAGTCATGTCTTTTCTAGCATTGATGGACATATGAACAAACTAAGAGCTACAAAGTTCAAAAAAATTGAAAGGGCAATGCTGACTAATTAAAAGGCATGGCTGACGCCAAACCTCCACAGACACACAATGGAACAACTTAAAAGAACCAATCAAAGTCAAAGGGGATAGATTTAACCTTGTTACTCATGATAACACTATGTTTAGATGTGATTACACAAACCCTGTAAACGTTACAGGAGAAAACAGTGAAGTTGGTCCCCGTCACAGTGAATGACTTAAAAATCTAGTGTGCACAATCAAAATAGTTCCTCAAATTTTCTGACCAGACAACGACAGGGTTATCAGAGCAATTTGAGGATTATCTAGGAGAGAGGGAATTTTGGTGGGCACAGCCAGCAGAGGAGATAGCATTTCATAATGGTTTGCCTAACGTAATGGATATTAATGGACAAGGTGAAGGTGAGAGTAGGAATAGTTTTGTATTAATTAAAAACATGGCGATTTTAACATATTTACCTACTCTGTATTTAAAGTAGGCACCTTTCTGGCAAATTATTGGCTAAAGCCATGACTTTTTTACCATCTCATTATGGGGATATTGCCAGAACTTTAGTAGACCTTAAACTGTTTACCCAAAAACTTAATTTGAACCTGTTGTTTAACAGTCAGGTACTTAGTGATGAATACAGGATATCTAGTGGATATAATCCACCAGCGAATCTGTATGTGAATTAAACATTAGATGTTTGTTAACTAACAAGAATAATTCCATGGCAGTGCATAATTTCAATGTTGATGAATGGGAAGCATTATCAACTTTAAAAACTCGTGCTGTCTTTGTTATGAAACCGGATAAGGGAGGAGGTCTGGTGTTTATGGAATGTGATAATTGTAGTAGAGGAATGTTAGAAATGTTGAATTCTAACAACTATGAACTAGTTTTTTTGAACAAGATGAATAAGGCCCATCAAAGAATTAGGATTTACCTTAATGACTTGTTTATTGAGGTTCGAGTAAACATTGAGTTGTATAATTTTTTATCAGTCCCAGCCCGCAAAGTCCCAGTAATATTCGGGATTACAAAAATTCACAAGGACCTGCAAAATCCCTCTTTACGTCTCCAGAGTCGATGGCAGGAATTCTATTACTTACACCATTGCTAAATTTGTGGAAAATTAAAAATAAAAAATTGTAGTGGGTGAACATCAAATATTTAAGGATTCGTGGTTTATCCTTGAAAGTATTAACAAACTGACTTGCATTGAATACTTTAACTTTGTAAAGATTGATGTCAAAGATTTATATATGTCCATTCCCCATGATTTGAGAATCGAGTGGGTGTGTCATTTACTAAAAGAGAAGGGCGCGACTAGCCAGGAGCTGTCCCTAATTCAAGAATTGTTGGATATAATATTTTCTAAAAACTTTTTCCTTTTGAAGGGAAATACTTTTTACAGAAGAAGGGGGTAGCCATGGTTTCCCCCTGTGGGGCTAGTTTCGCTAACTTTGTAATGACATACTGGGAGCAGGAATTTGTGTTCAAAAACAACCAATATTTTGATCAAATGCATTATTTTACATGGTATCTGGACCACAGCTTTTTATATCCGAAGGTGATCATGAACATATTTCAGACCTCTTCCAGCATTTTAGCAGTATTATACAGTTTCTGGTTTTCACCCATGTTTACCACACAGAGACTGTATTGCTTATTTAGACATAGATTTAAGTAAGAAAAGAGTGAGCAAGAGATATATTACTAAAATTTTCAGAAAATAAATATATTCTAATTATTTTTTACATTTTTCTAGTGCCACCCAGTGTATCAAAAAAGATCAGTGATAAAGGGCCAATTGGTCAGGGCAGCAAGAGTGGTCACAGACAACCATTACTTTCTTGTTGAATGTGACTGTCTGAGGATTATGTTTTTGAAACATGGGTATCCAGTTAACTTGTTTGATGATTTAATATACAAGGTCCAACAAAAGAGGCTGTCAGGCCACTTTAAAGCTATTTTGTCAAATGCTACACTGATTACACTTAATGACCATTATGAAGGGGTAAGGTCGGGCATCAATACTTTAAAAAATAATACCAACTACTGCTTGACCTTTATTATACCTTTTAGTATGGACACTTTTGGAATTAAGCAAATCCTAACTAAAAACTGGTGTTTAATTAAGACTGATGATGCCATAGGTCAATGCTCTGAGGAAACACCTAGACTAATTTTCAAAAGGGGACAGAACTTAAAAAGCATTTTAGAATTTAGTGAGAATATTACTACCAGGCATCTTGGCATGTTCAAATGTGAAGCCTGTTCCTACTGTAAGTGCATAGAAGAAGAGAGCTCTTTTACTATTCAAGGAAATTAGTACAAATGCAAAGGTATGTTTAACTGCAACTCTAAAAGTGTAATATAGCTTGCAAAATGTCAGTCTTGCCCTTGTTTTTACATCAGGAAGATTGCCTAAATTGAAAGAGCATCTTTATGAACATTTATATAGTATTAAGAAAGCTAAGGTTGACAACGCCTTGGGAAAATATGTGTCTGTCCACCCAAGCCACTCTTTTTTGTTTAGAATAATTGACCATGTAGAACTTGATGAGAGAGGAGGTCCTACAACCTTAAAGTTAGAACAACAAGAATTATTTTGGCAATTAAGGTTGAATGCATATAATCAGCCTGGTATGAATGATTTATGTTCTTTTGTTTGTATGCTAAAATTGAGGAGTTTGGAAAGATGAAAGCTTTCAAGCTTAATACTTTTGTTTATTTGTTGTTTTTTTTTTTAGAAAAAGTATAGGTTTTTAAAGAAAAAGATATTAGGATTTATGCCTTAATATTAGCTGTTATTATAGAATGTTTTGTGTTTTGTCAGTCTGATACTGTAGGGGAGATGTGTTTTTGTAAAACGTGATCTATTTATTTGATTGGTGTTCTCTGTTATACTTGTCTGAAGAAGTTACATCACTGAATTGAACGAAAGCGCTTACTTCATTTGTATTAAACTAGTGTTGTGCTAATTCCTACCTTAGCCTTTCATTTGTTTTTAGTAGTTACCTCATTTTTTAGTTTGTCAGCTATTCCCTGATTTGAAACCCCTCAACTCAAATTTTAAGGGTGGGGGAGGATCATTCCTTATCTAATTTGGATTTCCTCACGTAAACAGTGCCCATTCTTTATTCTTTCTGATATGTGCCCTTCACCAGCATGAATGTAAAAAAAATGCTTAATGTTTTTAGTTGATTGATTATTTAATTATTTAATTATTTAATCAACATATAATGGATGTATATAAGTACTGTAGAGGTAGGGTTATACTCTGTAAAAGGCTTGTTGTAGCAGAGGTGCTAGAGAATTGATACATACATTTTTTTTGGTGTTTTAATAAAGTATTTATTTTGGTATCACTGGCCTCCCATTTTTGTGGTCTACATAGATGGCATTTCGATTTAGTGGTTCATTAAAAAAATATATATTTTTCACTTTCAGCAACTGGCAACTGTAGCAAACAGGTTGCTGCTCCAACTTACACCAGCATAAAATGTCGAATGCCGGTACTGTACTACTGATAGATTGGCCTCCCCTGATTGCACACCATGATACCTACTGCTCAGGGGCAACTGACCTCATCCTTGCATGCTACCTGGACATTTCACTGCCATAAACAATTCTCGTGTCAGCAAAGTAAAAGAAGACAGAAATAAGACTGGTATGCTTTGCTGATTACTAACACATAGGGAAGAAGTCCTAAAAAGCCAGTCACTGAAAACACAGTGGAGGCAAATATTTCACATATGTGTACTTTGGTCTGTTGACATGCTATAACTTGTTAATCTCGTCTTCTCACTTCATATCCATGGCTTGTCCTGTACTGTTTAGCAGTGTTACTGCTTAGTTACGTGTATCCCCAAATTTAATTTAACATGCATGCATTTCCTTCTTGTTCTCTTGTTGCAAAATTTATTTCTGGGCAATGGTAGAGCAAGCACATGACCCTTATAAATTGCATTTTTATGCATGATATGAAACTAAAATGAGAAAAATGTTTTTTTTTTTTTGAGGGGTGGGGGGAAGGAGGTATCATGTTTTAAAATGACCCAAATTGTCAAGAAAATTGTAGGCTGTGTGTGGGTTAAAAATGCCTGAAGCTCTCTCTTCATTTCTAGGTGAGTTGTCATCTTTGTATTAATCTATTCAAATACGGTGCAAATGCCTGTTTAGTTGAAGTTCCAAAACCATGTTTTAGAGAAATGAAAACATGCAAACATTATACTAGTTCATCTCAGTAAAGTATTGTTATAGTGCAAGCCAAAAACAGACAGCTGTCTCTTTTTACAGTGGTAGAGGTACATTTTTTCTGATATGGCTATGTAGGCATACATTAGCAAACATCAATAAGAGTCCTAATTTTATACTTTGTGCCTGCCAGGAAGATACATTTATATATTTGTGCCTCCCCTTGAGACATGAATTTACACACACATGCAGATTTTGAGTGTGATTTTAAAACTTCTGCTATGATTTTTGAGGGTCTGTATTAAAAGACTGAAGAGGTGTTTCATCGAACACCTCTTGGTCGACACGTAATGAGCGAATGCACTAAAGCACGAATTCTCAAAACAGTCATTTCTTTCTCTGGGAAAGAAATAGCTTGGCCATCCCCATGTGTCCGCCCCTTTCCTCACTGTGATGCGATCTTGGAGTTGGTATATTTAGTTAGGGGGGAGTGTGGAGGGTGAAGCCCCCCACGTTGTTATGTTTTAAAGTGTGTGTGTGTGTGTTTATGCTAGCGTTTTCTTTCCCAGGGAACGAAACTGCTATTTCGCTGAAACACCTCTTTGGTCTTTTAATATAGACCCGATTTTTGATGACCGTTTGCTTTGATTTAAATGATGAGAGGGTAAATGTAATGCATGCATGCGTGTGCACGCATACACGCACACACACACACACACACACACACACCTCTGAGGTTTTGAATTTTCATTTCAGGATTGCCAAATAAGTCACAAACCTCATCTGTGGCATGCAATGCAGCTGACCTTAAAGATTTTGACTCAGAATTCAGAATAAAGCTCTAAGTTCAGCTGTAATCTACAATTCATAATATTGCTAATGGTTTTTATTTTCTGAAAGTGTAAAATGCAAGCATGACACTTGCAGCTTTTGCCTCTGGGCTAGATTTCAAAAGCTCACTGCCTGATCCAGAAATGTCCATTTACAACCGAAGGAGGCATGGACATATATCCTTTCCATCATGCATTGTAGCCCCCTGCAGTGATGGTGACATGCCATAATGTGCTACTGTGTTTCAACCTACTTACAGGTTAAAGAAAGGTCATGTATTTCTTGTATTGTAAAAAACACTGACATACGTTTTATAATCAATTATTTTTATGTAGCTTCAAACAGTTACGTGTTATATGAATGATTCACAGAGTTCTATCAGTATTAAAGCAGAAAAAAGTGAGTATGGATGTATGCTGGAATTTTATACACGTTATACATTAATGTAATATTTTTTACAAGCTTGTTTTTATGGCTTATTTAAATCAAAAGTGCTTCTAGTCATTATTTAGACTATGGCACAGTCTATATTACAGCTCAGTAAAACCGCTGGACATATCTAAACTGACCTTTTCATGTTATGACAGACGTTAACCTTTTCAATTTCTACAGCTTTCTCAAACCCATCACTTTGCTTCTCTCATTTTTCTCATGGCCATTAAACATTTTATATTTTCTTCTCTCTGTCCTGTTAACATTAAGAAAGCAAGATTTTCATAACTGTTGAATAGCTTTGACTACATGAAATGCACCCAATGTTAGTTTACCCCTTCAGTTCTGTTGTCACTACATCACCTATAGGGACCTTATACATTCTTACCAGATAATGTATACCCCCATGCAGATATTTTTGAAACTTGAACCTCAAAGTAGCACTAAACTTGTCTTCAAAATTTCAGGGATAATTCACTGTTTTGATTTATAGCTTTATTTTTAAATTTGGAATCCTCGTCTTTTCAACCCAGTTTTTATTACCTTTATCAGCCTATTTGAATGTAAACCTTTTGGACAATCCTTTAACCCAACTATTTAAATCTGCTGCCAGCTGAATTTCAGGCTTTTCTCAGCATTGGTATTCCGCGCTTATTTTAAGGAGGAGGGAGCCAAGCCATGAGCATTATATAGACATATGACCGGTTATGTACCCATGATGCAGAACGTCAGCTACAATCCTTTTCCAGTGACAGGATCTGAACCGCACTAGATACATGATTATCTCTGACATCCACCAAGGGCTGGTAATGGCTGATTCAAAACACATCATCCCCTTCAGAATTATAGGAGAGTTATGTCAAGGTTTCTCATTCCTTGCAGCACTTGACCAGTTCACCTTGAGGATGGCGTTAGCCCTGTAATACTAATGTTACTTCACTGTTGTGTTATGTTAGTACTACAGACCAAGCTAGTGAGTGACAGATGTGCAAGAGTTACATGTCTGAAAAGCTGACTAGCTATTGGTATGTATATATACATCTGTAGCGGTCATTTTAAATTCCTCCTCCAAACCTACACAATGTTTTTGTGCAGGCACCTAGAGAACACACACACACACACACACACACACACACACACACACACACACACACACACACACACACACACACAAAAACGTATGATCTAGGGTTGCCACCTTTCGTTGTGGCCAAAACTGGACCAGGGCTACACAACTTGCACTTCCCATTACCCTGCCCATCTCTTCCCCTCTCCCATCCCACTTCCTGTTCAGTTTGTGACATTATAATCACATTAGGTGGAGGAGAGATGTCCTCTTTTCCAGGTTTGCTATGCTTTTTTTTTTTTTTTACAGAAAAGTATAGTAAATGTACCAATTTACTTTACTTTTCTGTGAAAAAGCATAGTAAATCTATGAATACCAGAGTCTGAACAGTGTTTTCTGGAATGCTGGACAACTGGATTTATTTGTGGATAGTCTGGGGAAAAAATGGATAAGTGAGAAGCCTAGCCTGATCAGATAGATACCTGACCAGAGTCTCTCATGTGCACGTGCACACACATGCTTGCAATATATTACTGCTGTGGGGCAAACAGATCTGCTGTCACCATAGATAACAGTGTGTGTTCACTGTAGAACTATAGCATTCAGTCCCCTCAGAATCACTCTGATTTGCTATTTCACTCACTGTGTACAGCTTTGAGATACAGCTCCAGGCTAATTTACACTAACATTGTGTGATGTACTGGTACATGCCAAAGGCTTCATATCACTGAAGTACTTCAGCTAGAAATAGGACTGCGCAGTGTGTTTTGTGTGTTCTTGATTGTTCTCACAAGTTAGCATAGTAAGACATATTAATACATGCTTAGCAAAACATAACATTGTAATGCGTTAAATGTAGATTTTAATTTGAGATAAAACAGCACATTACAGAAGTAACCAAAAAGTTTTCATTACTAATTACTAATCAACTGAATTAGAGACATTTCTTAGAAGAAAAATATCACATTAAGTTGCCTAGTTAAATCATGATCCATTACTTCATTGTAATATAGCATGCCTTTGTATAAGCAGTATGTTGTATAAGTCTGCAAGACTGACTGAAATATGATTTTTTTGTTCTTTTTTTCTGTTTAGAGGGAGCATCTCTTACAATAATATATCAACATAAGAGTGCAGAGTTAACATTACAAAGCTTGTATACAGAGTACAAGTGGAGAGAGATATGAATGACTTCAAAAGTAGATATAGCTGTGTAGTTTTGCATATCTCACTGTATTCTTCAGATTGCAAACATTGGCAGGGATCATCAGCTGTTTTATAATAAATACAAGGCTAAATCCTGCTGTAATCTGTATATGTTTATTGGACAGAAATATTTTGCACTACTATTTGAAGCATGCACTCTTCTGGATTACTTTCAGGCTATTTGATGAAATATTTCACTATTTTGTTGGGTATGAATTAAAGCTTTATCGCCTTATTTGATGTTGGGTTTCTTTAGAGTTATTTGAAGTTCACTATATACCTTTTTGCTATGTTTGGGGAATAATTCGGTGCATAGTAGCTAGTAAGTGCATTTTTGCTGTACATACTTTACTTGTTTGTATGGCATCTATTGTAGGTTTTGGGAGTAGTGCATGCAGGACAGCTTTCTGGTGCTTGTTCATTATAGCAAGTAGATGGTTAAGTTTTTTTTAGGCTCCCCCATCAGAGATTCTATAGAAGACTTTTGGTAATGATGCTTCAGCTGTCATCTTTATTGTCATTTGTAGTAGGCGGTATGTTAACAGTCTTGGGTTCCTGTCTTTTTGTGGAGTTCTGTTGTTTACATTTCAGGTGTTGAGTTTGAAGGAGACATTTCTATTAATGGTTGTTCCAAGATATTTCCAGTGTTGTAGGACTTCAGTATAGGAAATTAATACAAGAAGAAGAAAGTGAAAAAGCAATGTGTTACTTTTGTAAGTTAATTTTTGTTGCTGAAAAATATTACCTAATTTTTCATTTCATTTGGAAGTATGGATGATGCTATGACTCTAGTCTCTTTAAGTGGGTTTGCTTAATACTGTAAGCAATTTAGTGAGTACACAAACTGAATTCTCCAGAGAAAAAATATAGTAGTTTTGTCTCGTCTTATACTCAGTCACTATCTTCCTTCATAGATCAGACCCTGCAGTCACCGCATCTGACCTCAATATTGCAAAAGCTCTGCCACAAGGGTCTACACCTACACATTTACTGAGATTTTATTTTATAATATAAGCACATGAATTATGAAGAACCTTGCTGTATAACAACTCTAATCAGTTAAATACATGCCTGTTCTGTGATTGAAGGTCTCTGTAAAGTAGTCTGTGCTCTTTTAAGACCTCTTAGTAAGTTGACCACTGTCACCTTTTTTTTTGATCAGTAGACTTTATTCTCAGGAAAACCTGTTTTACTTTAATTGCTTTGTACTGGCTATAAACTGATTGATCTTGGTTATAATTTGACCTGAAGGGGGAAGCCCAGTATATTCCCCTCCCCTACCCCTGAATGCCACTCACTCCCCTTACCCTAATATTATACTTCCTACATGCACATTTCACTTGCGACTCTTATTCTAAAACCCTCCCCAAATAGCCTTACTACTTTTACACACGCACTTCACTTTCTTGTTTCCTACTTCCCTCTCTCCGTTTAATTTTTAGCATCATTCTCAACTTTTTTTTCACCCTCCCATACTGCTTTGCACTATATCCTTTCATAATCCAAAGACTATATAATAGTACATATATATTCTACATTGTATCCACTTTTCCAAAATCAGAACTCATTTCTTCTTATTTTGACTACATCATTGTAATCTAGCCTTTCATATCCCACTGTTCCTTACATTCCATAGACTAACAAGACAACTTAACTCTCTTCTTTTCTAGAAAATACTTCTCTCTTTACATATCATCTACTAGTTTTTAAAATCTACCATCACTGACTCTTCTTGTATCCTGAAACTTATGGATTAATTTTTATTGATACTTCCCCACTACCTGACAGTGCTACTCTGCAGCATATCCTGCAGTCTTTTCAGTGACATATTTCATCATACCATTACTCAGTAGTATCTGTCAACATCTCTCCAACAATGTTCCAAATACATATTTATACATCCTGTTAACAAACACCACACATTGCACCAAACCTGTTTAGTATTGCCCCTCAGCTTTATACCAAATATAGACCGATGAACTGCAATTCACCTCTAACCAAAACAAAATTAAGTGCAGGAATCCTCTGCAAAAAAAACAAGAATGCATAATTCCCCAATACACTAAAATCCTTCTAGGAGGAGGCATACATCCTAATCCTAGCCCCACCTATCACAATGATTACAGACAATTCTCTCCCACAGACTTCTTTAACACAACAGCTGCTAATCCCCAACCCTGGTGATCTAATCTTTGCTGCATTAAATGTTAGAAGCATAAGAAATAAAACTGCTGAACTACATGCTTGGATTATCCAGTATAAGCCTCACATTCTCGCTGTAACTGAAACTTGGCTTAAACCCATCATAAATGACTCGGACGTTATACCTCCTGGCTGTAATATCATCCATAATGATCGTGTAAAAAGGAAAGGTGATGATAGTACTTGAATATTTCCCAACACCTACCACATTTGCCCTTACAGCGAACCAATACTAAAATGCATTTCAACAGAACTTCTTGTTGCTTTTCTCAAAATAAACAATTATAAACAAATATGTATTACTGTCCTTTACATCCCCTCCTGGTGACAATATAGCTATACTGGAAGATATCCTATATTAGATATCCAAACCATATCAACAAGAAAAAATACTGCTAGCCAATGTGAATGCCAGTTGGTTGGACATAATTCCCTACATCTACAATGAAATTATATGGTTTCACACAACTAATTAATAGTCCCATACATTAAAAACATCAGATTCCATATTAGACTGGATCCCATCCTAATATCAGACTCTAGCAAATACTTTACCACAGGTGCAGTGTCAGACTCTTTCAGTGGTCATCTCACCAGTCTGAATGACCAGACTCACATATCCAGTTAGACAGCATGTTTATAAAACAACAAGCAACCTTTTCAAGTTTAACTCAGAAATGTTCGATACTACACCATTATCTATTAAATGGAACTTCCTAAAAATCCTCCCTTAGACAATGCTGTAAATTAATTCATTGCAACTTTTCTAAATATTCTTGCACTTCCTAGAAGGAAGAAACTAAAAACAAATACTGCAATTGACTTTCCAAAAAAAGTAGAATACTTATGCAGGATAGAGAAAACGCAAGGAAAGAATGGCAAAAAATATAAAAAGCCTCAATATCTTTAAAACTTCAAAATGCATCACAATCATATTAAAAAGCAAATAAATGAAGACAAAAAACTGTACTGCAATAACTTTCAGAATAATGCTAAAAACAACACTAAAACAATTTGTACATTCATTAAAGAAATCTTACATCCTGGCATTAAATTCAACCCAAATCCCCAATAACTCACCACACAAAGCTGCAATATAGTTCACCTCTTATTTTATAGCTAGTATAGATAGCATCTCTAACCAAGGATTTCTCAACATCTAATTCCAACACTGCCCAATATCCACCTATCACCGCATCTACTTTCCTCTTCAAACCTGTGCCCACATCCTATTAAAAAAATACTCTTAATCTGTGCTCTTCTTCAGCTGATGACCTTCCAAGGAAGTACCTAAAAATAGCAGCTAATAGCAATGCTTATCCGCTATCAATCCTTATAAACAGGTCAACCCAAGAATCTCAAGTTCCCTTTTTCTGGAAAAAGTCACACATTATCCCTCTGTACAAAGAGGGAAATTCAACAGACATTAATAACATTAGACCTATAGCAATATTATCTTCCTTTGCCAAGATACTTTAAAAATGTATTCAGTAACAATAGCTATCCTATCTGCTACACAACATGACTTCCATCCTTCCCATAGTACTAGCACTGCCTTTCTGACCTATATAGATACTGTCAATTAAGCTATAAATAGCAAACTAGCCTCTTCCTTATTTCTAGACTTGGCTAAAGCTTTGACACAGTTTGTTACAGCAAACTTCTACTTCTACTTCAAATGTACTCACTAGGTCTCTCTCAACCCACCCTTCTGTTGTTCAGAAGCTATCTGTCCAATAGGTATCAGTCAGTAAAATGGCACTCCATGCTCTCTACTTACCTCCCAGATACCACCATTGTACCACAGGCCCTGTCCTTGATCCCCTCCTCTTAATATTTTCATCCACACCCTCTATACATCCACACAACAGGCCACCTTATATAGTACACAGATGATTACTCTCTCATTTGCACATCTGACAACATGGTACACTTCGAAAAAAATACTGAGGAAGTTACTCGCAATTGATGCTAACCCCCCCCCCCACACACACACACACACACAGCGAAGACCTAACTTTTACTATTTCCCCTAAATTCTCCTCTTATGAAAGAACAAAATTTAAAGTCACTTCTTATAGCAAATTATTAGGGGTGATAGTTGATAGAATCTTACATTTGATCTGCACATACAAAATTGCATAAGAAAACCTCAGCAAAAACTAGAGATGCTTTAAGATCCAAATTCTTCTCACCGACGCAACTAAGACTGCACCTGCCACTACTTATTTCCACCCCACTCTTCTTTATGGCACTCAACTTACAGGCTTCAGAAAAATTAAAACTTGAGCAAGGCTTTAGCAATGTTGCTAAATTTGCTGCAAGTACCCCTTTCAGAACCTTCCAATGTATAACATTTGTGTCTTTCGGCTTTTCCTGGTTAGGGGTCTCCACAGTGGAACTCCAGTCCGCTATTGATTGGCAGTAGGTTTTTATGTGCCGAGTTGCCAGCCCTGATGCACAACCTTCAATGAAGGTATGCCCATTCACGCATGTCTCCACACAGAAGATGCTCTAGCTGAAGAATCGAACGGGACAACGTCTTACTGTGAGGTGACAATGCTACCGCAGCACCACCACACTAAAAAGCCTAAATTAGTTGGAACTGCCACTTCAATTAACATATACATAGCCTCTAAACACCTATAAAATTATCCAGCATCCATCTGCCTGTCCATCTCTAAAAAAACATTCTGCACAACTATTTTCCCATTTAGTCATTTTGTTTCATTGACCAAAAGCTGCTGTCTACAAACCTTGAAAATCTGCTGGGCATTGTCTGTACTTGTACGTTGTTGCTAAGGCCTGGAACTCCTTACCTGTATCCATCAGGTCAATATTCTCCCTCACCATCTTTCAAAACCATTGTGAAAGACATCCTAGCTAAAATCTCTTGTCTGTTATTGCTCAAAATCAGGATAAACTATATTCATAAATGTGAACAAGTACCTTTTCATTTCTTAAACCTCCTCACTCTCCCCTCTTCACTTATTTCCTTACCTCTATCAAATTCCTTCCGCTGACTTTCTCTCTAAATATACCATGAGCCTGTTTTCCCCTCACTTCATATTACAGTTACTGTTTGTATTAGACTAACTTACCTCTAATTTCTCTACATGATAAATGATTGTCATATAACTTGTATCAATTCTTAACCAATATTTTTATATTATGTCTAATTTATTATATAACTGAAGATGTTTTTGTTCTCTTTTTGAAGATTGTAAAATTATTGTTCTTATAATGTTTGTAATAATTTGGAGCTTTTCTCCCCTGGCCTCGCTGAAAATGGGCTTCTAGCAAGTTGGACTTTCCTGGTAATCAAACGTCAATAAATAAATAGGTAAATCATGCTTATGTCTCAAAATCCTTTACTACTAATGCATTATTATGTTGTCATACTGAACAGGAAAAGTGAGCATCCTTGACTGTATTCTCAGTTTGCTTACAACTGATTATAAATGTTATAGCTTGAAGTTTTTTAATTAAAGAAAAATAATGAAAGATATTAATAAATATGTGAATAAATATATAAACAAATTAAAGATATAAGCATATGCTAGACCTGTGAAAACTGCAATTGCTGTGGCATTTTTAATTATCTATATACCAATGCAAATGCCATTAGATTTGCCTTTTGCATGCATGCATTTATATTAACAATCTTGCTTCACCCAAGAAGTGGTGGTTATATTCTGCTTTGTTTCCTGACATATATAATAGAAGACCTTCAAATGAAAAGAATACAGAAATATATATGTACTGTTGGCAGGTCAAGTTGGGCTGTCTTAATGTGCCAGTTTCACAAAATTCTGAAGTAAGCTAAAGATTTTATTTTCATCTCACACCATCAAAAACTTTATTACATTGAATATTCTGAAAATTCCTTGTATTGCTAAATCAACAAATGAATATTTTTAAAATCTGTTTCTTCCTTTTTGATAAGCAGTTGGGTTTCAAAGTCCAGCAGCTTGCCTGTGACTTACTTTTGTATGTTAGTGCTGTGGTATAGGGGAATCAAAATGTATGCAAACTTTTGAAATGTAATTTGGAAAGTTATTTTACATTTAGTACTGCAAGCAAACCAACCTGAAGAAATTGAATAAGTTCATAGGAATTTACTAGGCTAACAGCTCAAGAGCCCTTATAGGCCTTGTCAGTTTTACCCATATTCCACCAAATTTTCTGTCCCAAGAGGAAAGATAAGGGTCAGCAAGTGGAATTTTGACAATTTTTACCAATTGCTTCAGTCCGTAAGGGACATGGGTGCTAGGAATGAATTTGTGATTTCCCATCTATTTGTCTCGATTGCACTTGAAGACAGTCAGGGAAGAGTTCTGCTTCACATGAATAGGAAGCCTATTTCAGAGGAGAAGCAATCTCTGGCACAAATCTATCTCTCAAGCATGACCTATTCATGTCAGGGATTAGGTTTAGATCCTTGGACTGAGTAACCCTCATGCAGTTAGTTTTGTGAATATGCAATATTTTCATCTGGGTTTGGTCAGAGACTGCCTTGTAGTTCAGGCATAGATCACTCCTGAGTAATCAGTAGGAAACCAAATAGCGTGATAGGGCTTTAAATTGGTCTGCATGTGACATGTTGGTTATACCCTGGATTTTTTTTTTTGGTGAGAAACTTCTTGAGAATGCTATGACTATTGCAGCTGTTTGGCAAGGTACATGCCAAAGGGTGCATTTTACTCTATAATTGGTCTTATGAGGGCTGAGTACAGTGGTATTGACATCCTTAGATTTGGATGCCATGACCTTACTTATAAGCTGAACCACGTAGAAGGATTTCCTCACGACTGTGGATACTTGGTGGTCAAGGTTCAGTTTAATACCTATGTAAATATCCAGATCTGTTGCCACTGTATCCAGTCTTAGGCATGCTGTCAGTGGTGTAATTTGCAAGTGCATTTGATTTCCCAAAATATATAGTTATACACTTCTCATTTAATTTGAGGCCATGGCTCTCACACCAATCATTAGTCTGAATCAATCCCTTCCATAGGATATCAGCATAATTTGGAGAGTCAGAGAGTGCCTTCAAGTTGTAGTCATCAGCATACTTGGTCAGCCAGTGGCTCTCTACATTTGTCTTGACATCTGAGAAGTATATCCTAAACAGGAGGGGGCTCAACATTGAGCCCTGTGGTAATCCACTGGTGACTAGCCTCTTGCTGGATGTGGATTCCCTCCACTCTAATAACATGTATGCAAATCCATGAGCCATTTGGCTATCTGTCTGGTTATGTAGAGATTTATGCTCAATTTTATCAGTTTATGTATAATACCTGAGTGAGGTATTGTGTCAAATACCTTGGCCAGGTCACGGTATGCAGTATGCACCGTCTTACCCTCATCCATGGCTTTGGTGACCTTCTCAAAGAAGTCCACCAGACTGAGCAGGCAGGACATGCCATTGGTATAACTGAAATGGGTTGAGTCTAGAGTCTGGAGATTTTCTTTGACGTTGTTAATCCAGTCCATGATTATATTTTCCACAGCCTTGCATTTGAGGCTAGTTAGACTTGTGGGTCAGTAATTTCCTGGGTCCATTGATGGTCCCTCATTTTGCAAAGGGATGAGTGTTGCTGTCCTCCACTCTACTAGGACAAAGCCTGTCTGGAAGCTGTGGTTAAATAGAGAGCTGAGTAGGTCTGATAGTTCATGTTTCAAGCTATTAAATAGGCACCTTGGGATTCCATCAGGGGCCCATTGATGCTGTGTTTCTAGCTTTAGAGCATGCAGTCATAACTTTTTTCTTTTTTTCATTTTTTTTTTTTTGATAGAAGGCAAAGGAATGTTAGGGGGTATTTCACTGGGAGTGACTGGAGGTGACGAGGGGATGAAATCTGAGCTGTATTTATCTGCAGACAGATTTTCTATTTCTTCTGGCTGAATATAAATATTGCCATCTACAGCCAACACAGTACATTGTTGAATGCTTCCCTTAAGATTTTAGACATAACTAAAAATGCTTTGTGGTTATCCTTTGCTTGGAAGGATATTTTACCATCATATTTAGCTTTTTACTAGTTCCCTGATTTACCTGTTGAAAGTAATTAGGGATTTATTTCTCTGTTGTGCACCCTCCTTCTTACTTCCAGACAAGAATTTCTTCTTTCTGTTGTATAGTCTATTTATGCCAGTGGTCTACCATGGTGACTTGTTTTTCTGGCTATTACTATGTTTAGTTCAGTCAGGTATTGCCATTTCTATGCAGTTGTACAAGGCATTCATGTATATTTCTGCATAGGCCTCTGTGTTTTAAGGTTAGGGAGAGCTTTAAAATTACCTATATTATCACGTAATAGAAGGTAATTTGCCTTCAAATAATTCTTTAGGATTTTTGGTTTGATGTGGGTTCTACTGTTACATTTATTTCAAAGGAGACAGATTTATGATCCCATCTTACCAATGAGGATATTATGCTGGGGGAGTGGGGTGCAATACTCACACGTTTGTGAGGAATCTGTCAAGATTTTTTGAGCCCCCTAGTGGGAATGCAGACCAGCTGTTCCTAAGCATTTGCACTGACAAAGTCCAGGAATCTTTGTGTCTGCATGTTAGTGGTCATGTGTGTTTCCCAGTTTATAGAGGTGTAGATAAAATCACCAGTGAGTAGTGTGTTGGGATGAATGGTAAGTGATTCTAGTAACATCAGGGGTACAGAGTTGTTTTCATGGTTCATAGCTGAGGACCTGTAGCCAGCAATGAAATAGTGGAGGATTTTAGCTATGGCCAGCTGGGCATGGACTAGTTCAAGTTAGTAATCCTGCTTGACCAATCTAATGGTGTGATTGCTTTTTTATGTAAATGGAAACACCTCCTTTATTTTTTTTTCCTTTTCAGAGGGTGGTCTAAATGTTTGATAGGCATTGGAGCATTGCACTACTGGAGTGCTTTCTCCAGCTTTCAACAGTGTCTCTGTAACTGCTCAGACGTTAACATCCTCCAAGGTGAGGAAAGCTTCCAGGGAGTGTAGTTTCTTGTTAAGACTTCTAGTATTGAGCAATAGTACCTTCAACTTGTCATTAGAAGAATTTAACTTGGTAAGTCTTTTGGTTTAGTACTGCCTAAAAAGGCACTATGCTGGTGGCTAATGCATTGACCAGTATTCAAAAGCTTAGCTGTGACAAGTGCAGACCATCTCTGGCAAAGCAGCATGGCCTGTTGATTGTGTCCTCCCAGGCAAACAAATACTGGATCCCCTTGGAATGATTCCAGTAGTTGAGCCAGTTTTTGAAGTCAGTCATTTTCTGTTTGTATAGTGGTTTCTTTTTTGGTGAGGGTAGAAAGCTAATCAGTGCAAGGCTCATACCCACCTGCAATACATATTCAGAAAGGTCCATCTTGTGTCTCTCCACATGGTACAGGGAGGTACATCTCAGGTCAATCACACCCACATGGACTATGACAGGGCCATACTGGTATTTGTGGTTGAATGACATGAGTGTCTGCATGATCTAGCAAATTATGGCCTCTGACAGGCACTGACTGTAACCCTCTCTTTATCCCGCCTGATGAAGGGGGCATCTGTGTGTCTTGCAATGTAGTCTCCTATGACCAAGATGTTTGAATGTATTTTATTTTATTTTACATTTGTTGACCAGGCTAGTCTAACTGGATACATATCCATTTTCAGTAGAGGCCCAGGGAGATAAGCTCCACCTTAAAGTAATAAAACAGGACAGAAAAAAGTCCAAAAATATCTCAATACATTATACATAAGATTTTCTTCAAAGAACTTAATTATACAGAATGTGACTACAATTATACAGAATGTGAATATTGAGTTTAATAAAGCAATACAGTACTATTTCCATGGTAAAGGGTTTGATATTCACCATAAAGTGTGTTGGGTAGGAATGTACAGTTTACAATGAAGTATACAAGTTATAATAAAATGCATGGTGTTTCACATTAGGGGCTTGCTTGTGGAGACACTGTGATGTGTAGTGGTTGGTGTTGACTTGGTTTTGTTTGCAGGTGGTTTCTGCTGGCAGACAATAAGACACCTCTGAGGTTTTGGTAAGTTACTTGTGAGTACTTAAATATATGTGAGTTTATGTTTCAAGACCTTATTTACTCAGGGAAATGATGTACACGTGCTGACAACCTGTTTATCATTTTATTTCTCAGTATGTGAGAGTCATGATTCTCAGTTTTCAATGTATAGCTACATCTCTCACATACTGTGCATATTGTATCAGGATTAAGTGGTTGTCGGTATACATGAGACAGTTGCTACATTGCCTCAGGATGTCCACCAGACTGTCCACAGAGATAGCAGGAAACGGCCTATTCATGGTTTTAGATTTTTTACTCTGGGTTTAACCAGGGATAAGAGTGGGGATATTTAACTGGACTGGGATAATAGCACACGGGTGAAGAATGGGTTCTATACTCACTGTGAGCTGCAGCTATCCAACAAGGTGATGCTGCTCTGTGTGCAACTCAGATGCTCCTATAGTAGGAGGGGCACTGGGGAAGGTTGCAGAGACAGATATTCTAAGGGAAATTTTAACTTGAAAGCATTTGCTTCTGTACAGGGCACTGCTAACTGCCACTGTGAGGACTGTAGCCTAGCTCAAACACTGAGGTTATGTAGAATCAGAAAAAAAAAACACGTTTTACAACAGCAAGACCTACACACCAATCAGAAGAACACTCAATAAGCTTTCAGTCAGCAGCCCCCAACTCAGATTGGTTTGCCATATTACACATCTGCCAGAGTGCAGTCAGAATACCATATTAATGTAAAAAAACATATCAATGTAAAAATGCTGCCTTTAAAGCTCAAGTGCAGGGAAACCACACAATGTGTATATGAAAGTCCCTTAAAACTAGCAGACACAATGTAAGTAAGTACTACATCAGCAGTGGAAACAGATCAACTTTGAAACATTACTAATGTATTAGAAATTTAACAAATGATATAGGATTCTTATAAATACAGTAAGAAATCATCAGCAGAAGTGCAAAATGATAATGACTTTGGTTTTAACAGCGGGTGGCTTTAGATGCAACAAAATCTCTATAACTTTAAGGCGAAGTAGCCAAACCAAGAGCAGCTATTTCTCAGATTCAATTTACAGCCCCAAATTTAAGAAAATATATTGATGTGATCTGTTACTGTAATTGTGTAGTTTTAAATACATTTTTCATAAGCTAATTTTTTTTTTTTCAATAATCATTTTTTATTATTTTTCACAACCGTATTACAAATTCACACATTATATACAATATATACAAAATGCTTCCATTGGTTAATTTCACATATATATCAACCTCATGTATTGATCAAGGGTACAGCACTCACAATCAAAAGGAAAATAATAAAAAAAAAAAAATCCAACATTAACAAATCCAAGCCAACAATCTGTCTTTTCTGTACATTTTCTATCTAATCTAAGGTTGATTTAGACTATATTCTGGTTCCCGAGAAAAAGTGGATAGTAACCTCTTAAGCCAAAATAATATTAAAAATTTGCTCCAAGATTTTTATGTTGTTGATATTTTTCTTGTGATCACTAATTAACAGTTTATGCGCTAAAATGTGTTTTATTGCCAACAATCTGAAATTTTCCCACGATGTCTGGGCTGGTTTCAACCAATTTGTGGCTATATATAATTTTATTAATAGGCAAATATTCATAATTACAATCGTTTTTGATTTATTTAGATTCTCCGGGGGAATATGAAGAATCATAAACTCCCAAGAGAGTGTTGAATTTTGGTAACCCATTTTTTGTAACTGCAATTTTAATGAATTCCACAATTTATAAATGCACTTACAACTCCAGAACATGTGAAGCAAATCTGCTGTCTGATCAAAGCAATGTGGGCATATGGGTGAATTCTTAGCATCAAATTTGTGCAAAGTGAGGCAGTATAGTACGCATTGTTAAATATCATCAGCTGCGTAAATACCAATTTCTGAAGGGATACGGACTTTAATGTTAATTTAAATGCCTCCAATATCTTATTGTCATCTGGGAATATCAATTTCTCTCTCCAGTAACTCGATAAAAGAATATAATTATTATACTTCCTCTCTTTTATCAATTTATATGCTGCGGTTATATATTTTCTATCCTGCAACAGCTTCCCATAGATTACGAGAAATGATTAAATCTTCCCTTTCATGTCAAAGTTCTTATAATAGTTAATAACCAACTGTTTTAGCTGTCTTACTATAATTAAATAGGAAATGAGGAGTTCTATTTCTTTTAAAATATCCTGTACTGGTACTCCTAGAAAAGGATATAAATTGAGTACAGTTAACTCCATGATTAAAGGGAATTTCTTTAGATCAATCAATTGACCACCAATTGTTAAATTTGGGTTCCTATGAAATGGTTGGAAAACCATCATATATTTTAGTAAATTTAAGGAAGTGAAAAGAGTTTGAATTGCCGTTACATAACTTTTGATGTGCTCCATTAGCTTATATTTACTCATTGTCCAATTATTTAAAAAGGGTAATGCTTTAGCGTTGACTCCCACTTCATTTATATGCTTGTACGTTAAGAGCACCCATTTGGGTGTCCATTTTCTATTATCACTATCGAAGTAAGACGTCTTTAAAATCCTATTGGCCTGAATCACTAAATAGTACATTTCGAAATCCAGTAATTCCAGCCCCCCCTTATTTTTTGGAGCCATCAATTTTTCATATGAAATTCTCGTCTTCCTTGGTTCCCAAAGAAATCTTCCCAATCTTATATGAAGCTGTTTGAAGAATGTTTTGGTAATTCTGAGTTGTGCAGCTCTAAAAATATATAACATTCTAGCATAAGCTAAAATATTTAAAAGACTTTACTCAGTAATTATAAGAAGCCTCTACAGTGAGTTAAGTTTCTAAGAATATAGTTTTATCTCACTGACAGGAAATTTCATTTTTTTGTTTGACAATTCTAATTTCAGTTAGTCCTCAGTCATTTTAGTAATGATCATAATCATTTTAATTATTTTTCACTATCTTCTCACACAGAATTCACAAGTTAACTTTAAGAAAGGCCAAGAGGAAGAAAGTACAAATTATCCCAAGGGCAAGAAGTGCATTTTCATCTAAAGGCCCTTTAGAATACTTCATTTAATTTGAAAGCATTTGCTCTTCTTTGTAATCATTTTAGATTTCCTAGTGAAAGTCAACGAAGGTCAGATCTTAAACATCTGTAACCCATTGCAGAAATGCAAAGGACTGAAGCACCTTCACTCAACCTCCCCAGTAGGAGCATGTTAAGAAATTCCATGGAGAATAGTTAATGCAAAAATATCTGATCTTGATATACATTTTGGATTATCACAGTATCAAAAATGTTATTAAAGAAAACGGGGACATTGTCACAGGAAACCCTTTCTGATGAACATCTTTGGTGAAGCCTCAGCCTTTGTTTACAGGAAGGCCAAGAACATTAGAAGCTTTGTTGAATTGAAACCTAGATTATATGAAAGAAACACTAAAAGATGTGAAGCTAATTCTACATTTTGTATATTTATTCAGCAAGATGATACGTTTCTATTAACCTTATTTAAAGAAAATCATTAAGACCAGTGTTGGGGGTGACTGTAACACTACAAACGTAATTTACAGTTCGCAGTGCAATGACTATGATACATTTTATATGGGCAAGACTGCGAATAAAATTAAATGTAGGAATTTCATTTCATCTAGCAGAAATCCACTCTGGATGTAAAAAGCCAAATACCTTGCTCTGCGTAAAAGACACACAGGTTTTAGGTTCCAGATACTGGATCCCATAGACATGGGTGGTCTTGAAGGAGACATCCTGAATATAATGGAAAAACATGAAATCATGTGGCAATTAAAGCTGAACTCTTTCAGGAAGCCTGGACTAAACTATTACTGTTCACTTTAAAGTGTACTGGAATTTAGAAACTCACCACATTGTTTACATGACTGGAATTTAGAAAATCACCACATTGTTTACATGACTATTTTTATTTTATTTTATTCTTTCAGTTGGGTTTAAAGACCATGATAAATAATAGAAGTGTATATTTTGTTTCTATCATCACACTTTCTTCTTCTTTTTTCTCCTTTATTTGAAATAATGTTTAATAACAATACTAGCTAATTATAGAATTTTACTATTTTTGCAGATAGTTTTTTAGGGTTCTTGTGCACAGACCTGAAGAAGTCTAGAAAGATGAAAGCAATGTTTGTTAACATTGGGCTATGGAAATATATGGTTTGCACAATGGATTTTTTGCATGCAAAATATATATGCATATATTTATATATATTTTTGGATTGCCAAATGGTATAAGGTTTAAATATTCCCAAACATGTACTATATTATCACAGACTTAATAATATCATTAATAAGAGGTATCACACCATTATTATTTTAATTTACATAAGGATTATATTATTATGACAGCTATTAAGTAGGGCAGGACCAGCTCGAATGTCACACTGATGAGGGAAGGGATGTGAATTTCTTAACATGTATACCAATACACTCTGTTTTTTAGTACAACAAACCACTCCCACACCTGCTAAAAAGTATTTATATATAGTTAGAACATTTGTGTTGAAACTTTTATTCTGTTGTTTTTGGATCGCTTGTCTGTGTGGTAAACAAGGGGTGTTTGACTGGAAACTGACTCTCTACCCTGCTTGGATTACTTTTGAATACTTAGTAATTCTGTTTATTTCAAAATATATTTTTTATTATTTTTTTTTTCACTTATGATGGGTTTAAGTTAGCTACTTCTACTACCTTTATCTGATCTTATTAATACTTAGTGATTAACTAGATATTTATGAATTGAAAATCTTCCATACAGAGACGTTTCTTGCACTGTTTTGTTTTTGGACCCACCCTGTATAGTTGTTTAGTGGGTTGTTTGAGACTTTGGGGATGCCACAGATATTATTTGTTTTTTAATCATTATTTTAGCATGCATTTGAGATGAAACACTGATTATAAAAGGCTTTTTTTGTTATTCTGTTGATGTTAAAACAACAGACATTGTGAGAATAGAACCTCAATGTGTCAGTGTTCTGGCATAATCTGCCTAATGAGAACCAACTGAAGAATTTGGGCACGTCTAATTATTTAAAAATGTGACAGATTCACAAAATTTCACAAAATGTAGCTGAACTCTAAGCTAATAAGACTTTCCAGTGGAGATATGTTTCTTGAAGGAGCTGGTTAAAAATGTCTGTACTGTTTCTATGCTAGTGAACTCAGATTCAACCAATAGAGATTTACCCACTGTATGGCAAACTATATATGAAGATGACTGTCGTAAATGTGCTAATTAAAAAAAAATGTTAAATTATTTGCACTGAAGTGCTTTGTATAGTTCAGTTTATATTTTTAGCCTCAGTCAGTACAAAAATAGTTACTAAGATATTGAGATTTGTTAAGTGTGTTTTATCACGTTTGTTATGACTTTATGAGTGCATCACTGAGGGTCATTCTCAGGAGGTAATTTCCTGTTCTCAGTGATGCACTGATCTCAGAGTTTATTTTATTAAGAGGTTGTTGAAAGTATAGAATCTTGCATCTTCAGCACCATCTCTTGATTTCATCTAAGTACTCAGTTCTACACAAACAAACACACATAAATAAATAATTGATACTAAAATGCTCTGTTCTGCTTTTGCACAGCTTATAACATCGTGCTTCCTCTTTGAAGTACCTGCACTCAGTTTTCACTTGTTGCTGCGGCCTTAAATCTATACAACTCTTCTATTAACAATCATAATCTTAAATGCAAAGTCTCTAACATTTACCTTTTCTTTAGTCCTTTCAACCCCATGATTCAACAAATTATACTATCTACATAAAAGCTTCATTTACAAATGTGGTAGGTGGATAGGAAGCTGTGATTCCTTTTCTTTCTTCTCACAGATCATTCCCACTTCTCTGTTTAACTTCTACATGTAAGTGTCTTGCCCTACTACTCTATAAAACACCCTCTTTCAGAAACCATATTGACAATAGAGGTTGAAAAAGTTATTATCCAATTGAAATACCTGTACTTTCTTCCAAACCACCATACCAAATAAACCTGAAAAATTCTGAAAAATAATTTATTTATCCCAAAATAGAATGTGTTCTGCACAAAAACACTTCTAAAATACAAAAAGCAGTTAAATGCCACATGCAGAGTTGTGTGGCTTTTACCCCAGTGCAAGCCTCACTGCCTCACCTTGCAAAGCACACGCTGGCTTCCAGTCATAGCACATCCCACAGTTGTTCTATCTTTCTTTTAAAATTCAAAAGAGTTCTTCTTGCCCATCCCTAAAAAGTAAACTCCAAATAAAATCTTCCTCCTTGTCTCTTAGAACCAGGACAACATCCTAATCCCTCTAGTCCGTTCCACTTTTGGCCTTGCCACACCTGAAAAGTCTTTGCCAAATGGAATCATCACCAAGCACAATTCAAGCAAGTTACCAAGTACTCATAGGTTCATAGGTGTGTACTAGGCTAAGGGCCCGAGCCTTTACAAGTTTAGCCCATAGAAGTGCCCTGGCATTGTGCTGCCTGACATTAGTTCCCATTGCCTCTATCAAGTGAGCCACTGGAGTGATCCCCAGGGTGAATTTTCTATTTCCCATCGACTCATCAAGATTTCTCTTGAAAGGGCCAGTGAGGTGCTCTGCTTGACATATATGGGAAGTCTATTCCAGAGCATGGGCAGTCTCTACCTTGTGAACCTGATCATCCAGCATGTTCTGTTGATTGATGTAATGAGGTTGAGGTCTCTGGAGTGTGTGGTGTGGAGGGATTGGGATTTCTTTAGAAGTGGCATTTCTAACAGAGATGGGTCAGACATGGCTTTGTAAGTCAAGCAGAAATTGTCTCTTAGTAGATGATATGACACAGAGAATAACAAGGTTTTTTTGAGTGTGTCTATGTAGGACATGTGTTTAAGCCTAGGATCTTCTTCATGAGGTACTTTTTTGGCATTTATAGCTGTTGCATGTGTCTATTGAGGTACATGCCAAATGGGGCATTATATTCGATGATTGGCCTAATGAGGGAAGAGTACTGAGAGATGATGACCTCTTTCTTCCTGGATGCAAAACCCTTGGTAATGAGATGTGCCACACAGAAGGACCTTCAGACCACAGTGGCAATGTAGTGGTCGAAGGAGAGGTTGCTGTCAAACTCTGTCCCCAGATCTGTTATAATACCTTCAGTGTTCAGTGGGCTCCCATTGTTGTGGTAAGTAGTGGGAACTGAGTTTTTCCCAAAGGGGATGATGATGCGTTTTTTAGCATGAAGCTTAAAGCCATGGTTTCGACACCAGTCACTAGTCTCAGTGAGGCCTTTCTGTAGGGTGTTTACATCACTTATGGAGTTAATAATGGCTTCCAGCTTGCAGTCGTCTGTGAACTTGGTCAGCCAGAGTCCCTCCAAGTTGGCCTGGACTTCTGAGAAGAAGATGCCAAAAAGGAGATGACCCAGGGCCGATCCTTGTGGGACTACACTTGTGAATGGTCCGCGGTCTGACTTAGAGACTGCTACTTTCACACTGTGGGTTCTATCTGTGCGCCAGTTTGCAACCCACCTAGTGCTATAGGGGTTAATGCCTAGTTTTGTCATCATTAAAGAAAGAACTAATACTACAAATAAAAGACACACACAAGTGTACCTGCTTATTAGACAGAGGATCATTTTCACCTCCCGGCCATTCATCTTGTGTATACTAACAATTTCTGTGGCACTCACTTAATAACTCTATCCACTCGAGTACACACCCGCTCTTCCTCTTTTGTGTGCTTCTTCAATATCTTTCCTTTTCTTTCTTTTTGTTTTCAGACTATATTTCTCTGTCATCTCCTGACTCTAAAACCTCTTCTGAAGAAACTTTTCTGTACAGGCCCTTTTCGATCTTTTGCACTTCAGATAGTTTTATATTGCTGGAATAGAGAAGATTTTAATCTACAAAAAAGTTTTCTAACCATGTTTTGTATACTTGTGCAATCTTATAGTTTTTAAATATTTTGTTTGCAATTGTGTGCCTTCTGCACTAGGTTGTAGTTGAAAAAGATCCAAGGACCAGCCCATCCACCCAATCAATAAAGAAAAAATATTGCACCTTTCTTCCTTTACGTCCATCACACTTTCTTCTTTGTTATTCCTTACTTCCTTTGCAGGTCCTTAATCCCATAGTCCTAATTATTAAAATAAAGTCATACTGACAGTTCATGTGTTTCTAGTGTCCACTCCTGTGATAGCAGTTTTCATAACCTAATGTGAATTTTGTTTGACTAATTCACTCTTATCATGATTACAACACTTTATAAATAGATGTCACTTAAGATACTGTGATTCCTTTTTTATATCTCTTATTTGTAATTTGACTTGCACACTATTTTGTTTACTATGTCTAATTAAAAGTTTTCTGTGAGGATATGCATATGTAGAGTTGATAGCTTGGTGCTACTGTACTGTTGGAATATATTGCTGCATTCTATTATTTGTCAACTGCTTTTACATTTTCTTGCTGGAATATACCCCCACACGCATGCTCATGGGTGTGTCTATGGTTCCACTTCTAACCATCGAAATTTCAAAACATCAAAGTTCTGATCATCGAGACCAGAACATCGAATTTTGAAACATCAAAGGTTACAAGTATAACCAAAAAAACCCAAAAAAAACAGAAAAATAAATTTTAACAATTATATGCTGGGGTCCTTGCACCCCTGCACCCCCCACACCACCCCTACTTTAATATTCCAACTTCGAGAATGCACTGCAGTAAAGGGAAATATGCAGAATTGCTAAACGGGAGATTTTCCGTACCCTATCTGTAGTGTCATCACACAGATGGCACATAGACACACACACCTGCAAAAACACAAACATTCTCCCACCTACACTTGCCTTTTTCTTCCCCTTCAAACCTTTGATGTTTTAAAACTCGGTGTTCTGGTCTCGATGATCTGAACTTTGATGTTTTGATATTTCGATGGTTTGAAGGGGAACCTTGTCTAGATGTATATGCAAAACAGGCAGATACAATATTATTTTGATAATATTTTTGTGCATATAAAAGATTAAGTTTGCATAATTGTGCAGAAACAAGGAGACATGTAGGGATGGAGTATTATCCACGGGTGCACACAGGCAGTGTCACTTCTGCCCAAGTATTTTATTGGGGTCTTCCTATGCCTTATCCTGGGTGAGACAGGTTGTCTCTGAAAATTTAGTCCCATAACTTTCAGCTCTCCTACATGCTCCACTCAGTTCTTGACAAGCCATAGTAAACAAAGGTGTAGTTCAGTGACCTGAGGTACAAAGGGAGCATTACTATCTGCTGTCCTGGTGATTCATTTTGGAGGGGCGAAGACAGGTGACTGAGCAAAGTAGCAGCTCTCAACATCTCTCTGTCACTCTGTTTATTACTATTATTTTTTTTTTCTTTAGAGAGAGTGTGTGTGAAATTCTTTCCTGCTTGGCTGTAGGCTTATTGACCTAACTCTGGAAAACAAAGTAACTTGGAAGTGCAAGCAGATATTTTGTAGAAAGGTGTGCATATTCTAGCAAATGAACATGACTACAGAGATATCACTGCAAGGTGGAGGAGAGTATGGCTGACCACCAGGATGGATCTGCATCACATCACATTTGTTTACTTTCTGCACTGCTGTGGAGAGCAAAGGTGGGTGGCAAAACATATTTCATGATAGACGGGGGACATAGAAAAATAAATATAAAAAAGTACAATCAGGCTTTCCTTTGTTGTTCCCTTTTATCATTTTCCACTTTTTCTCCTAGAGGTCAAAGTTCATCTTTTGCCATGGCCTACACTTGCCTAGGTACAGTTTCTCTTATGCCCAGCTATGAAAAACATTTGTTTTCATCAAAAATTAATCATTGATTTGTTTTTGATTCATTCATTTATTTTATAAAATGGTTGTAGCTTATGAGATGCCCTATACATATGCCACTGTTTTCCATGTATTCGGTCTCATATAGTTTTTAACTAAGACAGTCTGTAAAAATAGAAAAATATATAAACCAAACCTCTTACCTGGTTACATATAATAAAGAATTAAGTTACGATATCAGCCCAGGGTCTCTCCTCACAAATACTGCAGTCACTGTTAATGTTTGGTATTGAAAATACAATGTTACAATGGGATAATTTCACAAGCTCAAAGCCTCAGCTGAGACCATCAAGGGGGATGTCCTTCGTGGTTCACTGTTGCAGTCATTACTGTAGGGTTCTTCCTGTCAGCAGCAGCCCCTGATCGGCCAGAATCCCAAAGTCTGGATCAGGTGCCAGCTGAGGTCGCATTTATCCTGATGTCAGTGCGCCGGAAGGTATAAAGACCTCAGCTGATGCCATAGCCCCAGCCTTTCTTGACGCGAGGTGCCCTTTGCAGTTCACTGATGCCGGTCGGCCTGTTCCTGTTTGTTTTTGGATCTAATTCTAGGATTTTTGTGTTTTACAGATAAGTACCCCATTGGGGAGGTCTTTTTCTTGCTCCAGTCAGATGTCAGAAAAAGTTAATAACTGCATTTCTTGTGGGAAGCAAATACCTCATAGGGATTTTCACTCTTACTGTATTCCCTGCCTGGGTCCTGACCACGACGTTGCTAATTGTGTGTTTTGTGCTAGATTTAATCAGTGCACTATTAGGCATAGATATAACTTTGCCTTTTACTATTTTGGAAAAAGGTTTAATTATAACATGTCTTCAGATTCTTTTCTGGCTTCTGGAGTGTGTAAGAGGCGCAGGGATGCAGACAGGCCTCCGAGGTCCACAGCAAAGGATATTACTCAATTATTGCCAGTTGCTGGTTCGACGGTCGTCAGTGAGGTGCCTTTGCAGCCCCTGTCGCCCGCCTCTTTTGAACCAATTGCCTGTAACAACTCCGGTGTGGAGCTGATGGGGTCTTCAGAATTGCCAGGGACTGGACCTTCGGATACTGCTCCCTCAGTTGGGTCCGGAGCCGGTAGGCAGGTACCGGCTTCTGAGGGAGTTCTCAGGCCTTCACAGCTTCCTGTAAATGTGGATTCAGGTTTACATGCTAAGTCAAAGTCTAAGGCTCCGGCTAAAGTGAAGTGGCTAGCACAGGCACCTTTTGATCAAGGTCCTAGGCCTCAGAGGCAGATGCTTAGGATGGCCGAAGATCTCTTAACTATGATCAGGTGTTCTCATCCCCCTCCTGACAAGAAGCCTAGATTACAGTCCGATTATGATTCTTCAGACCAAATTTCTGTTTCTTCTGCTTCTTCCCTTGAGCAGGATTATTCTTTTCCTCTTTATGAGGATTCTGATGCTGAAGATTCCTTTCCTTCTGCCTCTCCTCCTGAGGATTATTCCTTTGGTGAAACTTTGCATGATATGAGGGTGCATTTTCACTGGGAAGGGCAGGAATTCTCTGAATCCAAGAAAAGGCTTAGGGATTTTCTTCTCCTCCCACAACATAAGCCTCTGGCTATTCCCCCTGTATTGGACATTGTCGATGATGTTTTTTCGGAAGCTTCTCTCTCTCCTGATTCTTTTCCCCCTACTCCGGCCAAACCGGATAGGTATTATAGGGTTCCAGATTCTCATAAATTTCTTTTTAAAAATCTTTTGCCTGATCCGGAAACAATTTCTCATGGTCCTATGGGTGTTAAAGCGGCCTCTGCTAAAAATCCTATTCCCTTTGACCGAGAGTCCAGGGCTTTGGAGAGATGGGGTAAAAAGGTTTATACTTCTGCTACATTGTCTATTAGGGCTTTGAACTGTCAGTTTCATATGCTGAAGTATCAGCAATACCTTTTGTCTGTATTTCAACAAAGGATGTCAGCTGTGTCTATTGGTGCAGATAATCAGGAGTTACAGGATTTATTGCATACTATTGAACAAGTGGGTAAACATACCCTGCATTGTGGTTTTGATTCTTTGGAGACTTCTTGTAGGGCTGCAACAACTGGTGCTGTTATTAGAAGACATGCTTGGTTAAGAGATCAAAGCTTGCCAGATCAGATTAAAGCCAAACTTTTGGATGCTCCTTTGCAGCACGTTGTTCTGTTTGGGTCCAAAGCTGAGGAGGTATTGAAGAAAATGGAAGACAAAGCCAAATCTATGCAAACGGTTAAGGATTTTCTACAAGTGCAACCTCCTAGATTTAGCAGACACTGGCCAAGTAAACCTTGGTCCTTTCCAGGCTCGGACAGGTCTCAGAGAGGCATATTCAGGCATTCCAGAGGTAGGGGACAGACACAGTCCCATTTTAGAAATAGGCAGTGGAGTGCCCCCTCTCCCAAGGGAGGTGAAGATAAGTCTCAACCCTACCGAAAACAGTCTTTATGACTCTCCCTTTCTGGTTCCAGGAAGCTCCTTTGGGGGGAAGGATTTCTTTTTTTTATCAAAATTGGAGCCACATAACCCGGGACAAATGGGTTCTGGACATAGTCTCAAGAGGTTACAGATTTTATTTCCACACTTTGCCAAAACCGAACAGTAGGCCAGACCTACCAAGCCATCAGTGGGCAGAGGCACAATGGCAGGTTCAGTCCTTCCTGGCTATGAGGGCCATAGAATTGGTGCCAAATTTAGAAATAGGGCAAGGTTTTTATTCCAGACTTTTCCTGGTTCCCAGGAAGGAAAATTTGTGGAGACCAGTCCTGGATCTCTCTATACCAAACACCTTCCTAGATATACCGAAATTCAAGATACTCACTTTGCAGCAGCTGCTGCCTATGTTGGGCAAGAACACTTGGATGGTGTCTTCGGACTTAAAAGAAGCTTACCTGCATATTCCTATAAGGCAAGAGTGCAGAAGGTATCTGCATTTCAAAGAGGGCTCTAAGCATTACCAGTTCTTTGTGCTGCCCTTTGGCTTATCTACTGCGCCCAGGGTCTTTATGAAGTGCCTGGCACCAGTAATGGCGTTTTGCAGACAGAAGGGGATTCAAATTTACCCTTATCTGGATGACTGTCTTCTTCAAGTGGACGACAAAGACACTCTACTTCGGCATCTAGCTTTTGTACAGCATCTTCTTCAGTATCTCGGTTTCACAGTGAATCTAAAGAAATCAAATCTGGTACCCACACAACAGATTACTTTCCTGGGTGCTCTTTTGAGTACTTCAACCCAGATGGCTTCCTTGACACCAGACAAAAAAGTCAACTGGCTTCTTTTTGCCGACGCCTGGCTTTAATGAAACAGCTGACTGCAAGAAAAATTCTGCAGGCTTTGGGTTACATGGCCTCCTGCATTCTGCTAATACCATATGCAAGGCTGCATATGAGGAAACGGCAGTGGTACCTCAAGAGAGTCTGGTATCAGCATTACCACAGTTTGGAAACAGTGGTCACGATTTTGCCTTGTCTCCAGTGAGAGTTTCTTTGGTGGGCCGAAGCCTGTCTACAGAACAAGGGGAAGCCTTTTTGTCCTCCGCCGACCAACCATGTTCTGACAACGGATGCTTCAGATTATGCCTGGGGAACCCACATGCATGGGAGATGTCTTCAGGGTGTTTGGACGAAGGAGCAAATGCACCTGCACATAAGTTTGAAGGAGATGTTAGCTGTACAGAATGCCCTCATAGCCTTCAGGGACCTTCTTCTACCAGGACAGTTGTTGATACGGACAGACAACACTACAGTGATGTGGTACATCAACAAGCAGGGGGGCTCTCACTCTTACCCCCTGTGCAGATTAGCCATGAATCTCTGGTACACTGCTCTGACCTGCAGTATTGACTTGCAGGCGCACTTCCTGCCAGGGAAAGACAACACTCCGGCAGACGCATTGAGCAGACGCATTTTAGATCCACACGAATGGATGTTGGATGTTCGGATTTTCAGGATGATTATAAGGGCTTGGGGATGTCCGGACATAGATCTCTTTGCATCCCCTCAGAATCATCGACTTACATTATTCTGCACAGGGACCTACCACAAACTAGCATGGAAAGTGGATGCCCTCTCATTCAGTTGGAAACACCTCTCAGTATATGCTTTTCCTCCCTTTCCTCTTCAACCTCAGGTACTTCTGAAGATAAAACAGGACAGACCACACATGATTCTACTGGCTCCCAATTGGCCTCGGCAATTTTGGTATTCCACTCTGATGACCTTGGTTCAGGAGCCTCCCTGGATTCTGCCTCAAATCCCTCATCTTCTGTCTCAACAAGACGGTCGGATACTGCACAGTCATGTCAAGACTCTGCATCTAGCTGCCTGGCGGATCCAGGGTCTGTAAACACCTCTGCCCTTTCCAAAGAGGTATTGGATGTAATCCTTGAAGCTAGACGGCCCAGCACTAGAAAATCTTATGCGGGAAAATGGAAAAGATTTTGCTCCTGGAGTCCAGTCCAGGGTAGTGATTCTTCTGTTCCAAACATTCCTCTGGTTTTACAGTATCTGAGAGAGTTATTACATATGGGCCTATCTTTTTCATCTGTTAAGCTTCATGCTTCTGCTATTTCTGCACATTACGATACGGATCCTCCAATTTTTTCTCATCCTTTACTTAAACAATTTCTTAGAGGGGCTAAGAATATTAAGCCCCCTATGAGGGCTCCTGTTCCCACTTGGGATCTGAACTATGTTTTGGAGAAATTAACTTTGTCTCTGTTTGAACCTGCAGCTTCCATGGATTTAAAATTTCTGTCTTGGAAAACTGCTTTTCTTTTAGCTATTACCTCTGCTAGAAGAATTTCAGAATTGCAAGCACTCATGGCTGTGGAACCCTTCCTTATTTTTCATCAGGACAGGGTCTCTCTATGGACTAATCCCACATTTATGCTCAAGGTGGTTTTGGCAGTGGCCTTGAATCAGTCTATTCATTTGCCTACCTTTTATCCTAATCCTCAAAGTGAGAAAGAAAGTCTTTTGCACTCTCTAGACGTGCACAGACAGCTTCATTTTTAACTGGACAGGACCAAGATATTCAGGAAATCTGATCAGTTGTTTGTCTCTTATGCTCCTACTGTTCAGGGGAAAGCAATCACTAAGCAAACTATTTCAAGTGGATTGCCCATTGCATCAAGTTCTGTTACTCTTATCATGGCAATCCGGTTCCTGTTAATGTTAGGACTCATTCTACCCGGGCTACTACTACTTCAGCAGCTTTTCTTTGTGGGGTTCCTACCAAGGATATTTTGGAAGCTGCTACTTGGAGTTCTGTACATACTTTTTCTAAGCATTACAACCTCCCTCTCTATTCTAAACCCAGGGCAGGTTTTGCTTCTGCGATTTTGTGACCGCTCCCTCTATTTCTCCTCCAGCCACCTTTTCTTAGCTTCGGGACTCAACTCT